>NC_135804.1:76434892-76766105 GCF_964213995.1 Mustelus asterias | reverse complement strand
CCCGGTTCTCTCCCCCCACCCCCGGTTCTCTCCCCCCCACCCCCGGTTCTCTTCCCCCCACCCCCGGTTCTCTCCCCCCACCCCCACCCCCGGTTCTCTCCCCCCACCCCCGGTTCTCTCCCCCCACCCCCGGTTCTCTCCCCCCACCCCCGGTTCTCTCCCCCCACCCCCGGTTCTCTCCCCCCACCCCCGGTTCTCTCCCCCCACCCCCCGGTTCTCTCCCCCCACCCCCGGTTCTCTCCCCCCACCCCCGGTTCTCTCCCCCCACCCCCGGTTCTCTCCCCCCACCCCCGGTTCTCTCCCCCCACCCCCGGTTCTCTCCCCCCACCCCCGGTTCTCTCCCCCCCACCCCCGGTTCTCTCCCCCCACCCCCGGTTCTCTCCCCCACCCCCGGTTCTCTCCCCCCACCCCCGGTTCTCTCCCCCCACCCCGGTTCTCTCCCCCCACCCCCGGTTCTCTCCCCCCACCCCCGGTTCTCTCCCCCCACCCCCGGTTCTCTCCCCCCACCCCCGGTTCTCTCCCCCCACCCCCGGTTCTCTCCCCCCACCCCCGGTTCTCTCCCCCCACCCCCGGTTCTCTCCCCCCACCCCCGGTTCTCTCCCCCACCCCCGGTTCTCTCCCCCCACCCCCGGTTCTCTCCCCCCACCCCCGGTTCTCTCCCCCCACCCCCGGTTCTCTCCCCCCACCCCGGTTCTCTCCCCCCACCCCCGGTTCTCTCCCCCCACCCCCGGTTCTCTCCCCCCACCCCCGGTTCTCTCCCCCCACCCCCGGTTCTCTCCCCCACCCCCGGTTCTCTCCCCCCACCCCCGGTTCTCTCCCCCCACCCCCGGTTCTCTCCCCCCACCCCCGGTTCTCTCCCCCCACCCCCGGTTCTCTCCCCCCACCCCCGGTTCTCTCCCCCCACCCCCGGTTCTCTCCCCCCACCCCCGGTTCTCTCCCCCCACCCCCGGTTCTCTCCCCCCACCCCCGGTTCTCTCCCCCCACCCCCGGTTCTCTCCCCCCACCCCCGGTTCTCTCCCCCCACCCCCGGTTTCTCCCCCCCACCCCCGGTTCTCTCCCCCCACCCCCGGTTCTCTCCCCCCACCCCCGGTTCTCTCCCCCCACCCCCGGTTCTCTCCCCCCACCCCCGGTTCTCTCCCCCCACCCCGGTTCTCTCCCCCCACCCCCGGTTCTCTCCCCCCACCCCCGGTTCTCTCCCCCCACCCCCGGTTCTCTCCCCCCACCCCCGGTTCTCTCCCCCCACCCCCGGTTCTCTCCCCCCACCCCCGGTTCTCTCCCCCCACCCCCGGTTCTCTCCCCCCACCCCCGGTTCTCTCCCCCACCCCCGGTTCTCTCCCCCCACCCCGTTCTCTCCCCCCACCCCCGGTTCTCTCCCCCCACCCCCGGTTCTCTCCCCCCACCCCCGGTTCTCTCCCCCCACCCCCGGTTCTCTCCCCCCACCCCCGGTTCTCTCCCCCCACCCCCGGTTCTCTCCCCCCACCCCCGGTTCTCTCCCCCACCCCCGGTTCTCTCCCCCCACCCCCGGTTCTCTCCCCCACCCCCGGTTCTCTCCCCCCACCCCCGGTTCTCTCCCCCCACCCCCGGTTCTCTCCCCCCACCCCGGTTCTCTCCCCCCACCCCCGGTTCTCTCCCCCCACCCCCGGTTCTCTCCCCACCCCGGTTCTCTCCCCCCACCCCCGGTTCTCTCCCCCCACCCCCGGTTCTCTCCCCCCACCCCCGGTTCTCTCCCCCCACCCCCGGTTCTCTCCCCCCACCCCCGGTTCTCTCCCCCCACCCCCGGTTCTCTCCCCCCACCCCCGGTTCTCTCCCCCCACCCCCGGTTCTCTCCCCCCACCCCCGGTTCTCTCCCCCCACCCCCGGTTCTCTCCCCCCACCCCCGGTTCTCTCCCCCCACCCCCGGTTCTCTCCCCCACCCCCGGTTCTCTCCCCCCACCCCCGGTTCTCTCCCCCCACCCCCGGTTCTCTCCCCCCACCCCCGGTTCTCTCCCCCCACCCCCGGTTCTCTCCCCCCACCCCCGGTTCTCTCCCCCCACCCCCGGTTCTCTCCCCCCACCCCCGGTTCTCTCCCCCCACCCCCGGTTCTCTCCCCCCCACCCCCGGTTCTCTCCCCCCACCCCCGGTTCTCTCCCCCCACCCCCGGTTCTCTCCCACCCCGTTCTCTCCCCCCACCCCCGGTTCTCTCCCCCCACCCCCGGTTCTCTCCCCCCACCCCCCGGTTCTCTCCCCCCACCCCCGGTTCTCTCCCCCCACCCCCGGTTCTCTCCCCCCACCCCCGGTTCTCTCCCCCACCCCCGGTTCTCTCCCCCCACCCCCGGTTCTCTCCCCCCACCCCCGGTTCTCTCCCCCCACCCCCGGTTCTCTCCCCCACCCCCGGTTCTCTCCCCCCACCCCCGGTTCTCTCCCCCACCCCCGGTTCTCTCCCCCCACCCCCGGTTCTCTCCCCCCACCCCCGGTTCTCTCCCCCCACCCCCGGTTCTCTCCCCCCACCCCCGGTTCTCTCCCCCCACCCCCGGTTCTCTCCCCCCCACCCCCGGTTCTCTCCCCCACCCCCGGTTCTCTCCCCCCACCCCGGTTCTCTCCCCCCACCCCCGGTTCTCTCCCCCCACCCCCGGTTCTCTCCCCCCCTCTCTCCACCCCCGGTTCTCTCCCCCCACCCCCGGTTCTCTCCCCCCACCCCCGGTTCTCTCCCCCCACCCCCGGTTCTCTCCCCCCACCCCCGGTTCTCTCCCCCCACCCCCGGTTCTCTCCCCCCACCCCCGGTTCTCTCCCCCCACCCCCGGTTCTCTCCCCCCACCCCCGGTTCTCTCCCCCCACCCCCGGTTCTCTCCCCCCACCCCCGGTTCTCTCCCCCCACCCCCGGTTCTCTCCCCCCACCCCCGGTTCTCTCCCCCCACCCCCGGTTCTCTCCCCCCACCCCCGGTTCTCTCCCCCCACCCCCGGTTCTCTCCCCCCACCCCGGTTCTCTCCCCCCACCCCCGGTTCTCTCCCCCCACCCCCGGTTCTCTCCCCCCACCCCCGGTTCTCTCCCCCCACCCCCGGTTCTCTCCCCCCACCCCCGGTTCTCTCCCCCCACCCCCGGTTCTCTCCCCCCACCCCCGGTTCTCTCCCCCCACCCCCGGTTCTCTCCCCCCACCCCCGGTTCTCTCCCCCCACCCCCGGTTCTCTCCCCCCACCCCCGGTTCTCTCCCCCCACCCCCGGTTCTCTCCCCCCACCCCCGGTTCTCTCCCCCCACCCCCGGTTCTCTCCCCCCACCCCCGGTTCTCTCCCCCCACCCCCGGTTCTCTCCCCCCACCCCCGGTTCTCTCCCCCCCACCCCCGGTTCTCTCCCCCCACCCCCGGTTCTCTCCCCCCACCCCCGGTTCTCTCCCCCCACCCCCGGTTCTCTCCCCCCACCCCCGGTTCTCTCCCCCCACCCCCGGTTCTCTCCCCCCACCCCCGGTTCTCTCCCCCCACCCCCGGTTCTCTCCCCCCACCCCCGGTTCTCTCCCCCCACCCCCGGTTCTCTCCCCCCACCCCCGGTTCTCTCCCCCCACCCCCGGTTCTCTCCCCCCACCCCCGGTTCTCTCCCCCCACCCCCGGTTCTCTCCCCCCACCCCCGGTTCTCTCCCCCCACCCCCGGTTCTCTCCCCCCACCCCCGGTTCTCTCCCCCCACCCCCGGTTCTCTCCCCCCACCCCCGGTTCTCTCCCCCCACCCCCGGTTCTCTCCCCCACCCCCGGTTCTCTCCCCCCACCCCCGGTTCTCTCCCCCCACCCCCGGTTCTCTCCCCCCACCCCCGGTTCTCTCCCCCACCCCCGGTTCTCTCCCCCCACCCCCGGTTCTCTCCCCCACCCCCGGTTCTCTCCCCCCACCCCCGGTTCTCTCCCCCCACCCCCGGTTCTCCCCCCACCCCCGGTTCTCTCCCCCCACCCCCGGTTCTCTCCCCCCACCCCCGGTTCTCTCCCCCCACCCCGGTTCTCTCCCCCCACCCCCGGTTCTCTCCCCCCCCACCCCCGGTTCTCTCCCCCCACCCCCGGTTCTCTCCCCCCACCCCCGGTTCTCTCCCCCCACCCCCGGTTCTCTCCCCCACCCCCGGTTCTCTCCCCCCACCCCCGGTTCTCTCCCCCACCCCCGGTTCTCTCCCCCCACCCCCGGTTCTCTCCCCCCACCCCCGGTTCTCTCCCCCCACCCCCGGTTCTCTCCCCCCACCCCCGGTTCTCTCCCCCCACCCCCGGTTCTCTCCCCCCACCCCCGGTTCTCTCCCCCCACCCCCGGTTCTCTCCCCCCACCCCCGGTTCTCTCCCCCCACCCCCGGTTCTCTCCCCCCACCCCCGGTTCTCTCCCCCCACCCCCGGTTCTCTCCCCCCACCCCCGGTTCTCTCCCCCCACCCCCGGTTCTCTCCCCCCACCCCCGGTTCTCTCCCCCCACCCCCCGGTTCTCTCCCCCCACCCCCGGTTCTCTCCCCCCACCCCCGGTTCTCTCCCCCCACCCCCGGTTCTCTCCCCCCACCCCGGTTCTCTCCCCCCACCCCCGGTTCTCTCCCCCCCACCCCCGGTTCTCTCCCCCCACCCCCGGTTCTCTCCCCCACCCCCGGTTCTCTCCCCCCACCCCCGGTTCTCTCCCCTCCCCCACCCCCGGTTCTCTCCCCCCCACCCCCGGTTCTCTCCCCCCACCCCCGGTTCTCTCCCCCCACCCCCGGTTCTCTCCCCCCACCCCCGGTTCTCTCCCCCCACCCCCGGTTCTCTCCCCCCACCCCCGGTTCTCTCCCCCCACCCCCGGTTCTCTCCCCCCACCCCCGGTTCTCTCCCCCCACCCCCGGTTCTCTCCCCCCACCCCCGGTTCTCTCCCCCCACCCCCGGTTCTCTCCCCCCACCCCCGGTTCTCTCCCCCCACCCCCGGTTCTCTCCCCCCACCCCCGGTTCTCTCCCCCACCCCCGGTTCTCTCCCCCCACCCCCGGTTCTCTCCCCCCACCCCCGGTTCTCTCCCCCCACCCCCGGTTCTCTCCCCCCACCCCCGGTTCTCTCCCCCCACCCCCGGTTCTCTCCCCCCACCCCCGGTTCTCTCCCCCCACCCCCGGTTCTCTCCCCCCACCCCCGGTTCTCTCCCCCCACCCCCGGTTCTCTCCCCCCACCCCCGGTTCTCTCCCCCCACCCCCGGTTCTCTCCCCCCACCCCCGGTTCTCTCCCCCCACCCCCGGTTCTCTCCCCCCACCCCCGGTTCTCTCCCCCCACCCCCGGTTCTCTCCCCCCACCCCCGGTTCTCTCCCCCCACCCCCGGTTCTCTCCCCCCACCCCCGGTTCTCTCCCCCCACCCCCGGTTCTCTCCCCCCACCCCCGGTTCTCTCCCCCCACCCCCGGTTCTCTCCCCCCACCCCCGGTTCTCTCCCCCCACCCCCGGTTCTCTCCCCCCACCCCCGGTTCTCTCCCCCCACCCCCGGTTCTCTCCCCCCCTTCCCCCCCCCCCCCCCCCCCGGTTCTCTCCCCCCCCCTTGGTTCTCTCCCCCCCGGTCGGCCGGCCGCCACCCGCTCCCCCTCCCTCATTACCCCTTCCCGCTCTCCGGTGTCGCTGCCTCTCTGTCAATGTTGTCCTCACTCTTCCATTTCTATTTCAGTTCTAAACCGATCCTGATGGATTAGCAGATAGGCTTGTGGAATATGGACAGGAAAGGATTAATATCCTGGAAAAAAATGACAGGTGAGAATACTCAGTCTCCCAGTTAACACAAACTGTCTGTTCCTCTAATCTCTGGAAAACCTGTCAGTTCCAACTCAGCCGCGTTGCAGGTTTTAGAAAATATAATCAAGGCAATGGCCATTTGGACAAATGGGGATTAATTAATGAAAGCGAACATGGATTTGTTAGGCAAATCATCTTTGAACTGTGAGGAGGGCAGTGTAGAACTTCAAAAAGGACATAGACAAGTTGGTGGAGTGAGCGGATAGGTGGCAGATGGAGTTCAGTGTTCAGAAGTGTGAGGTGATACATTTTGGTGGGAAAAACATGGAATGACAATAGAAAATAAGGAGTACAATTCTTGAATGGGTGCAGGTGCAGAGGGACTGTCGTGTATATATGCTTAGATCATTGAAGGTGGCAAGACAGGTGGAGTACATAGTGTTCTGAGCTTTATTAATAGGAGCAGAGTTTCATAGAGTTCCTACAGTACAGAAGGAGGCCATTCGGTCCATCGAATCTGCACTGACCATAATCCCACCCAGGCCCTATTCCCATAACCCCACATATTTACCTTGCTCATCCCTCTGACACTAGGGTCAATTTAGCATGGCCAATCAACCTAACCCGCACATCTTTGGAATGTGGGAGCATACCAGAGCACCCGGGGGAAACCCACGCAGACATGGGGAGAATGTGCAAACTCCACACAGACAGTGACCCGAGGCCGAAATTGAACCCTGGCACTGAAAGGCAGCAGTGCTCACCGCTGTGCCACCGTGCCGCCCAATAGAATAGAAGAGCAAGGAGGTTATGCTGAATTTATACAAGATACTGGTTGGATCAGAGCTGGAATATTATGTACAGCTCTGGTTGTCACTCTATAGGAAGGATGTGAACACGTTGTAGGGAATATGGAAGAGATTCACATCCAGGAATGAGAAACTTCAATGATGAGAATAGATTGGAGAGGTTGGCACGATTCTCCTTGGAGAGAAGAGGCTAAGAGGAGATTTGATAGAAATTCTGAAAATCATGATGGGGCTGGACAGAGTAGGGTGGTTGGCGTCTGGGATGCACTGCCTGGAAGTGTGGTGGAGGCAGGTTCAATTGAGGCATTCAATAATTATTTGAATAGAAACAATGTTCAGATGTACAATCAAAGTGTCAAGTGTCGAGGATGATTTCATTAAGATACCTTTCAAGATCTCACACATTGTGATCATTGAAATTCTCCTGATCTTTCTGTGGTCCATAATATCTGGAACCCTGATCCTGCTCTACAGTTCATTCCCGTTTATGGGTTCATACTTTCTCAGATTAACAGTGGGGATGTTGGATGTTAAGCTGCCAGGGCAGGTGAATAACAGGTAGACTTTGTAAGGAAAGCTGTTTGGTCATTTCTGTGGGCTGTTAGAAAGAAGGAGAGAATGCCAGTACTCGTATCAGTGACATAAACAAATATCCAAAAACACAACTACATTTACACTTAATGGCCAGCTCACTTCATTGAAATTCAAGAGCTTCTCGCCACCTGATGTCATTGGCTTTGAAATCAAGCTGATCCCCTCATTAGATGGTATTTATCGACATCAGGGTGGCATGGTGGCACAGTGAATAGCGCTGCTGCCTCACAGTGCCAGGGATATGGGTTCAATTCCAGCCTTGGGTGAATGTCTGTGTGGGTTTCCTCTGGGTGTTCTGGTTTCCCCTCTCAGTCTAAAGATGTGCAGGTTAGGTGGATTGGCCATGGTAAGTTGTCCCTTAGTGCCCCATGTTGTACCTGTTAATTCTCAGATACTTTCGACCAAGAACCGTCGGTGGCGAAACCGTCTATGTGGTTGCGGCAGTACCCAACTAAGCCTAGCAGGGAGCTCACATCCTTTGGTAAGGGAAGGAGTGTTACAGATTCGATTCACTTCCTTTCTATCTCGTGCTTTCCCTCAGTCACTACTGTACCCAAGTAAGAGACCTGTCGTCTCATGATCTGGGCTTTCTTGGGATTTACCTTTAACCCTAATGTAGTGAGGAGGTTCAGCAGTTCATCCAATAATTTTAGATGTTCCCCTCTTGTTTCAGTCTGTAAGAGGAAATCATTTACGTATTGTACCAAACATGCTGGTTTGGAGAATCCCTCTAAGCCCTTTGCTAAGCCTGGTGAAATATGGAGGGGGAGTTATGAAAACCTTGTGGTAAACACATCCAGGTGTACTGTTGTCCCCGGAACGTGAAGGCAAATTTGTATTGACAGTGGTGATCTAAGGGAATTGACCAGAAGCTGTTACTGATGTCCAACACTGTGAAAAGTTTTGTGTGTGGGGCTTGTTTCATCATGGCTTCTGGGCTAGTCGCCACTGTGGGGGCTGTGATGGGGGTGGTCTGATTTAGGGCTCGATAATCAATTGAGAGTCTCCAGGAATCGTCCGGTTTCCTTCCCGGCCAAATGGAGTTGTTAGTGGAAGCAACAGGGCGCAGGACTCCTTGTTTTAATAAACTGCTAATCACCTTGGCCACTTCCCCTTCGGCTTGCTTAGGGAAGCCGTACTGTCTTTGCGGTTTAGGGTCAGGACCTTCTATGATTACCTCCCCTGTTATTTGGCCGCAGTCATGCTTGTGACTGGCGAATGCCTGTGTGTGTTTGGTTAATATACCCTGTGCTTTAGGGTCCTCCATCATTTCTGTGGGCCTGATCCACAATTCTCCAAAAGTAGAGATTCGGTCTACGTATCTGCCGGTGGCCACCTTGACTGGGGATTGACAGGTGGTTGGCATTTGCCAAATGCAACAATTAGTGGGGTCAAACGATAGGTTGCATTTCCTCATCAGATCGGAACCTAGAATGTGCTCTGCCTCTGGGTGGAGTTTAACCAAGATAGCTGGGTGATGACATATTACCCAGTCGGAGTTCTAATGGGTCTGTTTCTAAGCCTTCCTGTAAATGTCCCGTAAAGCCACTTAACATTATTGTTTTCCTGGTAGGCCAAGTACAGCTGAGGTCACGGGATCTGTTAAGAGTGGTACGGGATCCCCCTGTGTCCCATAGGAACTCGATGGGGCGGCCTCCTATTTTGCCTTTTACAAGGGGTCTCCCTACACTATCCCATTCAGTGTTGCAAACCCAAGTTGGGGAGGTCTGACACAGTCATGCTTCCAGTCGGAGTCTAATTGGGGGTAGAGGCTGAAAGGGGTGTCGGAGGCATCCACCGGGGTTGTGATGCATTGTCTGGCAGGTCCTTCTAATGACATAGGTCGGGGTTCTCCTCTGTAATCGTTGGGGTGGTCGTGGGGTCGGCGGGGCTCTACATTCCCTGGCAAAATGGCCGATCTGGCCACAGTTGTAACACTGCGCTTGTGGGGGTAGATATCTGGAAGTGGCTTTGTCTTGTTCCCTGTACCTGGGGTTGGGAATATATCGGGATTCTGCGCGGGGCTGTGGTTTTCTGTATCGATGATTGGCACGGGTATATGGGGGTGGGTGCCCTGAGTTTCCCAGTCCCCTGTTTCCATCTCCCCCTTCCGTTACGCCAAACAGGGGCTGGGTCTGTGTGGATTGGGTTCATCAATCCGTGTTTTTGAGCTTGGGGGTGTCTGTTTATCTGACTTCCCGTTCCCACACACAAGTCATTTTGCGGATGGCCCAGGCTTCTGTGTGTGTATTATCAACGGGATCAAAATTCTCACAGGCTTTCCGACTCCCCTTGGTGGCATGTACTATCGGGGTCCGGATCCATGTGGACCGGTGGTGTGCATTTAATTGGACTCTATTTAATTGGTCGAAAACCGCAACAGATTGGTTCCATAGTCGGCCAGCATAGGCTGTCAGGTGCTCCCCTCTCTTTTGTTGGCAGTTGTTTAAGCCTTGTACCGGGTCACCCCTATTGTAGCCTATGGCGGCCAGAACGGCCGCCTTCATTTCTGGTAGGGTTCCTCCGGCCACGTTCTGGGGTTGTGGTAGGGCAGAACGGATGGCAGGACTTAAACATAGCAAAATAAGTTTAACCTCTTCTGCCTCGTCTAGGCCGTTTAAAACACGATATTGGGTGACCTGGTCAAAGAGAGCATGTGGATCCCCGGAGGGTTTGAATACTCCAATCGCCTTAGCTATGTCATGGTGTATGGAGTTACATAAGTCAGATTGTGGTTCTGTCCGTCCTGTCGTTGGGTGGTGACCGGATTCATTGGTACAGGAACCGGATTAGTGACTGGATTTATTGGAATGGGAATTGGACTAGGAGCTGAGACTACGTTTTCTAGGATGGTGGTCAGATTAGGTGGTGCCATAGGTTCCATCACCGGGAACGGAAGTGGGGGTCCCCAGTCGGCAGTGACGCTAGCTGTTGCATAATGGCAGGCATCCTCTTCTAAATCCCCCCACTCTACCCCTGGGTCACTATCCCCTGTTTCGGTCGTGTATGCACACCTTACACCCCTTTTTATGGCTAGTTGTGATTTTAAATCTGCAATCTCACACAGGCATTTGGAGTGGTCTGTTGCGCAGGCTGTATTTGCTTTTCCTGCTTGGTGCAAAACTTTTACTGCAGCCTGTAGGTCACTGCATTTACGTTTAACTTCCTCTACCTGTTGCAGCACAGCCTCTCTCTCACGGACAGCACACTGTGCCTTTTGGTAGGCTTTATCACATTGAGCCTGGAATTGGCTCATGTGTATCATATTGATTTGGTTCCTTTCCTCTCATGTGTCTACCTCCGCTTCCAATTGTTGTATGTGCGCGGTAGCACTCATTAAGTCCTGCTTTAGTTGGGTTACCTGGGCCTCTCTGTCCCGTTTAACCCGGATAATCTCCGCTTCTGTACCAAGGAGCTGTTCTAGACAACTAGCAATCGCAATCGCCTTCCTAAGCTTGGGAGCCCTTTTACCCATTTCCTTATGGGCATGACTCCAACAATTCTCTCCCTCGGATCCCAGATCCGGTTTCGGGGCATCACCCCACTGTACCCATTTGGGCCACTTATCATAGATATCATAGAAACCCTACAGTACAGAAAGAGGCCATTCGGCCCATCGAGTCTGCACCGACCACAAACCCACCCAGGCCGTACCCCCATATCCCTACATATTTACCCACTAATCGCTCTAACCTACGCATTTCAGGACACTAGGGGCAATTTTTAGCATGGCCAATCAACCTAACCCGCACATCTTTGGACAGTGAGAGGAAACCGGAGCACCCGGAGGAAACCCACGCAGACACGAGGAGAATGTGCAAACTCCACAGACAGTGACCCAAGCCAGGAATCGAACCCCAGGTCCCTAGAGCTGTGAAGCAGCAGTGCTAACCACTGTGCTACCGTGCTGTGGTTCAAATATAAATGGAGAACTTGCTCCCATTCAGCATGACTGGCCATAATTATTTCCCTTTAGGATTCGTCACTTGAGTATAGGTAAGGGATCGGGGTAGAGGTCCGGTTTTCACTAAATTTCCTCCCGTAGATTTTACCCAAATTCCCTAGACTGTTCTAGTTCTAACTACACAGTTTGTCCACCTTGTGTTACAGACACCGGGTTTATGGCCCAATTTACTGGTTGAATCTGTATTAGTCCTTCACTCACTTAAGACTGACGGTCACGTGGGGCAGCTGCCCTCTTAATTCGGGCTCAGACGGAGTGTTGGAGAATACCGGGTTGAAGGTTCGACTTCGGAACAACGTATCACTTCTTATCGAAGGACCGTCTGGGGTGCCAATGTTGTACCTGTTAATTCTCAGATACTTTCGACCAGTTTGCTTACTACAAGGTTTTACCCCGGTGTCCTTATTTGCAAGATGGACAAAGGACAAACACAAGTAAAGGTTCAACAAGTTTATTTATAATAACACTATTAACCCTTAAATTACCCGCATAAAACAAGAGGATACCCCAGATTCAAGTATACTACCTGTAAAGATGGCTTGGTAAAACTACAGACTCGATTCTCTGAGTCCCTCTGGTCCGTCGTCACAAAGGTGAGTCTCGATGGCAGCTTCTTCTTTCCTTCTCGGGTCAGTCTTCCGAATGGTCAAGGCCGCCTCCCTCGTCGAGTCTTCGCTCCTGTTTCTGAAAATGTGTTCCTTTCTCCCCCTGCCTGCCTGCCTTTCCAGAAACTTCTCTGGCTTCTGGCCAATGAGGTCCCAGGAGGGGGTTCCAATACCCAGTGGGTTTCTTGATGTCTGCCCGACAGGACACCAGGGTCTGCCCCCAAGTATCCAACTCCATGCTGTTGCTTACATGTAACCTGTTATCAGATAAGATAACTGCAGGAACTCTCGGTGACAGAAAGTCTGGCCCGACCTGGGCTTCTAACAATAGGCCGGTGCATTTCAATGAGGTGCAATGATCTCCTGCTAAGTATCAGTAGAGTGTAACGACCTTTGATGGGTGGTTGATGGGTCAGGCCCAGACATATTTGTGTATTTGTACAATTGGCCTGCCCGAGGTTTGACTGTGTTTGATTTTAATATGTCCAATTCTTTAATTTAGGATATTCAATTTTATCAACCTTAAAACTAGGCCCTGTTTATATTACCACACCCAAGATGTGTAAGTTAGATGGATTAGCCATGATAAATATGTGGGGTTATGGGGAGAGGGCCTGGGTAAAACACTGAGTCAGAGAGTTGGTGCAAACTCGAATGGTTTCCTTCTGCACTCAAAATAATCCTGACTCAAATTAGA
Source organism: Mustelus asterias (assembly GCF_964213995.1). NCBI lineage: Eukaryota > Metazoa > Chordata > Chondrichthyes > Carcharhiniformes > Triakidae > Mustelus > Mustelus asterias. Next base: position 76,753,779 of record NC_135804.1, on the reverse strand, counting down.
ATACTAGTGCCCACTTATTTTTGGTTAAATATTGAAAGAGTCAATGCCCTTTACTTTCCGTTGGAACTGGGTAAGCTGTGACATTCTCGCCTTTTCTAAGTGTGGGAACCATCTCGAGCAGTTGTGCAGACCACTGGACCTGGACTGCCCCCACAGCCATGGCCTCTAGCATTCCTGCAACAGGCCGCAGCACGCTTGCACAGGCACATTGGTTGAAAACCACTGCCCTAGGAATCAGTATTAGGACCACTGCTTTTTTGATCAATATTAACATTAAATATATTTATAAATGAGAGTATTGTGAACCATGTGAAGGATAATGATAGACTTTAAAAGGGGACAGGCTGGCGGAATTTCCTCTCTTTCTTGAATCTTCAGCCAATGGGAACCTTTTCTATCTACTGTGTCCACACCCTCCCCAATTTTGCACATTTCTACTACATTTTCTCTTAACCTCTTCTCCGAGAACAGCCCCAGCTTCATCAATTCATTATCCAATAAACTCTGAAACTATTCTCGTAAATCGTTTCTGCACCTTCTCCAGATCCTTCACATCCTTCCTAAAATGTGGTGCCCAGAATACAAGGTTGTGGAATGCACAGCCTGAGGTGGTGCAGACAGATTGACTTGTGACTTTCAGACAGGAATTGGATAATAAGAAAAGAAAGAGTTGCAGGGCAATGGGGGAAAGTCTGGGTATGGAACTGGCTCTTGCAAGGATTGGACACACTCAATGGGCCGAATGATCTCTTGTGCTGTAAGCATTCTATGATTCTAATGCTGGTCTGGCACCAGGAGAAATGGGCGGTGGTACGGGACAGAAAGCAACTGTAAATGCTGAGAAGATGCAGTTTGTCTGTCTGCTCTCCACAGTAGCTGATTGAACTGCTGCCTGTTTTCAGCATTTGCTCTTCCTGATTTCTGGGCATTTTTGGTTGGAGCCTATTGCCTGTGTTGTGGCTCAGTTGGTAGCATTCTCTCCTCAAAGTCACAGGGTTTAAGTCCGACTTGAGCATTTAAGCACAAAAATCAAGCCTGACTCTCTGGTGCAGTACTGGTCTTTCTGATGAGACATCAAACGGAGCCCCAACCACTCTCAGATGGATGTAAAAGATCCCATGGCATTACTTCAAAGCAGAGCAGGAGACTTATTGTCAGAGTCTGGACCAATCTTTACCTTCAATAAATATCAGAAGAACAGATTATCTGGTCATTAACACATCGCTGTGGTTGGAGCTTGCTGTGAATAAATTGGCTGCCATGTTTTGTACATCACAACAGTAGCTACACTTCAAAAGCACATCATTGGCTGCAAAGTGCTTTGAGATATCCTATGGTTGTGACATGCGTATGGAAATACAAGTCTTTTTTATTGTCAGTGACTTAGTTGAATCCCTTAGATTGGAGCTGAGTTTATATGGTTCCAATTTTCCAAAGAGATTAAATCAGGAAAATTCTGACCCATCAACCTGATGTCTACCATTGGAAAGATGGTGCCAGGAATCCTAAAAGGTGCTCTTTGTGACCATTAGCAAAGGGAAGCATTCATCTGAAGTTCTCATAGAACATAGAACATAGAACATTACAGCGCAGAACAGGCCCTTCGGCCCACGATGTTGCACCGACCAGTTAAAAAAAAAAAGCAGCACTCCCACAGTGAGACACCAACTGTCACACTCTACTGCAGCCCGAGCAGCACTCCTCAGCATGGCTTCCAAGAAAGGTCATGTCTTACAAACTTGCCTGAGTTTTTGTTTGAAGAGGTTAATAGATGAGGGTAATATGTTAGATGTTGTCCTTTCAGATGTCAAGAAAATCTTTGTCTGGTACCTCATGTTCACTGTCCTGGATTAGCAATTGGCTCGATTTCACAGGCAAAAGAGTATAGTCAATGTTTATGTATAAACTGAGAGGCATGTGTAACTAGTGATCACCCTCTGGGATGGCTTTCTGTTATACGTTCAGGCTGGGGCACAGACTGCTCGCTGCTCCCTTGTTTCACTGATTGTAATTGGCCGACACAATGGTAGATGTGAGATTACACAAGGATACGGGTTGGGTTGTGTCCTGTGATGTCAGAGGTTTCCAGAACTGTACCCAACCTGCAAATCTTTGACCTGTAGCAGTTCTTTTCTTGGTCACGCAAAGTCCATTTTTAACTAAGCAGAAAGTAAGGTTTGATTAGAACAGTTTATGATCACTTTTCTGTTTTATGTACATGACACTATGGTTGCTGCTGTCCGGTTAGATTGGGCCCGATATTAACTTGGAGGTCGCGGAGTCATGGGGATGGGCTTTGGCTTGAAGTCAAAATTTAGCAGAATGGGCTTCTCACAGGTTCTGTTAAATTTAATGCAGTATCCAGTTAACATTTTGAACTGTTTGCAGACTGCAGCGAGCCAGGCAGAGTGGCTAAATAGCAGTCAGACAGGTGAGCTTGTGCCACTCAAGTGAAGAGAGGAGAGAAAGGATCAGAAAAGCTGGGGGTGGGGTGAATGAGTGGTGGCCAAGGGCAAGATCAGGGTCTGGAGATTAGGGGAAGTTGGAGTTACCCTGGAAGAGTTTGGGGGAAATTGGAAGTCAGTGAGGAGTAGGCGGTGGTGGCGGCATGGTGTCCAGTTACGGGCAGTTGCTGAAGTGGGTATACTGAATCCAGCAAAAAAATGGAAGACACTTTATACTTGAAAGTAGCAGTCCTCATTTCCTGTTAGCCATTGGGTTTCCTGAGTCTCAGAAAATTTAACCAGGGTTAAGCTTAAAATGGTCATTAAATAAGTGTCATGTAGCCACATTATAAATTGCCAATCTAGCCTCTTGGGAATGGGTTTGGTAGCCACCCCCCATACCACCTCTGTTGAATACAGGAGTTGGGACGTCTTGTTGAAGTTGTACAAGACATTGGTAAGGCCACACTTGGAATACTGTGTGCAGTTTCTGGTCACCCTATAATAGAAAGGATATTATTAAACTAGAAAGAGTGCAGAAAAGATTTACTAGGATGCTACCGGGACTTGATGGTTTGAGTTATAAGGAGAGGCTGAATAGACTGGGACTTTTTTCTCTGGAGCATAGGAGGCTGAGGGGTGACCTTATAGAGGTCTATAAAATAATGAGGGATATAGACAAGGTAGATAGTCAATATCTTTTCCCAAAGGTAGGGGAGTCTAGAACTAGAGGGCATAGGTTTAAGATGAGAGGGGAGAGATACAAAAGTGTCCATAGGGGCAATTTTTTCACACAGAGGGTGGTGAGTGTCTGGAACAAGCTGCCAGAGGTAGTAGTAGAGGTGGGTACAATTTTGTCTTTTAAAAAGCATTTAGATAGTTACATGGGTACAATGGGTATAGAGGGATATGGACCAAATGCGGGCAATTGGGATTAGCTTAGGGGTTTAAAAAAAAAGAACGGCATGGACAAGTTGGGACAAAGGGCCTGTTTCCATGCTGTAAACCTCTATGACTCTATGTTAAAACTGGACGTGGATGGATTGGGGTTGGAATGCAGGTTTTTAATGTTTTAACATCCCATTAAATTAACACCACTTGTTGGAAGTTAAACTTACCTCTGGGTGGGTTCTGCTGTCTAGACACATCATCCCTACTGGCTAGTCCTACTTCAGAACTTCACTTTAGTTATACAGTTTGATTTTTTGGAGGCAGTGAATTAATTAGGAGAGGTCCTGCTGAAATGTTAGTAGCTAAAGATTGGGCGTTAATTCCTGGTTTCAAATCTATCTCAGAATTCCTGAAGCTATATTGCTGGCCCCTCGCACCCTCTCTGGGAATTCTTTCCAAACTGTGGAACTATTGGGTGAAATATAGGGGAATTCTGGGTGTTCTGGCCAACATTCATTCCTCAACTATCATTGCTAAAACTGGTCATTATCTTGGGGGCTTGCTGTGCTCAAATTGACTGCACATTTACATTTCAGATGTGACAACATTTCAAATGTAATTCATTGGCGGTGAAGCACCTTGGAATGCCCTGAGGTTGCAAACTATGCTATAACAAGGCAGAGTTGTCCGTTTACATGCTTCTCCGTGGTACAGTACATGTATACACTCCAGCAAGGTTTGGTGTTTATTGTAGACCAGTATTGTAAATCACTTGGCTTTTTTCTCTCTCTCATTCCATTGACAGTGAGTTTTGGTTAATCTAGCTCCATTGCTATTTCATGTTGCAGCAAAAGGACAGAAACAGGGTTCGAAGAGCAAAGAGGATGCACCTCATGAGTTAGAGAGTCAGTACATTCTGAGGCTGCCATCGGTAAGAGTTTCACATTTTCTTCAGTAAACACGGTTCAGGTTTTCGTGTCAACAAGACTGGGAGAGAAAATTCAGATTTCAAACAATCTTTAATTAGTCTGAGCAGAAAATTCAAAATAATAATTGCAGGCTCTGGGGATCTGAAACAGAAAATTCTGCAATGGTAAGATTTGCCCACTCACAAGAAGATCATTTAGTCCATTGTGCCTGTGCTGTTTCTTCAGAAGAGCTGTCCAATTAAATCCCACTTCCCCAGCTCTTTCCCCAGAGTCTTGCAAATATTTTCCTTTTGCATTACAGATAAATCCAGTTTTTACTCGTACAATTTTACCAGAAATGCCGGTTTTACAGAACGAAAGTGATTGGGTTATAAACTGACGGTTACGCATGCTGTGGCACTGGCCATTCCCCTTAAACACATAAAATCACTTGAAAACACACCTCCCTGTTCAATAATCAACATATTCATTATTGTGAATCTATTATTGTGATTATGCAGTCATTTGCAGTAGGCTACATATTTGTTAATGAAGGACAAACACAAGCCTACATGTTCTATTTTCCAATATTATTAATATCATTGTATATTTTACTATAATTCTAAGGGTGAAGTACACAATGCCAGTTTTAAGGAAATTCCTTTTTATATGGAATGAACTCGGTCCCGACCCATTTCGTAAAAATGGAATTTACCTCTATTTATCTAATCCCCTGCTGAAAATTGCTAACGATTTCAAGCAGCACATCAGATCACATCACACTGTATAAAAAACAAAGTCTCTTTTTTTCCCACAGCCTTCAATAAGGTACCACAAGGTAGACTCATTACAAAGGTTAACGTGTGGGGAGTCAGGGGGAAAATAGGCTAATGGTTAGAAAATTTTCTGGAAAAGTCCCACAAGGATCACATTTGACACTGGCAGGAGGAGGGATCATTGGATGATTAGAGATATTGAGGCTCCAGTCAATAAAAAGAAGGAAGCATACATCAGATATAGGCAGCTGAGGTCAAGTGAATTCCTTGAGGAATGTAGGGGGTGTAGGAAAAAGGAAATCAAGAGGGCAAAAAGGGGACATGAAAAACCTTTGGTAGAGAAGATAAAGGAGAATCTGAAGAGATTCTACAAGTATATTAAGGGCAAAAGAGTAACTAGAGAGAGAATAAGGCCCCTTAAGGATCAATGAGATTGTCTATGTGTGGAGCCACAGGAGATGGGTGAGATCCTAAACAAATATTTTTTGTCAGTATTTACCATGGAGAAAGACAGGGAAGCTAGGGAACTTGGGGGAGTAAATAGTGATGTCTCAAAAAGCATCCACATTACAGAAGAAAAGGTGCTGGAAAGTCTTAAAAAGCATAAAGATAAATAAGCCCCTGGGACCTGATCAGATGTATCCCTGAACAGTGTGGGAAGCAATGCGGGGCCACTAGCACAGACAGATACTTGTGTCATCGACAGCTACGGGTGAGGTGCCGGAAGACTGGAGGGAGGCAAATGTCGTGCCGTCATTTAAGAAAGGCAGCAGGTAAAAGCCAGAGTACTACAAACCGGTGAGCCTAATGTCAGTGGTGGGTAAGTTATTGGAGGGCAATGCGGTAGACGTTGTCCACATGGACTTTAACAAGGCCTTTGACAAGGTACTTCATGGTAAACTGGTCAGTAAGGTTACATCACATGGGATTCAGGGAGAACTAGCCTATTGGATACAAAATTGGCTTGCTGGTAGGAGACAGAGGGTGGTGGTGGAGAATGGAGGCCTGTGACTAGCAGTTTGCACAGTAAGAAGTCTCACAACACCAGGTTAAAGTCCAACAGGTTTATTTGGCAGCACTAACTTTCTGAGCCTCAAGCTCCTCCTTCAGGTGAGTGAGGTCTTGTGTTCACAAACAGGGCATATGAAGACACAAACTCAATTTACAAGATAATGGTTGGAATGCAAGTCTTTACAGGTAATCAAGTCTTAAAGGTACAGACAATGTGAGTGGCGAGAGGGCCAAGCACAGGTTAAAGAGATGTGTATTGTCTCCAGCCAGGCCAGTTCGTGAGATTTTGCAAGCCCAGGCAAGTCGTGGAGGTTACAGATAGTGTGACATGAACCCAAGATCCCGGTTGAGGCCATCCTCATGTGTGCGGAACTTGGCTATCAGTTTCTGCTCAGCGATTCTGCATTGTCGGGTGTCGTGAAGGCCGCCTTGGAGAACACTTACCCGAAGATCAGAGGCTGAATGCCCGTGACTGCTGAAGTGCTCCCCGACTGGAAGGGAACACTCCTGCCTGATTGTTGAGCGGTGTTCATTCATTCGTTGTCGTAGCATCTGCATGGTCTCCCCAATGTACCATGCCTCGGGACATCCTTTCCTGCAGCGTATCAGGTAGACAACGTTGGCCGAGTCCCAAGAGTATGTACCGTGTACCTGGTGGATGGTGTTCTCACGTGAGATGATGGCATCCATGTCGATGATCTGGCACGTCTTGCAGAGGTTGCTGTTGCAGAGTTGTGTGATGTCGTGGTCACTGTTCTCCTGAAGGCTGGATACACATGAGGACGCACACATGAGGACGGCCTCAACCGGGATCTTGGGTTCATGTCACACTATCTGTAATCCCCACGACTTGCCTGGGCTTGCAAAATCTCACTAACTGTCCTAGCTGGAGACAATACACATCTCTTTAATCTGTGCTTAGCCCTCTCTTCACTCACATTGTCTGTACCTTTAAGACTTGATTACCTGTAAAGACTCGCATTCCAACCATTATCTTGTAAATTGAGTTTGTGTCTTTATATGCCCTGTTTGTGAACACAAGTCCTCACTCACCTGAAGAAGGAGGCTCCGAAAGCTAGCGCTGCCAAATAAACCTGTTGGACTTTAACCTGGTGTTGTGAGACTTCTTACTGTGCTCACTCCAGTCCAACGCCGGCATCTCCACATCATGACTAGCAGTTTGCCGCAGGAATTGGTGTTGGGTCCATTGCTGTTTGCCATTTATATAAACGATTTGGATGAGAATATAGGAGGCATGCTCAGTAAGTTTGCTGATGGTGGTGTAGTGGACAGTGAAAAAGGTTATCTAAGACTACAACGGGATCTTAATCAACTGGGCCAGTGGGCCGAGGTATGGCAGATGGAGTTTAATTCAGATACGTGCGAGGTGCTGCATTTTGGTAAGAGAAACCAGAACAGGACTTATACAATTAATGGTAGGGCCCTGGGGAGTGTTTTTGAACAGAGATACCTATGCAGGCACATAGTTACTTGAAAGTGGAGTCACAGGTAGATAGGGTGGTGAAGATGGCATTTGGCACACTTGCCTTCATTGGTCAGAACATTGAGTACAGGAATTGAGAGGTTATCTTACAACTGTAATGGTGAGAGTGACAGCCCTTGACATCAAGACCAAGTGTGGCATCAAGGAGCCCCAGCGAAACTGGAATCAATGGGTTTCGGGGGCAAACTGTCCGCTGGTTGGAGTCAAACCTGGTACATAGGAAAATGGTTGTAGAGGGTCAGACATCTCTGCAGGAGTCCCTCAAGGTAGTGTCCTAGGCCCAACAATCTTCAGCTGCTTCATCAATGACCTTCCCTCCATCATAAGGTTAGAAGTGGGGATGTTCGCCGACATTCAGCGCCATTCGCGACTCAGATACTGAAGCAGTCCATATTCAAATGCAACGAGATCTGGACAATATTCAGGCTTGGGCGCCACACAAATGCCAGGCAATGATCATCACCAATAAGAGACATTCTAACCACTGCCCCATGACATTCAATAGTGTAACCATCACTGAATCCCCCACTGTCAACATCCTTAGGGTTACCATTGACCAGAAACTCAACTGGACTCACCACATAAACACAGTGGCTACAAGAGCAGGTCAGAGGCTAGGAATACTGCGGCAAGTAACTCACCTCCTGACTCCCCAAAGCCTATCCACCATCTACAAGGCACAAGTCAGGAGTGTGATGGAATACTCCCCACTTGCCTGGATGCGTGCAGCTCCAACAACACTCAAGAAACTTGACACCATCCAGGACAAAGCAGCCCGCTTGATTGGCACCACATCTACAAACATTCGATCCCTCCACCACCGACACTCAGTAGCAGCAGTGTGTACTATCTACAAAATGCACTGCAGCAATTCACCAAAGGGCGGCACGGTAGCACAGTGGTTAGCACTGCTGCTTCACAGCTCCAGGGTCCCGGGTTCAATTCCCGGCTCGGGTCACTGTCTGTGTGGAGTTTGCACATTCTCCTCGTGTCTGCGTGGGCTTCCTCCGGGTGCTTCGGTTTCCTCCCACAGTCCAAAGATGTGCGGGTTAGGTTGATTGGCCAGGTTAAAAAAATTGCCCCTTAGAGTCCTGAGATGCGTAGGTTAGAGGGATTAGCGGGTAAATATGTGGGGGTTGGGGTAGGGCCTGGGTGGGATTGTTGTCGGTGCAGACTCGATGGGGCGAATGGCCTCCTTCTGCACTGTAGGGTTTCTATGATTTCTATGATCCTTAGACAGCACGTTCCAAACCCACGACCACTTCCATTTAGAAGGACAAAGGCAGCAGATAAATGGGAACACCACCACCTGCAAGTTCCCCTCCAAGCCACTCACCATCCTGACTTGGAAGTATATCGCCGTTCCTTTGCAGTTGCTGGGTCAAAATCCTGGAATTGCCTCCCTAACGGCATTGTGGGTCAACTCACAGAACATGGACTGTAGCGATTCACAAAGGCAGCTCACCACCATCTTCTCAAGGGCAACTAAGGACGGGCAATAAATGCTGGTCAGTGAACGACACTCATGTCCCACGAATGAATAAAAATAAACTGTACAAGACATTGGTAAGGCCACATTTGGAGTACTGCGTACAATTTGGTCACCTTCTATAGGAAGGATGTTATTAAACTGGAAAGGGTGCGAAAAAGGTTTACAAGGATGTTACTGGGACTGGAAGGTTTGAATTATAAGGAGAGGCTGGACAGTCTGGGACATTTTCCTTTGGAGCATAGGAGGATGAGGGGTGACCTTGTTGAAGTTTATAAAATCATAAGCGCCATAGATAAGGTGAATAGCCAGGGTCTTTTCCCCAGGGCATGGGTTTAAGATGAGAGGGGAAAGATTTAAAAGGAATCTGAGGGGTACTTCTTCACACAGAGAGTGGTGCATATATGGAAAGAGCTGTCAACGAAGGTGGTAGAGGCGGGTACAATTCCAACATTTAAAAGACATTTGGACAGATACATGGGTAGGAACGGTTTAGAGGGATATGGGCCAAGCACAGGCAAATGGGACTAATTCATTTTAGGAATCCTGGTCGGCATGGATGAGTTGGGCTGAAGGGCCTATTTCCGTGCTGTATATCTCTATGATTCTGAGTCAGTGATCAGCGCTGGAACCAAAATTATTCCTATTTTATGTTATTGACTTGAACTTGGAAACAGATTCATTCTTTTTTTTTAGGTGATACTAAACTAACAATCAGAATACAACATAGTACAAGAAGGTATAAGAAACCTTGCAGACTGGGCAGTTAAATGGCAAATCAACTTGCTTAACATAGATAAATAGGAGATGATGCACTTTGCTATAAAAGATAGAAACATCACCCACATCTGAGAAAATAAGAAAACTGGTTGATGGTTACAGAAAATAATTAATTTCCAGTGTGAAAAAGTGCTTCTTGACATTACCTCTGAACAGCCTAACTCTAATTTTAATAAGTCTCCTGTTCTCCAACAAAACAGAAGTCTATTTCTACATATCTTATGAACTCCTTTGTCTTAATTAGACCATCCCTTAATCTTTTATATTCAAGAGAATAAAAGTCTAGTCTTTGTAACCAGTCCTCATCATTTCATTCTCGAAACTGCAAGCTTACCTGAACTGGATGCAATACTAATCTAATCAGAGCTCTGTAAAACTGAAGCATCTCTTCTAACCATGTGTATTCCAGGCTCCTTGAGATGAAGGCCAGCATTCCATTCACATTTTCAAACAGTTTTTATATTAATTTTTAATGATTTCTGTATTTGAGTCCCTTAATCTCTCTGTTCCTCCACAGTTTGTGGTATCTCGCTATGTAGAAAATACTTTGATCTATTTTTTCTAAGTCAAAGTGGATGACTTTGAACTTCCCCACAATAAACTCCATCTGCCAGAGTTTTGTCCACTCAGTTCATCAACGTTGCTATGCAACTTGCTGCTTGCATCTTCGTTACTAATTGATCTTCCCAGCTTAGCAGACTAGGATATGTGACTTTCTATTTTTTTCATTCAAGTAAGTTGTTATAAAGAGAATGAAAAGCTGAGGCCCCAGTACACATTGCTGAGGATACCACCAATCATATCTTTATAATTTGAATCTATGCCCATTTACCCATCTCTCTGTTTCCTACTCTGAATCAATTCTCTATCCCAGCTAATAGGTTGTCTCCAATTCCAATTACTCTTATGTTTGTTGCTAGTCTGACTAATGTGGGAGTTGTGTGGAAGTGCCTTTTGGCTGGCTGGATCAGGGTGTACATAATGTCTGGTATATTTTTCAGTCAGTGTTTTTTCTCAACAGGAACATGCAGCTACTGTGCGGAGAGCTGTGCAGTCTGGAAATGTCAACCTTCGGGACCGACTAACCATCGAGTTGCATCGTGAGTGCTTCAGCCAAATGTGTTCTTAATGACTCACCATAATTTTCCTTCTGTGTTGTTCTGTTTAAAGCCAGTTTTGTCAATCTCGCAAAGGGGCTTTTCTTCTAGCTTGGCCCCCTCTGATGTTATCAGTAGCTCTTTTCATGTTGTTGGCTGTGTGCTGGTACTTCCTTCCTATGTGAGCCCTGGACATTTATTGTCAATATGCTATTAAACCACAAAGGGTTTCACAGTCAAGCATGACCTGGTGTTCATGTAGTTCCAATGGGGCTTCAGTTCTGGATGGAAATTCTGACTAAGGCTGCATTGTTCCTTTAACAATTGTAGCTCCCTGGTTCAGATTGGCTAAATCGGTACAATGTGGTTTTGTAACCCAGGACTTTCCCGATTAGCTGTGCCACAACAGATTAAAGCCCTCACTTAACAGCTCAGACTGTTCAATAACTACCTGTCAAAATAGCCATTGGTAGTACAGAACTTGAGAATTGCTAGAAAAGAGACTTTGTTTGTTGAAGCTTTTCATCTTCCAACCATCAGGACAATTGCAAGAATACCAAATGTAAAGGAGACAACAATTTAAACTGCATGAAAAGAGTGCACGGTCGGTTGGCAAGTAGATTCTGAGTAGAGAGAGGAATTCACCAGTTGATGGTGACTGACAGTTAACTGCCATGCATGGTTTGAAATTTAAACTGGGCAGCTTGACTCTGGTCAAGACACTGTCCTGTGGAATGACAAAGAACAGGTGCTTTTACACCTGTTTCAGATAAACAAAGTGACAGCCATTCACTGGTTCATTTGCCAATCAATCAGCAGTCTCTCCTTATACAGTATAAATTGTTGTTCCCTTTACATTGCTACCTTGTGAATTGTCATGATTAGTGCAAAATGAAATGTTTTGACAAAATTAAATTTTCTTTTTTTTCAGCAATACCTGTCAAAAATATATTCATTACCCTCTTAAAAATCTCTGACATTTGATTTCATTCCCTCCTTGATAAGCTATTTTACCACATGAAGAAACTAGCACCTAGAATTTCCCCACCAGTTTCCTGATTGGCTGAAACCCTGGATAAGTGCGTAACCAGAGGTTCTGCTGAGCTTGGAGCAGAGTTCGGGGTGTCCAGACCATATCCCCTACCACTTTCTAGTGAAGTTCTCAGCATGCAACTTAATCATACATTCACTGTTTCATCCAAATTAAATCTCTGCCCCAGCATCCTGGGTGTTTATAGCATCATAGAATCTCCACACAGGTGGAAGTGGCTCAACCCTCTGTGCCTGTGTGTGCTAGCTCTTCAGCTGGGCTGGGAAGTCTAAATCCTGAACACAAGAAGGCCAGCTGCTCCGTCAAGCCTGCTCCATACTACAGTGATGCTTGAAGCATTGTCATTTCACATCTCACCACCAGCAGCCATCAGAGTCTCTGTGAGAAAGGATAAAGCAGATAAAAATTTAATTTGGGACATAAAACTCGGAAATTCCTTTCTGAGCCCCATTGAATCCAGGTTACCACATCCTCCATGTTAAATTACCAAATGTTCCACCTTCCTTTTAAAAGGCATGATCTTCACCACAGCCAGGAATTGATTTGATTTATTATTGTCACATGTATAAGTATACAGTGAAAAGTATTGTTTCTTGTGCTATACAGACAAAGCACACCATAGAAGGAGAGGGTGCAGAATGTAGTGTTACAGTCATAGCTAGGGTGTAGAGAAAGATCAACTTAATACGAGGTAGGTCCATTCAAAAATCTGATGACAGCAGGGAAGAAGCTGAACTTGAGTCAGTTGGTATGTGACTCAGACTTTTGTATCTTTTTCCTGACAGAAGAAGGTGGAAGAGAGTCTGGGGTATCCAGAATGTATGGGGTCCTTGATTATGCTGGCTGCTTTTTCGAGGCACCGCTTATTCAAGATTTACAACAAATCAGCACTTAGCACACAAACTGGCAATTTGTTCCAGGCATTGACTACTGTCTGGGAAAAGAGGATCCCGAGATTCAACCTGGTCCTTTCCCCACATTCTTTTATATCCCTTTCCAAATCCTTACCTAGTCTTTGTCCTAGTCTTTGTCTCAACACCTAGCTTGTAGCAAACAAATCCCTTTCTAATAACCTTTTATGTTAACCTCAAATGCCACTTTAGGATCCATTTATGCACCTTGGCTCGCACTTTATGGAACTGTCGGAAGTGGTGGAACTTCAGGAAGAGTAGATAGCTAGAGGAGAGGAAATGCAAATGCGGTAACAGAGTGGCACACGATGAACTGACTGAGTTTCTACTTCTATTCTCACAGCGGATGGTCGGCACGGCATTGTGCGAGTGGACAAGCAGCCCTTGGCTGCCAAGTTAGTTGATCTGCCATGTATCATCGAATCTCTCAAGACCATTGATAAAAAGACATTCTATAAAACTGCTGATCTGTGTCAGGTGTGGTCATCCCATTATTTGTAGAAATATAAAACAAAGTTACAGATGTTGAATTCAAATCACAAGTGGCAGCAATGAACAAGGAGGAGCCCAGTATCTAAAAGACAAGAGATTAGTTGCTTCTTCAGTTGATGGGATTATTTATCATTTGTTGTGTTATATTGAGGATATGGTGAGAAGAAGTAATCGAAGGTGGTAGGAAAGGTGAGTGCGCAGTTAGTGAAGCAGACCGTATCCTTTATTAATAGGGGCACAGAGTACTAAAGGAAGAAAATTTGTTAAACTTGTAAGGAACACTGATTTGACCTCAGCTGGAGTATTGAGTCTACATCTGGGTGTTGCACTTTAGAAAGGATGTGAAGGCATTAGAGAGAGTACAGGAAAGATTCACGAGAATGGTTCCGGATATGAGGAACTTCAGTTATGAAGATAAATTGAAGCTGGGATTCTTTCCCTTGAAAAAGAGGTGCGAGGAGGGTTTGATGGAGGTATTCAAAACCATGAGGGGTCGGGACCGAGTAGATAGGGAGAAACTGTTCCCATTGGTGGAAGGATCGTGAACCAGAGAGCACAGATTTATGGTAATTGGCAAAAGAAGAAAGGATGATATGAAGGAAAACTGTTTCACACAGCGAATGGTCAGGATGTGGAGTGTGCTGTCTGTGAGTGTGGTGGAGACAGATTCACACAGCGAGTGGTTGGCATCTGGAATGCACAAAGTCTGGTGGAGACAGATTCACGTAGCGCAAGGTTGGAATGCACTGTCTAAGTGTGGTGGAGGCAGATTCAGACAGCGAGTGAATGCACTGACTCAGTGTGGTGAAGACAAGCAATCAAAATATTCAAGAGTGAATTGGATTATCTAAAATGAAAGGATGTGCAGGGTTACAGGAATTGCTTTATTGAAGAGCTTGTAGAGACATGATGGGCTGAATGGCCACCTCCTGTGCTGTAGCCATTTGTTGAATTGGGAATAAGGTTTGTGAAGAGGTGGATTTCATGAAATTGAGGCAAGGGCCCGAGGAAGCAAGGGGGAGAGCAGTGCGGGGAAGCAGGGCTGAGAATGGTGAGAGGAGATGGGGCAAACTGCATCGCCAAGAAATGAGGTTGACGGTGCTAAACGAAGATGGGAGCGATGATGAGTGCTGGTCAAGGCAGCGAGCCAGGGCCGAGAGCAGATTGAGGTGGCAGGGTGGGGCTGAGGGTGGGGAGGGCAGCGGTACCGAGGGCAGGGCAAGTCAGAGGGGCCAAGGGGTTGAGGTGGCAGGGCAGAGCTGAGGGCAGGTCGAAGGGCAGAGTGAGGCAGCATGGCTGAAGGCAGGGCAAAGTGACGGCTGTAGCCTTGGGCAGGTTGGGGTGGCGGGGCAGAGGATGGGGTGAGGCGACAGCTGGGGCTGAGGGCAGGGTGAGGTGGCGGGGATGAGGGTTAACAGGCCACGGGTGGTCCAAAAGTGGCCTATATATTGGGACAGTCGATTCAACTGCATTACTTGTTGTTCCTCCCTTGCTCTAGATGTTGGTGTGTACCACTGATGGGGAGCTGTACCCTCCACAGGAGGAACCCATGCCAATTGATCCCAAAAACAAAAAGAAGGACAAGGACAAGGAGAAGAAATTCCTGTGGAATCACAGCAGTAGGTCTTGTATTTATCACAGACTGTGTAACAACAGAAACATTAGAAGCAGGAGACCACTTGGCCCATCGAACCTTCTCTACCATTCAATAAGATCATGGCCGATCTAATTTTAATCTCAAATTCACATTCCTGCCCCCCCCCCCCTATTTACGTTTCACTCTCTCGCATATATCTAGCTCTGTCTTCAATGTATTCATTCAAAGATTCTGTCTCAATCACCTTTTGAGGAAGAGAATTTCAAAGTTTCTCAACTCTCAGAGAACATTTCCTCATCTCTGTCTGTCTTAAATAGGCAATCTGTTATTTTAAAACAGTTTTAGATTCTCCCACAAGAGGAAACATCCTCTTCATATCCACCCTGTCAAAACCCCTCAGGATCTTGTATTTTTCAATCAAGTAGCTCTTGCCCATCTCTTACCCACCTAAATACCAGTGATACAAGCCTTACCTGTATAGCCTTTCCTCATTAGACAAGCTGCCCATTCCAGTATTAGTCTAATTGAGCCTGCCCTGTACAATGCACAGAGGCTGCCGCAGAATGGAACCCAGTGCATGCATTTAGTAATTATTTTGGGTTAATCAAATATATCCAGTCTGTGTTTCACCTTTATTGATATTTGTTGCTTCTTTCCTTGAATTTCAGTCACGTGTCCCTTGAAGAATGTCCGTAAAAGGCGATTTAGGAAAACTGCGAAGAAGAAGGTGAGGATTTCAGAGTGATCTATCAACATTGTATTTCTAACTTACGATGTACCTGTCCTGGGAGTGTTTGATGTGGACGGTGTAGAGGGTGCTTCACTCGATATCTAACCCCGTGCTGTACCTGTCCTGGGTGTGTTGACGGGGACAGTATAGAGGGAGCTTTACTCTGTATCTAACACAACACGGTGGGTGGCACAGTGGTTAGCATTGCGCCAGGGACCCAGGTTCGATTCCTGGCTTGGGTCACTGTCTGTGTGGAGTGTGCACGTTCTCCTCTTGCCTGCGTGGGTTTTCCCTGGTGCTCCAGTTTCCTCCCACAGTCCAAAGACGTGCTGGTTAGGTGCATTGGCCATGCTAAATTCTCCCTCAGTGTACCCGAACAGTTGCTGGAACATGGCGACTAGGGGGTTTTCACAGTAACTTCACTGCAGTGTTAATGTACGCCTTACATGTGACACTAATAAAATAAAATAAAACTTTAAACAGCAGGTTGGGGGGAGCTTTACTGTGAACATAATGTTTGGTGAGAGTCAGGCACTGTAGTAGTTTCATATTGAATGCTTGGGCATGAATGAAATCAAAAAATTGATATTCTAGGAGTCAAAGTACAAAAGGGAAACCTCATGATCCTGTTCTTTTTCCTAGTACATTGAGTCTCCAGATGTGGAAAAGGAAGTAAAGAGGCTGCTGAGCACAGATGCTGAGGCCGTCAGTGTCCGTATCCTTCCTATTTGAAGAGGGAGTGGGGGTTCGAAAATGGTTTGTAACAGCCTGATAAGGACAGACTTGAAATCCCCCTACATGGCCCCAACACTTACCAAAGCACTTCAAAGTCAAAGGAATACTTTTGAAATGTAATTGTTGACAGCCAATTCCCATGCCAAAACATCGTGCAAAGAACAAAGTGTTAAATGTCCTTATCATTGATGGTTTCCTCCGGGTGCTCCGGTTTCCTTCCACAGATGTGCAAGTTGGGTGAAATAGCCATGCTAAATTGCCCCTTTGTGTCCCAGCATGGCTAGGGGGTGCCGCTTAGTATCCCGAGAAGTGTAGAGGGATTAGCGGGGTAAATATGTGGGGATACAGGGATGAGGGGGGGTGGGCCTGGGTAAGATGGTCTTGTTGAAGAGTGCAGACTCAATGGGCCAAATGGCCTCCTTCTGCACTGTAAGGATTCTGTGATCTGTATTATGTGTTGACATATGCATGCTTTATGTGCAGTGAGATACGAATACTGTTCCAGGACATAAATGAGAGATTCAATGATCTTCTTCAAAATGTGCCATAGGACCTTTTATCAGATTGGCGAGATGAAGCTTTGTCTCAACATATCACGCAAAAGCCTGACAGTGTAGCACTTCTTTCATAAACTCCCCTCCAGTATGAACCTTCCTCCTCAGTTGGAATGTTTCTCCACGTGGGATGAGTGGGGGTGTTTTTCTCCGTGGATAGGTGGATGAAAGTGTTCTTCGGTGGAGCTTCCCTCTGTTGGGAGTGTTCCTTCTCTGGAGTGGGAGGTAATGCAGTTGGGTTCCTCTGTGGGCAGGTGCTCCACTCTAGGGGGAGTGCTCCCTTTTAGGGGAGAACGTTCCTCTGCAGTGGGAGTGTTCGGAGATTTCCTCTCTGGAACAGGTGAGGGGTGTGTGTGTTCCTCCTGGGGGTGGGGGGGGGGGGGGAATTTTCCTCTTCATGGTAGCATTCCTCTGAGGGGAAACATTTCTCCTCAGTTCAGTACCAGTAACCCTCTTTGGTGGGAATAGCACTCTGCGATTGAAACTTTCCTTTTTAAGTGCTAGCATTCCTTTTTGAGTAGTTGCACTAAGTCCATCTTGACTTAGTTACCTTGAGACCAGTGTATTTAACTCGGGGAGTTTGAACAAGGAATGATCCATGAGAGGAAGTTAGCAACAGCAAGATCTGAGTGCTGGAGCTTAGAAGCATTAATTAGGTGATTGGTGAATTTTAAGGGTTTATTCTCTTTAAACTAATGTAGTGGTTTAAGCTGGTAGTGGGCAGACATAAGTATTGTATGAAATTGATAGCTAAGCTAGTTAAACTCCTCAGTATCACTACAGATGCTTGAGTGATTGTTCTAAACTTGAAACCTAGGTAGTCAAATAAAACACAATAAAGATGGCAGAGCAGGTGACATGTTGCAGCTGTAGCATATGGGAGCTGGTGCACGCCAATGTGATCCATGGCAAGCACGTCTGCAGCTTAAAAAACTTTGACTCAGAGTTGACGAGCTCGTGTCTGTGTTTCAGACACTCTGCTGCATTGGGTGAGGAAAGTTACCTGGACACTTAGTTCCAAGAGGAAGTCACATCCCTTTGCATAAGCACTTTAGATTTGGTCAGGGGTCAGGGACACGAGGGTGTGACTGCAACTGAGGCCCGGTATGAGGATCCAGAGGTAACTTTGGAAGAACCTCAACCCTTGCATTGTACAACAGCAGTTTGCATGGACAGGAGCTATGACTTCAGGGAGGATAGCAAACTGACCATAGCACCATAGTGCAAGGAGCTATTCAACTAGGTGAAGTAACAGGAATGTAGTTGAATTAGGAACAGCATAGTTTGGCGATAGGTACTGTTCTCTGATACTGACAGGCTGTGCTGCCTGTCCTCTGCCAATGTTGAGGACATCTTCTTGGAACTGAAGATGAACTTGGAGTGGGAGAGCAAGGATCCAGTTTTCATAGTCCACGCGGGTGCCAGTAACAGAGACTGAGTGACTTCTGCTGAGTGAGTATGAGTAGTTAGGGGTTAAATTAAGAAGCAGAACCTCCAAGGCAACCATTTCTGGATTATTACATGAGCCGCATGTAAATTAACATAGGGTAAATAAAATCCGAGAGATTGGTTGGAGAAATAGGTTTTAATTCATGTGGAATTGGCATCAGTATTGGGGAAGGAGGGACATGTACGTTTGGGATGATATTCACCTGAACCATACCTTGACGAGTGTTCTGTGAATCATATAACTAGGGGGGGGCTTTAAATTTAATAGTGGGGTGAGCGAGAGCGGTAATTTGGAAATTTAAAGCGAAAGGACACGGCAATAATGGGGGATAGCAATACGAGTAATGATAACCAGAACGTGACAGGAAGGGGCAGAGTGTACAAACAAATGTGCAACAGCAAATGAGGTCAAAGTAGAGAAAAATATTAAAAAGATGGAATTAAAGGCTCTTTACCCGAATGCTCATACTAACAAGACTGAATAGATAACAGAAATGGACATAAATTAGTATGATATGATAGATATTGCGGAAGCATGGTTGCATGGTGACCAAAGCTGGAAGCTGAATATTCAAGAGCATTTGACGTTTTGGAAGGACATTAAGAAAGGAAAGTGAGGGAACTTTGTCCATCGAGGATGGGATCTGTACAGTGGTGAAAAATGTTCTTGGCTCAGAAGATCAAGATGTAGAATCTGTTTGGGTGGAGATAAGGAACAGCAAAGGAATAAGTCATTGTTGTGAATCATGTTTAGGCTCCTCTCACAGTAGAGCCACTGTAATACAGCATATAAATCACAAAATAATGTGGGCTTCTAGAAAAGGTACTGGAATAATTGTGTGCAATTTTAATCTTCATATCGATTGGATAAAACAAATTAGCAAAGATAGCCTGGAGGATAAATTCATAGAGTATATTTGGGATAGTTTCTAGAATAATATGTTCTGAAACCAACCTGGAAACAAGCTATGAGACACGATTAATAAATTACATAATTGTAAAGAATTATGTAGGTAGGAGTAATCATAACATGGTCAAATTTCACATTCAATTTGTTGGTTAGTAAAGTGGCTACGAAACAAGCATCTTAAACTTGAAGACAATTGCAGTTATGAAGACAACATTTGGTTAAAGTGGACTGAGAAACTAGTGACTGGGAAAATAGGTTGAAAAATAAGATAGTAGAGAGACAATGGAAGATACTAAGAGATATCTCCTAACTCTCAACAAAGATATATTCCATTGAGAAAGAAAGATGCAATGAGAAGGATGCAACATTTGTGGCTGCCTAAGGAAGTTAAGATGTGGAGATGCCGGCGTTCGACTGGGGTGAACACAGTAAGAAGTCTCACAACACCAGGTTAAAGTCCAACAGGTTTATTTGGTAGCAAATACCATAAGCTTTCGGAGCACTGCTCCTTCATCAGATGGAGTGTGACTCCATCTGACGAAGGAGCAGTGCTCCGAAAGCTTATGGTATTTGCTACCAAATAAACCTGTTGGACATTAACCTGGTGTTGTGAGACTTCTTACTAAGGAAGTTAAGGACAGTATTAAATTGAAAAAAATATACGATGCTGCAAAGATTATGGTAGGCTAGAAGATTGGGAAAATTTTGGAAACCAGCAAAGAATAATTAGGAAAACGAATGGAACTAAAGACTGACAAATGCCCTGGGCCTGAAGGCCTGTATCCCACGATTTTAAAAGAAGTGGCTGCACAGGTAGTGGATGCATTGGTTGTAATCTTCTAAAATTTCCTAATTCTGGAAAACCCCAAATGTAATACCTTTATTCAAAGAAGGAGGGAGACAGAAAACAGGAACTATAGGCCATTTAGCCTAACATTTGTTATTGCGAAAATGCTAGAATTCACTCTTAACGAAGTTGTAGTAGGACATTTAGAAAATCATAATACAATCAGGCAGAACCAACATGGTTTTGTGAAAGGGAAATAGAGTTTGACAAATTTATTAGAGTTCTTCAAGGCTGTAATAAAGGGCAGGCAATATATGTAGTGTGTTTGGATTTCAAAAAGACATTTGATAAGGTGCCATATTAAAGGTTACCACACTAGATGAGAGTTTGTGATGTTGTGGGAAATAGATTAGCATATATAGAGGATTGGTTAGCTAATAAGGAAGAGAGAGTCAGGATAAATAGATCATTTTCGGGTTGGCAGGCTGTAACTAGTGGAGTGTGGCAGGGTTCAACCCTGGGACCTCAGCTATTTACAATTTATATTAGTGGCTTGGGTGGAAGGACCAACTGTATTGTAGCCATATTTGCTGATGATACAAAGAGAGGTGAAGGGAATACAACGAGTCTGCAAAGGGATGTAAATAGGTTAAGGAGTGGGAAAACATTTAGCAAATTGAGTATAATGTGGGTAAATGTGAGGTTGTAAAAAACAAAATCAAACTTATTTAGGTAGAGACAACATTGTGCTGCAGTACAGAGGGGTCTGGTTGTCCTTATGCATGAATCTCAAAAAATTAACATGTAGATATGGTAAGTTTTTGGGACGACAAATGGAATGTGTCTTTATTGCAAAGGGGATGGCATATAAAAGTTAGGAAAGTCTTACAACTGTAGTAACTAGGGTATCTGTGAAATTGTACTTCAAGTATTGTGTACAGTTTTGGTCTCCTTACTTAAGGAAGGATGTACTTAAGTTGGAAGCAGTTCAGAGAAGGTTCATGTGGCTGATTCCTGGGATGAAGGTGTTATATGAGGAAAGGTTGACTAGTTTTGGCCTACACTGTTTGAAGTTTAGAAGAATGAGAGGTGATCTTATTAAAACATAACATCTTGTGAGCCTGACAGGGTGGATGCTGAGAAGATTTTTCACCTGGGGAAATCTCCAGCCAGGTGGCACCTCATTTTAAATGAGGGATCTCCCATTTAAGATGGAGATGAGGAGAAATTTCTTCTAAGGATTTGTGGTCGGTGCAGACTCGATGGGCCGAATGGCCTCTTTCTGTACTGTAGGGTTTCTATGATTTTGAGTGTTTAGAATTTTCTTCCCCAGTGATCAATAAAGGCTGGGTCACTGAATATGTTAAAGATTGAGTTAGGCAGATTTACATAGGAACATAGGAATTAGGAGCAGAAGTAGGCAAACTCAGCCCTCCAAGCCTGCTCCAATTCTGGATCATTGTTGATCTCTCCCTGGTCTCCAATCCACCTCCCTGCCTGTTTCCCATGTCCTTTAACCTGTTGTTTATTAGAAGTATATCTATCTCCTTGAAACCATTTAATGATTCGGACTCCACCACGCTATGGGGCAGCGAATTCTACAAATTCACCACCCTATGCGAGAAGTAATTCCTCCTCATAGAATAGAATCCCTACAGTACAGAAGGAGGCCATTTGGCCCTTCAAGTCTGCAATCCAATCCACCCTGGCCTTATCCCCCGAATCCCACGTATTTACCTTGCTAGTCCCCCTGACATAGGACAATTTACCATGGCCAATCAACCTAACCCGCACATCCTTGGACTGTGGGAAGAAACTGGAGGAAATCCATGCAGACACGGGGAGAACATGCAAACTCCACACAAACAGTCACCCGAGACCGGAATCGAACTTGGGTCCCCGGTACCGTGAGGCAGTAGTGCTTGCCGCTATGCTTCCCTGGCTGATTCCCTCTCCGGACACAGTCAGGAAAGTTTGCAGCACCTCGTCAGGGAATTGAACCCAGGTCTCCCGCGTGAAAGACGAGGATACTAACCAGTATACTATATCTCAGTTTTAAATCTACCTCCTCTCAACCTATACCTGTGACCTCTTGTTCTAGATTGCCCCATAAGAGGCAACATTTGGTCTATATTTACTCTATCAATCCCTTTTAGAATTTATATACCTCAATCAGATCCCCTTTCACCCTTCTAAACTCAAGCGAGTATAAGCCCAAACCATTTAATCTCTCTTTAGACGTCAACCCTTTCATCCCCCGAATCAATCTGGCGAACCTCTTCTGAACTGCCTCCAATGCCGCCACATCCTTCCTCAAATAAGGCGACCAAAATTGGACACACTATTCCAGTTGTGGTCTCACCAACACCTTGTACTTCTGCAACAACACCTCTACCTTTATACTCCTGTCCTTTTGCAATAAATGCTAACATTCCATTTGCCTTTTTTATTACATGTTGTACATGCATAGCAACTTTCTGTGATTCATGAACAAAGACAACCAGATCCCTTTGCCTAAACGCATTTTTGAATCTGCTTTCCATTTAGATAATTTGCCTTTCTATTTTTTTCTGCCAAAATGGATAACCTCACACTATGATAGGTAGATTCTTTCTCCACAAGGGAGTCGAGGATTATGGGGGACAGGGAGGAAAGTGGAATTAAGGCCACAATTGGATCAGCCATTATCTTTCTGAATGGCAGGGCATGTTTGTAGGCTGAGTGGCCCAGTCCTGGTATCTAGTTCTTATGAGGAGACATAATAAACTTCATTCGGTGTGTTGTGCTTCTGGCAGGTGAGTCCTCTTTAGAAACATTGCCCTTTCTTTGTGCTATATTAATGTAAGCCCTTTAGAGTCAGAGGTTTACAGCATGAAAACAGGCCCTTCGGCCCAACTTGTCCATGCCACCCTTTTTTTTTAAACCCCTAAGCTAGTTCCAATAGCCTGCATTTGGCCCATATCCCTCTATACCCATCTTACCCATGTAACTGTCTAAATGCTTTTTAAAAGACAAAATTGTACCCCCTCTACTACTACCTTTGGCAGCTTGTTCCAGACACTCACCACCCTCTGTGAAGAAATTGCCCCTCTGGACCCTTTTGTATCTGTCCCCTCTCACCTTAAACCTATGCCCTCTAGTTTTAGACTCCCCTACCTTTGGGAAAAGATATTGACTAGCTGATTTATGCCCCTCATTATTTTATAGACCTCTAAGATCACCCCTCAGCCTTCTACGCTCCAGAGAAAAAAGTCCCAGTCTCTCCAACCTCTCCTTACAACTCAAACCATCAAGTCCCGGGAGCATCCTAGTAAATCTTTTCTGAACTCTTTCTAATTTAATAATATCCTTTCTATAATAGGGTGACCAGAACTATACACAGTGTTCCAAGTGTGGCCTTACCAATGTCTTGTACAACTTCAACAAGATGTCCCAACTCCTGTATTTAATGTTCTGACCAATGAAACCTCATCACTCTGTCCACCTATGACTCCACTTTCAACGAGCTATGAACCTGTACCCCTAGATCTCTTTGTTCTGTAACTCTCCCCAATGCCCGACCATTAAGTCCTGCCCTGGTTCAATCTACCAAAATGCATCACCTCGCATTTATCTAAATTAAACTCCATTTGCATTCGTCAGCCCACTGGCCCAATTGATCAAAATCCCGTTGCAATCCGAGATAACCTTCTTCACTGTCCACTATGCCACCAATCTTGGTGTCATCTGCAAATTTACTAACCATGTCTCCCATATTCTCATCCAAATCATTAATATAAATGACAAATAACAGTGGACCCAGCACTGATCCCTGAGGCACACCACTGGTCACAGCCTCCAGTTTGAAAAACAACCCTCCACAACCACCCTCGCCCCCTGTATCCTGAGAGATTTAACTTTAAGCAACAACCTCCCATGTGGTACCTTGTCAAAGGCCTTGCTAAAGTCCATGTAGACAACATCAATTGCACTGCCCTCATCTACCTTCTTGGTTACCCCTTCAAAAAACTCAATCAAATCTGTGAGACATGATTTTCCACTCACAAAGCCATGCTGACTGTCCCTAATCAGTCCTTGCGTCTCTAAATGCCTGTAGATCCTGTCTCTCAAAATACCTTCCAACAACTTAGCACCACAGATGTGAGGCTCACTGGCTTGTAGTTCCCAGGCTTTTCCCTGCAGCCCTTTTTAAACAAAGGCACATTTGCACATTTGCCACCCTCCAATCTTCAGGCACTTCAACTGTGATTATCGATGATTCAAATATCTCTGCTTAGGGGACTTGCAATTTCCTCCCTAGCGTCCCACAATGTCCTGGGATACACTTCATCAGGTCCCAAGGATTTATCTACCTTGATGCGTTTCAAGACTTCCAGCACCACCACCTCTGTATTTTGTACACTCCTCAAGACATCACTATTTATTTCTCCAAGTTCCCTAACACCCATGCTTTTTTCAACAGTAAATACTGATGAGAAATATTCATTTAGGATCTCACCCACCTTTTGTGGATCCACACATAGGTGACCTTGTTAATCCTTAAGAGGCTCTACTCTCTCCCTAGTTACTCTTTTGGCCTTTGTATTTGTGGAAGCTCTTTGGATTCTCCTTTGTCTTATCTGCCAAAACAATCTCATGTTCCCTTTTTGCCCTCCTGATTTCTCTCTCAACTCTACTCCTGCACCCCGTATACTCTTCAAGGAATTCACTTGATCCCAGCTTCCTATGCCATGTACCTCCTTCTTCTTGACCAGGGCCTCAATATCCCGAGTCATCCAGGGTTCCCTACTTCTACCAGCCTTGCCCTTCAGTCTAAGACGAATGTGCTTACCCTGAACCTTGGTTAACACACTTTTGAAAGCCTCCCACTTTCCAAACGTCTCTTTGCCTTCCCACAGACTCCCCCAATTAACTTTTGAAAGTTCCTGCCTGACACTATCAAAATTGGCCTTGCCCCAATTTTAACTTTTGGGCCAGACCTATCATTCTCCATAGCTATCTTAAAACTAATAGAATTATGGTCACTGGTTCCAAAGTGATCCCTCACTTGCACTTCTGTCACCTGCCCTTCCTTATTTCCCAAGAGGAGGTCAAGTTTTGCCCCCCCTCTAGTCGGGCCATCCACATACTGAATGAGAAATTCCCCCTGAATACACACAACAAATTTCTTTCCATCCAACCCTCTAATACTATGGCTGGCCCAGTCAATGTTGGGAAAGTTAAAATCCCCGACTGTTACCACCCTATTTTTCTTGGAGCTATCTGTAATCTCCTCACATATTTGCTCCTCAATTTCCTGCTGACTATTTGGGGGCCTACAGTACAACCCTATCAAAGTGATTTCCTCCTTATTTCTCAGTTCCATATAGACTCAGTGGCGGAACCCTCGGATATATCCCCTCTCAGTACTGCCTTGCCCGTCAGGCCTCTTGCATTGAAATAGATGCAGCTTAATCCGGACTTCCCTTGCTCTCTGTCTTGCTTTTGACTGACCTGTCTGGTACTAGGATTACTGACACTGCCTTTGCTACTTAATGTGCTCTCTTTAACTTCCTCTTTCATGATTTGGTTATGGCAACTTGGATTAAACCAGTGATTTCATACCTCACCATTCCTTGCTGAATGACCTTGCAATTGTAAATAGTTTGATCAATATTCATTATGTCGGAGTTAACAATCAAGAGTCAGTCATTATCAACTTTTTTCTCGTCTAACTGGCTCTTTGTGTTATTGTTTTCTAATAAGTGAAAGCTCAAGAGGTGCAAGCATTAGCAGCTTGAGAAGAAGAAAGGAGAATCCAATTTATGGGTGGCATAGTGGTTAGCACTGCTGCCTCACAGTGCCAGGGACCCAGGTTTAATAACGGCCTTGGGTCACTGTCTGTGGAGTTTGTACGTTCTCCCCGTGTCTGCGAAGCTTTCCTCCTGGTGTTCCGGTTTCCTCCCACAGTCCAAAGATGTGTGGGTTACGTTGATTGGCCATGTTAAATTGACCCTTGTGTCAGGGGATTAGCAGGGTAAATATGTGGGGTTACGGGAATAGGGCCTGGGTAGGATTGTGGTCAATGCAGACTCGATGGGCTGAATGGCCTTCTGTACTCTAGGGATTCTATGAAATCAAGAACGTGCAGTTTTTGTAGAGTAAAGGGTTAATAGTTAATTTAAAAATGTTAATGATGATGTACGGTTGATATGGGGAGGGGGAAAGTGGATCCAAGGCACACAACAGTCTGTGTCCAGAGAGCAATCTATTTACCATGAGGTCTTGGATGTAAATAGTTTTAAGAAAAATGAAACTTCATCCAGCTAGAAGACAACACAAGTAAAGGGCAATGATCCAAAGCAGTTTTATAACATTAACCTGGGTGTTAACTCGGTGAAAGAGAAGAAGGTGAGGTTGAGAAACATTTTCAGTTTGGAGCTCCTTTCATCAATGAGTAATATCAGACAGTACAATGAATTTTGATTTCAGTGCATTGATGGTTCAGGGTATATGCAGAGAGCTCACTCAGGAAAGATGACACGGAGATTTTGAGATGACTTAAGGTGTTTTAAAAATAGAGGCAGGGCTTGTGAGGGAAAGGCTGGACACTTTTTGCTCACATTTTGTGTCACAGACTCTGGGCATTTTAAAATAAAATTTGTTTTCCTTCCACATTAGTGAGGTGAATACTGGATGCATATTGAGCAGATGGAATAATGAATGTTACAATCCTGCACAAGCAGTAACATGCTGTGCCCACCCTTGTAGACCCTATAAGAGCAAGTTTCTTTATTTCACTGTCCTGTGCTGTTATAACCTGGTTCCTGAAGGACTTTAACTTTCTCCAGTGTATGTTGAGGAGAGCTGCTAATGCCTGATTGGTGTTGTTTGCTGTGATCTGTTCCTTAACCCTGACCTTGTGTAGGGTGGGAGGTTATAGCGGAGGATGAAACAAAGGAAGTAGAGAACCAGGGCTCACTACCAAACCTCGACAGCTCATCGCCAGGATCATCTGGACACAAACAAGGCCACACCTCAGCAGGTACCTTGCTGAACAGGGCAGAACTCGGTGAATCAATGGAGAGTTGGGCAGGGGTGAATGAATGCATTGGGGAGCAGTGGACTAATGAACATTAGGACTGGGCGAATGGGATGGTAGGGCTAAGTAAAGCAAGAACAAAGAACAATACAGCACAGGAACAGGCCCTTCGGCCCTCCAAGCCTGCACCGCTCCCTGGTCCAAACTGGACCATTCTTTTGTATCCCTCCATTCCCACTCCGTTCATATGGCTATCTAGATAAGTCTTAAACGTTCCCAGTGTGTCCGCCTCCACCACCTTGCCCGGCAACGCGTTCCAGGCCCCCACCACCCTCTGCGTAAAATACGTCCTCCTGATATCCGTGTTAAACCTTCCCCCCCCCCCCCCTCATCTTGAACCTATGACCCCTCGTGAACGTCACCACCGATCTGGGAAAAAGCTTCCCACCATTCACCCTATCTATGCCTTTCATAATTTTATACACCTCTATTAGGTCACCCCTCATCCTCCATCTTTCCAGTGAGAACAACCCCAGTTTACCCAATCTCTCCTCATAACTAAGCCCTTCCATACCAGGCAACATCCTGGTAAACCTCCTCTGCACTCTCTCTAAAGCCTCCACGTCCTTTCGGCGACCAGAACTGGGCGCAGTATTCCAAATGCGGCCGAACCAATGTTCTATACAACCGCAACATCAGACCCCAACTTTTATACTCTATGCCCCGTCCTATCAAGGCAAGCATGCCATATGCCTTATTCACTACCTTCTCCACCTGTGACGTCACCTTCAAGGATCTGTGGACTTGCACACCCAGGTCCCTCTGTGTATCTACACCCTTTATGGTTCTGCCATTTATCGTATAGCTCCCCCGTACTTTAGTTCTACCAAAATGCATCACTTCGCATTTATCTGGATTGAACTCCATCTGCCATTTCTTTGCCCAAATTTCCAGCCTATCTATATCCTTCTGTACCCTCTGACAATGTTCCTCAGTTTCTGCAAGTCCAGCCATTTTCGTGTCATCCACAAACTTACTGATCACCCCAGTTACAGCTTCTTCCAGATCGTTTATATAAATCACAAACAGCAGAGATCCCAATACAGAGCCCTGCGGAACACCACTAGTCACAGGCATCCAGCCGGAAAAAGACCCTTCCACTACCACCCTCTGTCTTCTGTGACCAAGCCAGTTCTCCACCCATCTAGCCATCTAGCAGAGTCAGGGGTGGGCGAAGGAGGGAGTAGGGTTGAGCAAAGGAGGGGACACGGCTGGAAAAATCGAAGAGGGGCAGGGGTGGCTGTACAATATGGGGCAGGCTGGATAAATAGGGGGCACAGGGCTGAGTGAAGGGGACAGGTGGAGGGATGGTGGTAGTTTGATGGGGACAGGGTAGCAGACTGGGTTTGATTTGTGACTTGGTAACAGGCCAGTATATGACTGAGGCTCGCAGTGGTCTGATCTCTGAGCAATCTGCTTGCTGTGTTTTACAGTAGAGAGAGATGAACTACGGGAGATCTTCAATGATATCAGCAGCAGCAGTGAGGAAGATGAGGATGAAGGTGATCGTCATGACGATGAAAACCTGAACATCATGGATTCAGAGGAAGACCTGGCCAGGCGATTGCAGCAGAAGCTCGATGAGTCTGAGGGACAGATGCAGCCAAAGCAGGAATCAAACCAAATGGGTAAAGTTAGTGCTTTAAACAGTGGGCACATTACCAGGGCAGTGTCTAACCCACTTATCTTCCTTCCTCTTGGCAGAGGTTTTTCTCTGTTGGTTTTCTATCTGAGGTGTGTGTGAGTTCAGATTGTGTACATTGGCAGGCTGTTCAACCGTGGACAGCATCATACTCATTTCCACATTTGTAAAACTTGTTGTCTGCAATTATCTATCCCAGGAGAATGACTCTCCTGCTCCCTCCAACTCTTTCCTGCTAGTCTGTGGAGCTCAGCACTCCAGAGAGCACAGTCTAGACAAGTCAATCTCAGTTGACAGTGAAATGTCAGTCGTGTTAGACAACATGCCATGATGTTGGTGTGGTCCAGATGAACCTAGCCTGCTAATTCCATTTATTGTGTATTTATTGTGTCTTGGTCTCTGCCACCATGTACACCCTCCGTTTTCACCAGACACCAGTCAATGGAGATGGTTTTGTGGGGGTGAGGGGCAGAGGGGAGTTGAGATTCAGTATTGAGGTACTTGGCTTTGGGTTAGTGATTGGTGTGATCCCTCCTGTTTCCGCAGTGCTGGAGTGCCAATATGAGATTGAGAAACTGCGAGAGACATTGCGGCTGACCCAGGAGAAGAGGAAAAGGCAGGAGGACCTGATTATGAAAGTGGAGAATTTGGCATTGAAGGTGAGTATTGGGGCAAAGGGCAGACTCCTTAGTTAAAAATGAACACCCCTTTCCTCAGCACTCCTCCCTGATATGCTCCAACCTCTCCACATCCCACACCACTCCAGATCTTTTTCAACACCTGCTCCACTCTCCACTCGCCAAATCCCTTCCCTTTAGCCGAATCCTATCCCCCTAACTCCGACCCACCAGACGGCCCTCCCCCTTACATGAGGACCCTCCTTACCCTCAAGCTCTCCTGTCCCCCTCTCTCAACCCTCCCCGCACACTCTCTCTTCCCCACTCTCGCTGCCACTCGATTTCTCTCTCTGCCGTTTTGACACTCTCGTTCCCCGTCTCCCTCTTTCTCTCTTTTCCTCTTTCACTCTCCCACCCCCTTTGCCCCTTCCCCTCTCTCTGCCGTTCTCTCTTTCCCCCTGTTGTAAGAACAAAGAACAGTACAGCACAGGAAACAGGCCCTTCAGCCCTCCAAGCCTGTGCCGCTCCTTGGTCCAACTAGACCAATCGTTTGTATCCCTCCATTCCCAGGCTGCTCATGTGACTATCCAGGTAAGTCTTAAACGATGTCAGCGTGCCTGCCTCCACCATCCTACTTGGCAGCGCATTCCAGGCCCCCACCACCCTCTGTGTAAAAAAACGTCCCTCTGATATCTGAGTTATACTTCGCCCCTCTCAGCTTGAGCCCGTGACCCCTCGTGATCGTCACCTCCGACCTGGGAAAAAGCTTCCCACTGTTCACCCTATCTATACCCTTCATAATCTTGTATACCTCTATTAGATCTCCCCTCATTCTCCGTCTTTCCAAGGAGAACAACCCCAGTTTACCCAATCTCTCCTCATAGCTAAGACCCTCTATACCAGGCAACATCCTGGTAAACCTTCTCTGCACTCTCTCTAACGCCTCCACGTCCTTCTGGTAGTGCGGCGACCAGAACTCCAAATGTGGCCTAACCAGCGTTCTATATAGCTGCATCATCAGACTCCAGCTTTTATACTCTAAAAAATTTTTTAAATTTAAACTGTGCCCCTCCTTCCCCCTTCCCCCCACACTTGCCCCTTGCCCCCTCCCTGGCGCCCCTGCCCCTCCTCGCCCTCGCTTCTCTCTCTCTGCCTCTTCCAAGCCCACCCCGTGCTGGATGTTCACAATTTTCTGCAACCCTTTGCACCGTGCGGTGTGTAACTGTGAGGTTGGTGCATTGCTCAAAGGTTTTGTCCATTTTGCTTCCTCTTCTAGAATCGTCTGCAGGCTGTGGTCGATGAGATCAAACAACAGGAGGAGAAGGAGAAACTGCAGGTGAGAGTTCATCTTTCTCTCATGCAATCTCATACTCTCGCACTCACACACACAGCTGCTCATCCTCCTGCCACCTCTTGTGGGGGCGTTTACAGAGATCACTGACACAAGATGGATGTTTATATGAATCAGTTGAATTTGGCCACAGACTGCTTTCCCCCTCATACACGCCCCCACCTCTGCTCTGAGGTGGAAGAAGAACAGCACAAAGACATCTCCCTAGAGTTCAGACTAATATTCAAACAGCATCATTGATACAGATTATCTAGTTATTATCGCATTGCTCTATGTGGGATCCCGCTGTGCACCCATTGGTTGCCATAATTGCGTATATACAAGTGACAATTCTTCTTGAGATGATGAAAAATACATTTTAAAGTCCATGGCCTGGACTTAACCGAGACGTTTGCGCGCCCCCCCAGCCCTAACTAGACCATCCGTTTGTATCCCTCTATTCCCAGTCTGTTCATGTGGCTATCAAGATAAGTCTTAAATGATCCCAGCGTGTCTGCCTCAACAACCTTGCTTGGTAGTGCATTCCAGGCCCCCACCACCCTCTGTGTAAAATATGTCCCCTGCATATCTGTATTGAACCTTGCCCCCCTTACCTTGAACTTGTGACCCCTTGTGTTTGTCATTTCTGACCTGGGAAAAAGCTTCCAACTGTTCACCCTATCTATGCCCTTCATAATTTTATAAACTTCTATTTGGTCGCCCCTCAACCTCCGTCTTTCCAGGGAGAACAACCCTAGTTGACTCAATCTCACCTCATAGTTAATACCCTCCATACCAGGCAACATCCTGGTAAACCTTTTCTGTACTCTCTCCAAAGCCTCCACCTCCTTCTGGTAGTGTGGCGACCAGAACTGGACGCAGTATTCCAAATGTGGCCTAACCAACGTTCTATATAACTGCAACATAGAAACATAGAACATTACAGCGCAGTACAGGCCCTTCGGCCCTCGATGTTGCGTCAACCAGTGAAACCAATCTAAAGCCCCTCTAATCTACACTATTCCAATATCATCCATATGTTTATCCAATAACCATTTGAATGCTCTTAATGTTGACGAGTCCACTACTGCTGCAGGCAGGGCATTCCACGCCCTTACTACTCTCTGAGTAAAGAACCACCTCTAACATCTGTCTATATCTCTCACCCCTCAATTTAAAGCTATGTCCCCTTGTGTTAGCCATCACCATCCGAGGAAAAAGGCTCTCACTATCCACCCTATCTAATCCTCTGATCATCTTGTATGCCTCTATTAAGTCACCTCTTAACCTTCTTCTCTCTAACAAAAACAACCTCAAGTCCCTCAGCCTTTCCTCATATGATTTTCCTACCATACCAGGCAACATCCTGGTAAATCTCCTCTGCACCCCTTCCAACACTTCCACATCTTTCCTATAATGTGGCGACCAGAACTGTACGCAATACTCCAAGTGCGGCCGCACCAGAGTTTTGTACAGTTGCAGCATGACCTCCTGGCTCTGAAACTCAATCCCTCTACCAATAAAAGCTAACAGACCGTACTCCTTCTTAACAACCCTATCAACCTGGGTGCCAACTTTCAGGGATCTATGCACATGGACACCCAGATCCCTCTGTTCATCCACACTACCAAGTATCTTACCATTAGCCCAGTACTCTGTATTCCTGTTACTCCTTCCAAAGTGAATCACCTCATACTTTTCCGCATTAAACTCCATTTGCCACCTCTCAGCCCAGCTCTGCAGCTTATCTATGTCACTCTGTAACCTGCCACTTCCCCCCGCACTGTGTACACTCCTCCGACTTTAGTGTCATCTGCAAATTTACTAATCCATTCTTCTACGCCCTCATCCAGGTCATTAATAAAAATGACAAACAGCAGTGGCCCCAAAACTGATCCTTGCAGTACACCACTAGTAACTGAACTCCAGGATGAATATTTCCCATCAACCACCACCCTCTGTTTTCTTACAGCTAGCCAAATCCTGATCCAAACCACTAAATCACCCTCAATCCCATGTGTCCGTATTTTCATGCAAAAGCTTACCATGGGGAACCTTATCAACCATTTTGCTGAAATCCACAAACACCACATCAACCGCTTTACCCTCATCCACCTCTTTGGTCACCTTCTCAAAGAACTCAATAAGGTTTGTGAGGCACGACCTACCCTTCACAAAACCGTATTGACTATCCCTAATCAGATTATTCCTTTCTAGTTGATTATAAATCCTATCTCTTATAATCCTTTCCAATACTTTACCCACAACAGAAGTAAGGCTCACAGGTCTATAATTACCAGGGTTGTCCCTACTCCCCTTATTGAACAAGGGGACAACATTTGCTATCCTCCAGTCTTCTGGCACTGTTCCTGTAGACAATGACGACACAAAGATCAAAGCCAAAGGCTCTGCAATCTCCTCTCTAGCCTCCCAGAGAATCCTAGGATAAATCCCATCCGGCCCAGGGGACTTATCTATTTTTATCCTTTCCAGAATTGCTAACACCACCTCCTGATGAACCTCAATCCCGTCCAGTCCAACAGCCTGCATCTCAGTACTCCCCTCGACAACACTGTCCCTCTCCTGTGTGAATACCGACGAAAAATATTCATTTAGTGCCTCTCCTATCTCTTCAGACTCCACGCACAACTTCCCACTACTGTCCTTGACTGGCCCTAATCTTACCCTAGTCATCCTTTTACTCCTGACATACCTATAGAAAGCTTTAGGGTTTTCCTTAATCCTACCTGCCAAAGACTTCTCATGTCCCCTCCTGGCTCTTAACTCTTTCTTTAGGTCCTTCCTGGCTAACTTGTAACTCTCAAGTGCCCTAACTGAGCCTTCACGTCTCATCTTAACATAAGTCTCCTTCTTCCTCTTCACAAGAGATTCAACCTCCTTAGTAAACCACAGTTCCCTCACACGTCTGCTTCCTCCCTGCCTGACAGGTACATATTTATCAAGGACATGTAGTAGCTGTTCCTTGAACAAGTTTCACATTACAATTGTGCCCATCCCCTGCAGTTTCCTTCCCCAATCTATGCCAGCTAAATCTCGCCTAATCGCATCATAATTTCCTTTCCCCCAGCTATAACTCTTGCCCTTTGGTATATACCTATCCTTATCCATTGCTAAGGTAAACGTAATCGAATTGTGGTCACTGTCACCAAAGTGCTCACCTACCTCCAAATCTAACACCTGGCCTGGTTCATTACCCAGTATCAAATCTAATGTGGCCTCGCCTCTTGTTGGCCTATCTACATACTGTGTCAGGAAGCCTTCCTGCACACATTGGACAAAAACTGACCCCTCTAAAGTACTCGAACTACAGCTTTTCCAGTCAATATTTGTAAAGTTAAAGTCCCCCAGAACAACTACCCTGTTAGTTTCGCTCCTATCCAGAATCATCTTTTCAATCTTATGCTCTATAAACTTTTATACTCTATGCCCCATCCAATAAAGGCAAGCATGCCATATGCCTTCTTCACCACCTTTTCCACCTGTGTTGCCACCTTTAAGGATCTGTGGACTTGCACACCCAGATCCCTCTGTGTTTCTATACTCCTGATGGTTCTGCCATTTATTGTATAGCTCCCCCTGCATTAAATCTACCAAAATACATCACTTCGCATTTATCTGGATTAAATTCCATCTGCCATTTCTCCGCCCAATTTTCCAGCCTATCTATATCCTGCTGTATTCTCTGACAATGTTCATCACTATCCGCAACTCCAGCAATCTTTGTGTCATCCGCAAACTTACTGATCACACCAGCTACATCATCTTCCAAATCATTTATATATATATCACAAACAGCAGAGATCCCAGTACAGAGCCCTGCGGAACACCACTAGTCTCAGACCTCCAATCAAAAAAAGACCCCTCCACTGCTACCCTCTGTCTTCTATGGCCAAGCCAGTTCTGTACCCATCTAACTAGTTCACCTTTGATCCCGTGAGATTCAACCTTTTGCACCAGCTTGCCATGAGGGACCTTGTCAAATGCTTTACTAAAATCCATGTAGACGACATCCACGGCCCTTCCCTCGTCAATCATTTTCGTCACCTCCTCAAAAAAACTCAACCAAATTTGTGAGGCATGACCTCCCTCGTACAAAACCATGTTGTCTATCGCTAATGAGACTATTCAGTTCTAAATGTGTTGTAGATCCTATCTCTAAGAATCTTCTCCAACAATTTCCCTACCACGGACGTCAAGCTCACTGGCCTATAATTACCCGGGTTATCCTTGCTCCCCTTCTTAAATAACGGGACCACATTTGCTATCCTCCAATCCTCTGGGACCTCACCTGTGTCCAATGAAGAAACAAAAATTTCTGTTAGAGGCCCAGCAATTTCATCTCTTGTCTCTCTCAGTAATCTCGGACAGATGCCACCTGGCCCTGGGGATTTGTCTACCTTAATGCTTCCTAAAACACCTAACACTTCCTCCCTTGTAATTGCGATCTCTCTGAGACACTATCAATCAACGTGTCCCCCTCCTTTGTGAATACTGATGCAAAGTATTCATTTAGGATCTCACCTACTTCCTTGGGTGAAGATGGTTAATTTATTTTGCTTTGTGCATACATTCTTCACAGTTGTGGCCATTCATTCCCTAAGCACTAAATGTAGCCATTCTCAGTAACAGCATCACAAATTTCATACAGAGGACTTCCTAGAGTGATGTCACAATTTGGCTGTCACCATTGTTAGACAGCTGCTGTCAGTTTGATTTTATTTAAATCACTTGTCTTGCACCCAAGCGTATTCAATATCCATCAAAATGAGGAACATAACGCACTATCCCTTCCTTTTCCAGTTGGCTTCTTTACAGGCACAGCTCGACAACATGCTGAATAAATGAACAACTGCTGACAGAAGCTTTTAACAGAGACAATGCCACGGTGTGTGGTTTGCGAGAAGCCTGTTTGACCAGACCCCGCCAACAACCAACATCAGCATTACCATATATGTGACTTGTACATAAACTTGAGTGCGAAACTTCAATAAACGTGTTTTCTGAAAATACTAACATTAGAATTTTGCACTTTTAATTGTTCTTTGAAGTACAAGAATAACAGTCTTGCTACACTTGTGCAGGACTTTGAGACTACACCTTGAATACAGTGCACAGTTTTGGCCTCCATATTTAAGGAAGGATATATTTGCATTGTAGGCAGTACAGTGAAGGCTCACTGTGATGAGGAAGTTATCCTATGATGAGAGGCTGAATAAATTGGGTTTGTTTTCTCTGGAGTTTAGAAGAATGAGAGGTGATCTCATTGAAACTTTAAAAATCCTGAAGGGGCTTGACAGGGTAGGTACTGAGATGATATTTCTCCTTGTGGGGCACATTGAACTGGGGGACACAGTTTGAAATGAAAGTGTCTCCCATTTAAAATGGAAATCTGCTCACTCGACTCAACAGTGGCAAATGCACATTGCCAAAATTGATTTTCTATAGAACAGTGAGAGCAGTTGGAGTAAAGTCTCCACTTGACACTGTCACAACCATTCATGTGCTTCTGACTCTGTCTCACATGAAAGAGTTGGTAAAGTTCCTCAGTACTACCAGCTTGTATCACAAATTAATTCTTAATATGCAGAGATCGCTGAGCCTGTTTGGAAGCTACTGTGCAAAGATGCACTATGTAACTCTGCAATCACGCAGCAAACATTGTTTGACAAGTCAAAGGTGAATGAAATCATAAGAAATCGGAGCAGGTGTGTTGACCTTTTGGCCCACCGACCTGCTCCTCCAGTCTATAAGATGGAAGATAGCATATCCACCAATCAATAAGATGGAAGATAGTGTTGTAGGGAAATATCCCTTACCAGTGCAGAATAGAAGTTGAGTCGCAAATCAAGGTTCAAAGCGTGTCTTTATTGTACAATTACTGGGATCCCAGGGAGACCCCCGTAGCCAGCTCAGAAACAGTGGCTTGGCCACGTTGATCTCAATTAAATCACATCAGCTCTGGATCTTTATAGGGATCCAAAATTCGCGCGGGAACATTTGATTATGCCTTTTTTTACACAATGTATAAAGTGGTCTGTCAGTTTCAAAAGTCCCTAGGAAGTTTCATGGATTAGCATTTGTATGGTGTGTGTTCGTGTTAATGGGATTACTTGGTCCTGCCCCGGTGTCTAAATGCGTTTCCCATTACCATCTCTATGTGTCCTCTTATTTAAATTGATCCTATTGTTCCGTGTCTGTGTTTCCTGCTTGTGAGATTGAGTGTTAATGTCATCCTGTCCTGTTGGGTGTCTGGGGTATTTCATTCTTAACCTTTTATCCTTATCTCTTAGTTTATCAGATTTTTATGTCTGCCTTGGCCAGTTTAAAATGCAGCTGCGCTGTTGCTAGGCAGATTAGGGATCTTCCGTAGTTTCTGAAATTCGTGAGTCTCTCAGCTGTGCAGGGGGGGACCCGATCGAATATCCATCCGGGGGTGCCCCTCTGCATTGTTGGCCCGTTATGAGTGGTGCCAATTAGTCCAATATGTAAATATGTTTGATGATACAAATATGGTTTTCTGGAAAATTTCCTCCTTCAGTCCCTCCTCTCGTCCAGGGGGTGCCATTCATGGCTGACCCCCCATGGACGACCTTCAGAGGAACAGTGATTTGTACAGCTGTTGTCCTTGCCGTTGTTCCTCTTCTTCTGTGTCGTTGTTAAGTTCTTGCATCTGGATACTGGCAGTGGGTAGCATTCTTGATGTAATATTTGCACATATCACTTTAATACAGGTTAGGCCAAGGCAGAGTGTGAACAGGATGGCTACTACTAGGATTAATCCCTTCATAATATATGCTCCCCAAACTGTGTTAAACAGCCATCCTAACCACCCATCAGTCCCTGTTAACCCCTGTTTAAAGTTATCCAATTGCTTTTGTATCCCGGACATGGCTGCTGTTATGTTTAGTGTCTCGTCGTGTACGTATGTGATGCATTTTTCCTTGATGATGGTGCATACCCCCCCTTGTCTGGCTAGCTGATAGTCCACCGCATATCTCGTTTGTTGTGTGTATAGTCTGAGTTCTGCGAGTTCTTGGTCAATTGCGCCTAATGCTTGTAGGGTGTTGTTTCCTAAAATGGTCAGTCCACATATGAAGAAGTTCCTATTACTGGCACTGATCACCCCTGCGGCGCCTCCCAGGGATAGTGTCCCCAGAAATCCATATCCTAAAGAAGACCCTAGTGTGACAGGGGCCTGCCAGTCGGAGCAAAATTCTGCGCTGATGGCCCTGGTCACTATGCGTTTCTGGACATGCCCTTCACTTGGGCATGGAACCGTGAGAGGTCTGATTGTCCCTACGGAAAAGAACCTTGGAGGCCTGTCTGTGGCCGTCATATATACATTTTTAAATAAAACACGTACCCGTCTTTAACCCGATAACATGCATTACCCCGGTGTCGTTTGACCGCATGGCCCCATCTTGTGGAACCTTCCCTCCCCCTGGACTGTCCACTTGATTGTACCTCTTGGTGAGAATCAAATGGATATGTCCCTGAGGCTGAGCTTACGTGGGTGCCGTTGCACTTGCCACACATAAGCTGCCTACCCGCGGTGACTGCAATGCATTTTTGTTGCTTGCAGTCACAAGTGAAGTGTCCTTCCCGGACCCGGCACTCCTGGAGAGCACAATGTGCCTCAGCGCACGAATCATTTTTAGGGACAAAGGCATGCACGCACCCCCATCCCTCTCCCTTAAAACATTGTGGGTAGTTCCCATGTGTCTCCTCCGGTTGGGGTCCCGTCCCCCTTAGAATTCCCGGCTCAATGAGCTCTACACACCTTCCTTGTATCCCTTGCTTAAAGTACCCAATATGTTCTTTGCAGGGTGCCCCCGATGTGTCAATAGTGAATAACTCTTGTGGGAGCCACCCTGGTGTTGCGATGAATAGGGAGTTTACTGATCGCGCTGAGGGGTAACAAGCGGTCCTATTCCCATAGATCTGGATGTGTGTTTTCAGGAATAGGTTTCCTTCCATGATTGGTGGTTCTGCTCCCCTAACCCCCATATGTTGGAGTGTATTTACAATGGTCAGGGTTATTATCAGATATGTCCCTGTTCCCATATCGCTCTTTTTTTTTCAACAGTATTTTACAATTACAGTATATACAGAAAATAAACAGGCAATCAAATTAAAAGTAGTTGGTTCCGACGTCTTGATAGTAGATCTGGTCCTGGTTCCTGTGGAAGTTGAATGAGCAAAACGGTATTTTTTAGTTCATTTGTCCTCATATAGTTTTAATTGGGTCCAGTGTTTCCAGACCCCCTGTCCCCTTATATCTATACAGGCACAGGTATCTCCGCTAACAATGACCTCGTAAGGTCCGTCCCATCTTGGGGCAAATCCTGGTTTTGCAGGAAGCACTTTTGTTAATACCCGGCTCCCGGCTTTTGGGACCTCTGGTAATATTTCTGAGTCCCCCTCTGCGTCGACCTGTGCCTGATTAGAAATTACGGACCGGCGCATCCCCTTCAATTGGGTGCTAAGGTCTCGGATGTATTGTCGGATACATCCATTCATTTGTATGTAGTCTTATCAAAAGACATCGCTTTCCCCATTAAAATCACATGCCATACAGTTCCGATCTTTATATGAGTACTCTTACACTATCTCTAATTTGATCATTTGTTTGCGTGCAAGCGCTACACCACAGTACTTCACAAAATAATTATGTCTTTATCAATGCCCAATATAGTATATGAATATATCATACAAAGTTGGTTAAGGCTTTTCAGGATTTGATGTTATTCTTGTGTCTATATGGCAGTGCTATACTGTATAATAAAAATAATCAAGCGGCAGTTGTATCATACCACTTTACACATCGTACCCGTGATATCCAAACCCTTTTAATTCAAGCCGTTTCTATTTTTAAACTGAGCTCCAGATCGAAACCCCCGCACTCTAGGAAAAGTAACAGGCGCCGAATCAAAATCAAAGCAGGTACAATACATACCAGTTATTTGATTAGGAACATTTTGGTTTCTTAACTGGCTAGATTTTAAGCTTTGCAATGCTTTTATATTTGGCAAACCTTGAACCTTGATGGCTCATGAAATTCCGACGGCAGTACATAATTTTAACTAGTTCAGAATACTAAACTATCTGACGTTCGCAAATCGCGATATTCTGCGATTAATACTGTATTTCACTGACTTGATATACTTTAAACTAATTCATAGACCTCAGTCTTTTGTTCCTGCTTTTCTACCTTTCCACAAAATAACTTATTTTCTTCTCTTAACTCCTCAACTAACTCTTATAATTTCTACTTCAAGACAAAGGAAAGAGCACATGCTTCCTTCCAAGGTTTAAATCCTTTCTTAACATTAAAACAAACAACAACAAAGCATCCACGCAACCACTTTGTTTAAACACACACACACATATACACATGGAAGCTTCCAAAAGTCATTCCACAGTACATCCTTTTTCATTCAAACTTATCATTTCAGACTGGGATGAGTGTAAAACATTCAAAGAGAATACAGAACATTGATTAAGACAATCGCTTTTATTCTTCTTTCTTTCAAACTGTAATTGACTCAAAACAGAAGTAAATTCGAGAAATCCTATCACTTTAATCTTTAACAGTTTTAACACTCTCCCAGCCCCCTGAGGCTAAACCAAGGTGCAATGTACTGCACCCACTGCCTGTAGCAAACATTCCACAGGAACAAAGAGCTCCCTGCTCTCAATCTAATTACAACAACAACCACCTACATTGGACAAGCTACCAGATCTCACAAACACACTGAAATACAAAAACTAAGATCTCTCCTATCCATCTGCTGCCTTTCCCCTGGCGTAAAAGGCTTATAGGTTGCCTTTGGTTGTGCTAACGTCCCTCCTCTCGTGACTGGCGCTAGATTATAATTTTCTACGTTTTCTTCTGATGCTGGAGCGGTTGTATGTTTCTGCACTGACTCGTATGGGCGCCGAGGGTCCGTTTCCTCTGATCTCTGCGTTATCTCCGCAGTGTGTCTTCTGTGTTCTAATTCCCTCACTCTCTCCTGTAATACTTTAATTTGTTCTGTCTCTTTGTGTCTCTCCTCCATTGAGGCATTTACTTCCTCACTTAGTCCAGCTAACTGGGTCACTAATATTACTCCCATTACTTTTGTTTTGTCCCGTTTAACTCCGTCTACCCACTTTCTTTGATCTTCTAAAGTTTGTGATGCGTTCCACCCGTTCCGTTTCATCTTTGCAACAATCGCTTCTCTGGCTAACAGATACTTCAAAATGAGAGCTACTGCAGTTTCTCCCTTAACAACGTGGTCTGCCATTTTTCTGTCTAGCAGTCCTGCAACCCCCGTATGCTGGCTGCTACAGTAAAAGTGCCTCAACTCTCTCCCTTATCTCCTGTCACTGATACTGCCCCAGCACCGTCTGTATTGCTGTAGGGCCTCGTAGTGAGGTTCCAGTGGGTCTCTTTCCCCTGGGCTCCCCCAACTATTCCTGACACCTCACGCTTGGACTATTTTGTGTTGTCTTATTGGGATGTGTGCTGGTCGTTTAGTGGGTTTGTCCGCCCCTGTTCCCAGCCCCTCTAAGTACAACGCCTCCCGCTCGGCCACCACCCCCACTAGCAGGGTTGATCCGTTACCCCAAAACCGGGTATCCTGCTATGGGCTGTGGTGTTCCCTACAGACGAACAAGGTTATCAAACTCCGCCCGGGTCCCTAATGGATCCTCCGTCGTCGTGTCTCTTGGTCAGGATGGATCGGGTCCCCTTTTCCTCAACACTTACACACATGTATTCTGTTATCAAAGCCCCTGTTATAGTTAGTAACTGTATCGACTCTGAGGTTGTTCGTCCCTTCAGAGTCAGTGTTGTTACCCGATTTACACTGTCCGTGCCTTGCACCCTGAGTGCCTGTGCCTCTTAGCGCCCGCTTCAAAACCCAACCTTAGCGTGGGAGATTTCTCCTCTTAACGTCCAGTTTAGGGTAGGGCACCTTGAGTCAAGCACTCCCTTGTCCTATTGCCTTGGCACAGACAGCGGTTTCATTTACAATCCTGGGTTAGTTACACCAATTAGTTCTGCATGCGGTACTTATCTTTATATTAGTCTTAATTCCTGTTATCAAATAGCCCAAAACCTGTTATCTTTACCTCTGGTCCTTTACTCCTATTAAAGTTAAAAGTTACTTACCTTCTTCCACGCGGTCGTTCTGACCTGTACCTCTTTAGTGCGGACTTCTGTTTCAATTTAAAAACTTAGGCAAGATTATACAGTTCTACAAGACAACAATACTTAAAACAGACAAACCCTAACCCTTAAAGGTACCTCACTTTGAACGGAGACCTGCACTCGCCTTTGACTGCTCTGGATTTGTATCAGATTCGTTTAAATTTGATCCCGACTTTCAAACTGTGGCCATCAGTCAGAAGTCAGATATCAAATCCTGCCGTGACTACGCCATTTTGTTGTAGGGAAATATCCCTTACCAGTGCAGAATAGAAGTTGAGTCGCAAATCAAGGTTCAAAGCGTGTCTTTATTGTACAATTACTGGGATCCCAGGGAGACCCCCGTAGCCAGCTCAGAAACAGTGGCTTGGCCACGTTGATCTCAATTAAATCACATCAGCTCTGGATCTTTATAGGGATCCAAAATTCGCGCGGGAACATTTGATTATGCCTTTTTTTACACAATGTATAAAGTGGTCTGTCAGTTTCAAAAGTCCCTAGGAAGTTTCATGGATTAGCATTTGTATGGTGTGTGTTCGTGTTAATGGGATTACTTGGTCCTGCCCCGGTGTCTAAATGCGTTTCCCATTACCATCTCTATGTGTCCTCTTATTTAAATTGATCCTATTGTTCCGTGTCTGTGTTTCCTGCTTGTGAGATTGAGTGTTAATGTCATCCTGTCCTGTTGGGTGTCTGGGGTATTTCATTCTTAACCTTTTATCCTTATCTCTTAGTTTATCAGATTTTTATGTCTGCCTTGGCCAGTTTAAAATGCAGCTGCGCTGTTGCTAGGCAGATTAGGGATCTTCCGTAGTTTCTGAAATTCGTGAGTCTCTCAGCTGTG
This sequence comes from Mustelus asterias, assembly GCF_964213995.1. Classification (NCBI taxonomy): domain Eukaryota; kingdom Metazoa; phylum Chordata; class Chondrichthyes; order Carcharhiniformes; family Triakidae; genus Mustelus; species Mustelus asterias. The sequence continues at coordinate 76,710,937 of NC_135804.1, read as the reverse complement.
CAGGGGGGGACCCGATCGAATATCCATCCGGGGGTGCCCCTCTGCATTGTTGGCCCGTTATGAGTGGTGCCAATTAGTCCAATATGTAAATATGTTTGATGATACAAATATGGTTTTCTGGAAAATTTCCTCCTTCAATAGCATATCTGCCAGTCCTCTTGCGTCAATCCACACGTAGAAATGTTTGTCACGACAGATGCATCAGGAAATGTGACTGAAGGAAGGAATGGCCAATCGCTAACATGTCATACCCATCAGAATCTCAGCACACGTACTCTACTGTAGAGCAAGCAACATCAGCCTGCTCATTGGCATGTGTACCTCTACAGTAGAAAGTCCACTGTCCACATGGCACCAAGCATTGACTACGTTGTTGGCTGGATCAGGTCATCAATTACTATGTATGGATAGATAGTCTTCATTATACTTTCACAGGTTCCTTCAACCTAGTAGCAGACATGTTTAGCTGTAACACCATCGCAGAAAACAGGGTAATACTGACACAATTTACAACATCAAAGACTGTGATTGGGGACCTTGTTATGTGAAGGAATTTGAAAGGGGAATCAGCGATAGGCAGCGTGAGGAAAAAGCGAGCGAGGATATAAAAATTGAGTGAGCTTGCTAAATAGATGAAGAACTGGCCCTGCATTACGGAGTACTCGAACTTCCAAATTGTTTAATGATGAGTGTATTGTGCATGGAACTGAAAGTGCACCAGCAATCTATATTTCATCGTGCCCATGAGGGGCAGCTGTGTTGAGATGAAACAATGATCCTGAGAAGCAGCCTTGGTGGCCAGCAACAGATTGCTGATTAGAAAAGTTTGTTAGAAACTGCACAGCTTGTATACTGTAGTGAAAAATCTAAGTCGTGAACTGTACCTCTAAACTGACTCCATGGCCAACAAAACCACGGCAATAACTCCCAAGTTGATATTTTTGGACAAGTGCGAGCAGCCCTGAGGAATCGTTTTTTTTGTTTGTTATTGATACATCTCGCAAATGGCCAGAAACATTACAACAAATTCCATAGCCATCACCTCAGTCAATGAAGGAGGCCATTCAGCCCTAGTCTGCACTGACTCTCCGAAAGAGCATCCCACCCAAGCCCATTCTCCCCATCCTCGCCCCCACCCCGCGACCTTGCACACTCACCATGGCTAATCCACCTAATCTACACATCTTTGGACACTGAGGGGCAATCCATCTAACCTGCACAGCCTTGGACACTAAGGTGCAATATAGTATGGCCAATCCACCTAAACTGCACATCTTTGGACTGTGGGAGGAAACTGAAGCATCCAGAGGGAACCCACACAGACTTCAGGAGAACATGCAAACTCAACATAATCACCCAAGGCCTGAATCGAACCTGGCTCCTTGGCACTGTGAGGCAGTAGCGCTGACCACTATGCTACTCCATTCTAGATATGTTACAAAATGGGGCTTACCGGAGGTGATTACTCAGGACAATGGAGTGCAGTTTGTTTCCAGTTAGTTAAGTGTTCTGAGTAAGATGCAGAATTAATCATAATCCGTAATCAAATGATAGGATTGAACGATTCAATAGGCTGACAAAGGACAGTCTGAGTATGTAGGAGGGCCAAACATCTGAACAATGATTTCATATCTTACTTCACATATCAATCCACACACAGTGACCAGACAGATATCGGCCAGAATTAAAACTGCATGTAACTTGCACATGCCATCAACCATTCATAAATTATCTAATGAGAATCTCAAAGCAACAGCCAAAAAAAATCACAAAGCAGCAATGTAAAGCAAAAGTGTACTTTGGCAAGTGAATGCACACAAGGAAACTACAGTTTGAAGTTGCAGATTGGGTTTACATCTAATGACCAAATCATGACCACAAACTCATCATTTCTGTCAAAATCAAGTAGTCGCTCAATACCAGTATTTATCGTTGGATGAAAACACAAAGTTGAACACAAGATTCTCGATAGCAAGCAGAGAAGGAGATTTCAAGGATAATGATTATGAGGATATGTTTCCCTTTCTCATGAACAACTGTGATTAATTATCTATCTCAACAAATTGATCAACCTGAATCGCAACCTCAAATTCATAGCTCTCAACACAGACACCAGAGAGCCTCATATCGCAAAGATTATTTCTGTTCTTGGAGAAAACAGACAAGCTGAACCCAGTGGTCGGATGTGGCATCAGGTCCAGGGAGAACTCCATAGGTGAAGAGCTATGCTGTTAATCATTCCAGTCGTGGTGTTACTGATAAAGTACAATCCAATAACACACCTTGTATGAAATAATTGCATTGAATAATGTCCCGAGGCATAGTACATTGGGGAAACCATGCAGACCTACGACAACGGAAGAATGAACACCGCTCGACAATCACCAGGCAAGACTGTTCTCTTCCTGTGGGAGAGCACTTCAGCAGTCACGGGCATTCAGCCTTGGATCTTCAGGTAAGCATTCTCCAAGGCGGCCTTCACGACACACCACAGCGCAGAGTCGCTGAGCAGAAACTGATAGCCAAGTTCCGCACACATGAGGACGGCCTAAACCGGGATGTTGGATTTATGTCACATTATCAGTAAGCCCCACAGCTTGCCCCCTGGGCTTGCAGAATCTCACTAGCTGTTCTGTCTGGAGACAATACACATCTCTTTAACCTGTGTTTAATGTTCCCTCCACCCACATTGTCTGTACCTTTAAGACCTGGTTGGCTGTAGGATTCGCATTCCAATCAGTATTCTGTAACTTGATTTTGTCTGTTTGCACTGTTTGAGAGCACATTTCCACTCCATCTGATGAAGGAGCAGTGCTCCGAAAGCTTATGGTATTTGCTACCAAATAAACCTGTTGGACTTTAACCTGGTGCTGTGAGACTTCTTACTGTGCTTACCCCAGTCCAACGCCGGCATCTCCACATCAAGTGGTGAAGCACCAGGACCTGTGATTTCCCTCCCTGGACCTGGTGTGTGTTGACTCCTCTCTTCTCCGTGAGCTGTTAGCCAAGCTTGGGTTTGGTGACTGAGAAGAAAAACTAAACTGAAATAAAGAAGTTGCAAGTTTGAGAGAGGAAACATTTTAAAAAGCACTTATTAAAATTTCCTTTGGATTTCTCTCTCCCGGAAAGCAGGGGAGGCTGTTGTTGAATCTATTTAAGGTTCAGTTAGAGAGATTTTTGAACTATGAGGGAGTTGAGGTGATAGAGGACAAGCAAAAAAGTGAAGATAAGGCTCCAATTAGATCAGCAGTGACCTTATCAAATGGCAAAACAAACTCGAAGGGCCAAATGGCCTACTCCTGCCCCAATTTCTTATGATCATGTGATATTCAGCCCCAGAAATCCTCGAGGTATCTACAATCGAGTAATTCTGCCCTCTTAAGCTGATTTTTATCACTTCATCGTTGATGGCCCTGCCGTCAGTGCCTTGGCCCAATTCTCTTTAATTCCTCCTCAACCTCTTTGCCTCTCTCTTTTTCCTCCTCTAGCCTCCTGGTAAAATGTTACCTCTTTTGGGCATCTGACCTAATAAGTCTTTATGTGGTTCAGTGTCAAATTGTATTTGATATCCTTCTATGAAGCACCCTGGAGTGTTTCAATCATTTGAAGGCACAATATAAATACATGTTCTGTGTGACTTGGAGTGATGGTCGTCCCATAACATTGTCGCTCTTCAGCTTCCAGGCTGGAAAATGGTTGAAGTAAGCTCAACAAACTGTTGCTGTATGTTGTGTGGAATAAAAGCAGCAATCATTCACAATGAGGGTGCAATTAGTCCAGAACTGAACTGTTGTGTTCTGGACGGTTGTCAGTGTTGTTGGAGCTGCACCCAACCAGGCAAGTGGAGACTATTCCATCACAATCCTGTCCTGAGAGTTGTAGGTAGTGGAACGGTTTTGAGGGGGTCAGGAGGTGAGTCACTTGCTGCAAAATATCCACCATCTCCCTCCAGTAGCCCACCCTCAGCATCATCTACAAGGCACAAGTCTTGATGGAACACTCTCCACTTGTCTAGATGAGTGAAGTTCCAACAACATTCAAGAAGCTTGATACCATCCAGGACAAAGCAGCCCGCTTGATTGATACCCCTTCCACAAACATTCATTCCCCCACAACTGATGAATAGTAACAGCAGTGTGTATCTACAAGATACACTGCAGGAACTCACCACTGCTCCTTAGGCAGCATTTTCCAAACCCACGACCACTACCATCTATGGGGACAAGGGCAGCAGACACATGGGAACGCCACCAACTGGAGGTTCCCCTCCAAGTCACTCACATAGAGTCATAGAGGTTACAGTATGGAAACAGGCCCTTCGGCCCAACTTGTCCATGCCGCCCAGTTTTTACCACCAAGCTAGACCCAATTGCACGCATTTGGCCCATATCCCTCCATACCCATCTTACCCATGTAATTGTCTAAATGCTTTTTAAAAGTCAAAATTGTACCCGCCTCTACTACTACCTCTGGCAGCTCATTCCAGACCCTCACCACCCTCTGAGTGAAAAGATTGCCCCTCTGGACCCTTTTGTAGATCTCCCCTCTCACCTTAAAGCTATGCCCTTTAGTTTTAGGCTCCCCTACCTTTCGGAAAAGATGTTGACTATCTACCTTATCAATGCCCCTCATTATTTTATAGACCTCTATAAGATCACTCCTAAGCCTCATATGCTCCAGGGAAGTCCCAGTCCACCCAGCCTCTCCTTACAATTCATTCCATCAAGTCCTTGTAGCATCCTAGTAAATCTTTTCTGCACTCTTTCTAGTTTAATAATATCCTTTCTATAATAGGGTGACTAGAACTGTACACAGTATTCCAAGTGTGGCCTTACCAATGTCTTGTACAACTCAACAAGGCATCCCAACTCTTTTTTTTCCTCAATGTTCTGACCAATGAAACCAAGCATGCCGAATGCATTCTTCACCACCCTGTCCACCTGTGACTCCACTTTCAAGGAGCTATGAACCTGTACCCCTAGATCTCTTTGTTCTATAACTCTCTCCAACGCCCAACCATTAACTGAGTAGATCCTGCCCCGATTTGATTTACCAAAATGCATCATCTCATATTTATCTAAATTAAACTCCACCTGCTAATCATCGGCCCACTGGCCCTTTTCAAGATTTAATCCAGTTTTATTTGGAAGGTTTTACTGAATTTACTTCCAATGTCCAGGTCAGCAGTAACTCACTGGATAAAATTTATTCTCCTCTCCTTTTGCCACTTGTTTTAAATCTGTGTTCTCTGGCTCCCAGTGGAAATAATTTCTCCTTATTTACCCCAACAAAACCCTGAGCAATTTTGAGTGGCTTGATTAAATTTCCACTTTGCCGCCTCTGCTCTCAGGCGAACAATCGGAATTTCTCGAGCATTGGACATGTGGGGAGTTACTTCTTCACATACATTAGGAACATTTACTAAAGAAATAGGTCTTACTGAAATAAAATAAACATCTTTGTCATAGGAGTAAATATAGGGTGCAATTTGTTCACAGTGAGTGCTCTGAACAGTCTGCGATAGAAAAACTTGTCAGGCATTCAGTATCAGCACCCTCAGCTGAAGAAAGGGATCGAAATGAGTTCACAACCCCTGCCCAGCAGACAAATTTACATATGTTTCACTTGACAGAACCCTGTGAATCATTACTGTCTGTACTCAGGTTGCCAACTGTTGTGTTAAATAGTATCAGAGATACTATTTATTATTTATTTTCTATAAATAATAAATAATGTTCTGCTTTATATTGCCATAATGCTTCTTGCCACTGCATGGGTTAGGAGCTCCCCTGTTTCTGTCTTTTCAATCAGTGAAGCTGTTATTTCACACTCTGACCTGCTGGCTGCCATCACACTGCAAGCTCTGTCTGTCCCCACTGGGTGGCAGTAGGTGACCAGGGTACTGACTGGCAACCGGCAGGTGATGGCTCACTCGTTATAACTCAGTGGTTTCCCCTGCTGTCTCTGTGGGTTAATACACAACAAGAAGTTTAACAACACCAGGTTAAAGTCCAACAGGTTTATTTGGTGTGGCTTTTGCTATCAAATAAACCTGTTGGACTTTAACCTGGTGTTGTTAAACTTCTTACTGTGTTTACCCCAGTCCAACACCGGCATCTCCACAGCATGGTTAATACACAACCCAGCAATGTACTGGGGAGAGCATGTTTACTAAATTAGATCTGGGAGCACACAGGGTGGGAGCACAGCAAAGTAACCAGCATGGAAAATGAAGGCTGTGCAGCGTGATGAGACAAAACAAGTTATATTTTATCAGTTGCACATGTAGAGTACAAATGGGAGACAAATGTACCAATAATTACGCGGATTATACACTACCCTTTCAAAGCACATTCAGATACTGTTTGTACACAATAAAATTGTTCAGCTAGTTTACACTCACTGTATGAATGGCTAAGTCTGAGTTGCCTCAACTTTATGAATAAAAGTGAATAGTATTTGAACTTGCTTGTTCTGTGGTTCAGTTTTACTGTCAGTGGTATCATTGGTATCATCAGGAGTATAGAAACACAGAGGGACCTAGGTGTGCAAGTCCACAAATCCTTGAAGGTGGCAACACAGGTGGAGAAGGTGGTGAAGAAGGCATATGGTATGCTTGCCTTTATAGGACGGGATATAGAGTATAAAAGCTGGAGTCTGATGTTGCAGCTGAATAGAACGCTGGTTAGGCCACATTTGGAGTACTGCGTCCAGTTCTGGTCGCCGCACTACCAGAAGGACGTAGAGGCGTTAGAGAGAGTGCAGAGAAGGTTTACCAGGATGTTGCCTGGTATGAAGGGTCTTAGCTATGAGGAGAGATTGGGTAGACTGGGGTTGTTCTCCTTGGAAAGACGGAGAATGAGGGGAGATCTAATAGAGGTGTACAAGATTATGAAGGGTATAGATAGGGTGAACAGTGGGAAGCTTTTTCCCAGGTCGGAGGTGACAATCACGAGGGGTCACAGGCTCAAGCTGAGAGGGGCGAAGTATAACTCAGATATCAGAGGGACGTTTTTTATACAGAGGGTGGTGGGGGCCTGGAATGCGCTGCCAAGTAGGGTGGTGGAGGCAGGCACGCTGACATCGTTTAAGACTTACCTGGATAGTCACATGAGCAGCCTGGGAATGGAGGGATACAAACGATTGGTCTAGTTGGACCAAGGAGCGGCACAGGCTTGGAGGGCCGAAGGGCCTGTTTCCTGTGCTATACTGTTCTTTGTTCTTTGTAATCATAGAATCCTACAGTGCAGAAAGAGGCCTTTCAGCCTATCAAGTCTGCACCGACCACAATCCCACCCAGGCCCTATCCACATAACCCCATGCATTTACCCTAGCCAGTCCCCCTGACACTAAGGGGCAATTTAACATAGCCAATCCACCTAAACTGCACATCTTTGGATTTTGTAATCTTTTATAAATGCTGTCCTCATTTGAAATGCTGACATTCAAATTCAACACAACATAAAAGGTTTTTTTTCCAGTTACTGCAAATATATAAAATCCTTTTGAAATTGGCTGTTGAAATAATAATTACTCTTTCTCGATCAAAAAATGTTCACTTTGCATCAATTGCGAATCCTGTGTTTGCTGCACCACAGACCACTCAGTTAGCCTTGTTGCCATGACAACTGCAATGATCCTGCACCATCCACGCTATCGCTTATGGCAATAATAATTACAGGAATGTTCTGGATGTTTCTCACAATGTATCATTATTTCAGTATAGAGCAGATCCTTTATACAAGCTGATTTTACATCACACACTCTGTACCTCCGTCATTAATCTGACATATCCGAGCACCAGAAATTAAAACCATTCCTGATCTGTGGACTGTCTGGGGACATACCGCCAAATCCAGCAACTGTCCCCACAAAGCAGGCATGTATGGTGGTGACCCGATGCAGAGTCAGGAAGGAGCATTAACCCCCCCAACCCTGGGTGGGAAGCTCTGTGTTACATGTATCACATTGTGGCGGAGGAGCCATAAGACCATAAAGTGCAGGAGCAGGCCATTCGGCCCATCAAGTCTACTCTGCCATTTAATGAGATCATGGTTAATCTGATATAATCCTCGCACAGGGGGAGTGAGGGGAAGATGTGTCGAGTAGTGGCATCATGCTGGAGTTGGCAGAAATGATGGAGGATGATCCTTTAACTCGAAGGCTGGACAAGGGGGACCCTATCCCAGTTCGGGGGGGGCGGCTGGTGAAGGGGCAGGAGAGAGAGCAGAGGTACGGATGATGGGTCAGACATGGCTGAGGGTCCCTTCAACCACCAGGGGTGGATGTGGGAGGGCGGTCGGGGGGGGGGGGGGCCAGAAGGGGAACCTTGGTCAGAAGCGGAACATTTGAGTGCAGCTCCAGCACAGCGAACAGGCAGAGTGAAGACTGGGGTATTTGCAGTTGATGGATTAACAAAGGATGAATAACTCTCCATTTTCTGCCCCATGCGTCAGCAATGTCATCATCAATAATTGACAATTTATTAATTTCACCAATGTCCATTCCTGTTCAGAAAGTCAATATAATCTGGACAAATGTTAGAGCTGTGTCAATTTGAGTGATAACCATTTGGATAGTATCATAGATTATTAATCTCCGAGATATTTGAGTAAAAATTAAAGGAATTTTAGGAGAGTTCAGCCTTCACTGCAATCAAATTAGTTGGTCTAATATTAGAGCAGTATTGGATAGCATGATATTAATTTAGCTGAGTTTTGGAATACTAATTAATTTAGCTCAGTAGAAGAGTATAAATTACCATAGCTCAGTATTAGAACATTGTGTTTGAAGTAGATTGAACCTTTACTTCTTGTCTTTGTATCTCTCAATGATTGCATTCTCCATCTCAGCCTTAACCTCTCTACTCCTCACTGTTTTGTTCTGATCTGGCCCACCTACTCCATGTTACGACATCTCTCCCAGGTCCAAGCATCTCTGATGCTCTCGCACTTGACTCCTTGATGAGTCCCACCCTCAGACAATCCCAGCTTGCCCATACATCTGAGCAACAGACCAGTATATCCCAAGACCCTCAAAACCTGCCGAAACCCTCCTGTTTGCTTGAGTCCACATCCACACTGTGGCTGTTGCTGGAGCTCAGCTGAATGCCACCCGTACTCCCAAAAGCCATGTTACAGCCTCTCTCCACACAACTCAAATCTATCTGTGCACCACTCTTAGTTCACTCTTGCCACTGAGTCCGAAAGCTTAATCTAGATTGACGTTCCCAGTTCTGCACTGATGGAGTGTTGCACTGCCAGAGGTGCTGTCTTTTTGATAAGATGTTAAATAGAGACTCCATTTGGCGGCTGGGTGATATTCCATATTACTAGTCAAATGAATGGATGAGTTCTCCATCATGTCCTGGGGTCAATATTTATACCTGGGTCAACATCATTAAAATATTAATTATCTGCTCGTTAGCTCATGATTCCTGGTGGGAATTACAGTGCAAATATTGGTTGTAAGATTTCCTAAATTACAGTTTTAAGAGCAAAGATTTTTATTGATATGGAAGTAAACTGAAGTCTTTTGGGGGACGGGGGAGAGAGGTTTAGGGTTTAGACAGAGACTTAAGTCTTGTGTGGATCATCAGGAACCTATGTGGGTGTCAATCCATCTCCCATCTCCACGCAATGTCTGGATCTCACAGTAATCTTTCTTCATAAACTGATGTAAGCTAACACAGAAGGAGGGTTGGGCAGTGGCATTAATGCTAGGATTCAATGGAAGTGAATAAGGGAAGAAGGACTGGGAATAATTGGGGCGAGGAGGAGGTTGGTCTGATAAAGATCAAAAAGGGCCAAGGAGTAGATCTGGGAACGATTAGCAAGATGAGGGTGGTTGCCTAGAGCTGTGGAGTACACTCCTCCACAACCACCCCACCCCCCTCCACCCCCCCCCCCCCGCCCCCCACCCCCCCGCCCCCCCCCCCCCCCCCCCCCCCCGCCTCCCCCCGGCCCTCCCGCCATTTTTCTGGGCCACAAGGAACTGTTAAACAAAAAGGTCAGAATCTAGTCTTGTTCAGTTTTTGCTGGGCGAGTCCCTGCTCACCTCCAGCTTTTTCGTAAAGCTCTATGACTGAGAGAATCCCAGTCAACGCAGAATTAAAACTACCTGTAATAATTCCACGGAGGCAAAAGTCCTGTCACCAAGTTACTTTATTTATACCATACATCTGTTTACAGCCAGCTCTCCAGTTGCTCCCTGCTGAACGCAGGCTGGGAGTCTGAAACACCTGCTTTAAATAGGGAGCATGAGGCTCCCTGATTTAACCATCAATTAAGACTCATCAGGTATCTCTTTTTTGGTACCAACGTAATAAACGAACTCAAATTAACTTAGGGACAAAGTAAAAGGGGCAGCTCCCCAAAAGAAAGGGGGAACAGCCCGAAACAAAAACAAAGTCGAAAGGAAACTTAAAACGTCAAAACAAAAGGTGATTATCGGGGTCAATAATACACCCCAGCCCCTGCGGCGCCCAGCGGTCGTGGAAGGCATCAACCGTGCCCGTGGACACCGCATGCTCCCTCTCCAGAGACACCTGGCCGCGAATGTAGCCGCGGTAGAGGGGCAGACAGTCGGGATGGACGGCCCCCGTCGATCGCCCGCTGCCTGGACCTATTGATGGCGCGTCTCGCCAGGCCCAGGAGCAGGTTCACGAGGAGGTCGGCATCCCGACCCGCCCCTCTCCGCACCAGGTGCCCGTAGATCAGGAGCGTGGGACTGAAGTGCAAACAAAACATCAGCAAAAGGTGTTTGAGGAAACCAAAAAGGGTGTGCAGTCTAAAACACAGAACGTAGACGTGGTCCACGGACTCCACGAGGCCACAGAAAGGGCAGTCTCGGGAGCCCGTGTACCGGAAAAACCTACGGTTGTACGGCACTGCTGCGTGCAGCACCCTCCACCCCAGGTCCCCGAGATAATTGGGGGAGATCCCTCCGTAGAGGGACCTCCACTGGGGACCTCCGCCGCCCGGCGGCAACAAGGCCCGCCAAGGTGTATCCGGGCGACGGGCGAGGACGCGGTAATGGAAACGCCTCCGCGCGGTGGAAAAGGGCACGGAGGACATTTCCGCGAGGCGGTACATGCAGTGGGGCACCTGGCCCGGGGTGGGGGTGGGGGGGGGGGGGGGGTCTAGGCTTTGGGCCAACGTGAAATTCCGTCCGAGCAGGGGAACGCTCGGGCGGGATCCCACCGCACACCTGCGCCGCCTCGAGACCGCGTGCGCACTCGGGGCCGAGCACAACCATCCTAAGGTCTTGGGTGGCTTTGGCCGCACGCCGGACGGCCACCCCCGCGCGCTCAGCCAGCACGTGGGGGCTCATCCAGCCCGGCCCTCCGCCATCCAGCACGTCCCCGATCCTGGTCACCCCGCCGTCCACGGCCCTCCTCTCCGCCGGCCACCTGAAGTTGTACGGCTGGAGGTGCGGATTCCTGAGCAGCGGCTCTCGCACCAATGATTCATCAGGTAGTTCATACTCCAGCAAGCCAACCTCATTCGGCTGGCTGAGGTCATCACACCACCCATCAGCTGCAGTCACATTATTGCCCTGTGACTTTGCCTTTCTAACTAGACCCCCATTCGTCTGGGCTGGATGACCAGACTGAATCTGATTTTAACTGGGTCCTGCTCTCCCCTGGCACAGCTCCTTTAACATCCAGTGTCCTCTCGATCTGGGGAAGGTCATTGAGAAATTGGATTTAAGGACAGAGACGTTTCTTTCTGAAGTTCCTGGCAGTGAGATCAATGAACACAGGCTCATGAAGCTGCAGCTGCACCAACACATACGGCTGTGTTTGTATGGGTTTGTATGGGTTATTATTTTTCATGTTACTGATAGGAAATAGACTGAATTTTGCTGAATATTACATTCTGCTCAATCATGTATTTAATGTAAGATCAACCAGATTGCTGCTTTGCAATTGACCCCCGCCGCACAAAGAAACCCTCACAATCTCGGGAACGTCCCAAAGTGCTTCACATCCAATGATATCCATCAGTGTAGTCACTGCTATAACGTCGGAAAAGTACCCAGCAAGGTCCCACATAAAATGGGACACTGACCACAGAATGAGTTGTTTGTGATTTGATTGAGGGATAAGTATTGCCCAGCGCACCAGGGAGAACTCTCCTGTTACAAAAATGCTGGAAAATCTCAGCAGGTCTGACAGCATCTGTTGGGAAAGAATTAAGCCAATGTTTCAAGTCTGGATGATTCTTGGTCAGAGCTAAGAGCAGAGAAAATCAGGGGAGATTTATACTATGAGGGTGGGGGTGGTTGTAACAGGACAAATGGGATGTAAATGAGGATGAAGAAGGCTGAGAGAGGTGCTTCAAATATTCATTAAGTGATCAGAATGTGTGACTGGCAGAACAGAGGTACAGATGGTTAAGGCAGTTGCCCTGAAGGCGGGGGGTGGGGGATGGGCACTTCTTCACCTGAAAGGGGTGTTTCGGCACTGGGATGATGAGCAAGGAGGAGATAAAGGGGCAGGTGTTGCACCTTCTACAATTGCATGTGAAGGTACTGTGGGCAGGAGATGAGGTGTTCAGTGTGATGGAGGAGTGGATCAGGGTGTCTCGGAGAGAATGCTGTAGAATGCTGACCGGGGGAGTGAGGGGAAGATGCGTTGAGTAGTGGCATCATGCTGGAGTTGGCAGAAATGGCAGAGGATGATCCTTTGAATGCAGAGGCTGGAGGGTGAAAAGTGAGGACAAGGGGGACACTATCCTGGTTCTGGGAGGGAGGTGAGGGGGTGAGAGCAGTGGCCCGGGGATGGGTCAGATGCAGTTGTGAGCCCTGTCAATCTCAGTGGGTGGAAAACCATGACTGAGGAGGAGGGAAGACATATTGGCAGCGCTATTTGGGAAAGTGGTATCATCAGAACAGATGCGGCAGAGGCAAAAGAACTGGGAGAATGGGATGGGTCCTTACAGGATGTGGGGTGTGAAGAGTTGTAGTCAAGGTAGTTGAGGGAGTCGGTGGGCTTGTACTGGATACTGGTGGACAGTTTATCACCAGAAATGGAGAGGAAAGGTCAAGGAAAGGAAGTGAAGTGTTAGGGATGGACCATGTGAAGGTGATAGAGGGGTGGTAATTGAGAGCAAAATTGATAAATTTCTCCAGGTCCACAGAAGAGCATAAGCAGCACCGAAATAGTCATCAATGTACCAATAAAGGAGTTATAGGATGGGGTCTACCTTCTTCACATGTGCCTCCTTCAATCTGGTCTGTTGCATTCGCTGCTCCCAATGCGATCTACTCTACATCGGAGAGACTAAACGCAGACTAGGTGATCACTTTGCTGAATACCTTCGATCCGTCCACAAGCAGGACCAAGATCTTCCTGTCACTTGCAACTTCAACACACCACCCTCCTCTCCACATGTCTGTCCTTTGCCTTTTGCAATGTTCTAGTGAACCCCAATGCAAACTGGAGGAACAACACCTCATCTTCCAATTGGGCACTTTATAGCCTTCTGGGCTGAACATTGAGTTCAACAACTTCAAAGCATGAACTCTCTTCTCCACCTTCACCCCATTTCCATTTATTTTATTTTATTCTGTTTCTTCTTTCCATCTTATTCATCCACTTCTATCATCCTTTTTCTCACTTCCATTTTTCCACTTCTCTATTCTGGTTCTCCTTTTCCCCCCACCTCTTCAGGCCAACTGTCTTAACCATCTATATCTCTGCTCTGCCATTCATACATTCTGATCACTTAATGGACACCTTTCTGAGCCTTCTTCATCCTCATTTATGTTTCCTTTGTCCTATTACAGCACCCCCAGTCTCATAATATAAATCTTTTCTGATTTTCTTTGCTCTTAGCTCTGACGAACGGTCATCCAGACTCAAAACATTGGCTCTATTCTCTCTGTTTTTGTGTCAGATTCCAGCATTTGCAGTATTTTGCTTTTATCTTAGTGTAGATCTCTCCTGTTCTTCTTCAAAATAGTGCCAGAGAATTTTTATGTAAACACAAAATGGTCACACAGAAGGAGGCTCTTCAATCCATTGTTTCCCCACTGATTCTCTGACTGAACAGCTCACCTAGTGTCCTTTCCCCACCTCCTCTCCGTAAACACATTCTCTCCTTTCAGATTACAGTCTAATTTCCTTTCAAATGTTCCAATTGGACTATCTCCACCACACACTCAGGCCGTGCATTCCAAACTGTCATCTGGCACTTGATCCTTCCACCAATGGGAACAGTTTCTCTCTATTCCCTCTCTCTCCAGACCTGACAGGATTTTGAAAACCTCGATCAAATCTCTTTTCAATCCTCTCGTCTCCAAGGAAAACAGCCTTAGCTTTTCCAAGTTTCTCATCCCTGGAACCACTCTCATATCCACTTGAGAGGAATTTGGTTTAATGTCACATCTGAAAGATGGCATCTCTGATGGTGCAACACTCTGCATTGGAGTGTCAGACTGGATTCTGGGCTAGAGAGCTACCCCACTGGTTTTGAGAGGGCCCTCTATTGTGTCTGACCCATCTCCTGCACCTCTGCTCTCACCCCTTCCCCTCCCTCCCAGAACCAGGATAGGGTCCCCCTTGTTCTCACTTTTCATCCCACCAGCCTCTTCATTCAAACGGTCATCCTCCACCATTTCCGCCAACTCCAACATGGTGCCACCACCAAACACATCTTTCTTTCACCCATCAACCTTGCTCCCCCACCTCACCCCCCTCTCCCAACATCAGCATTCAGCAAGGATTGCTCCCTCTATGCAGTCACAACTCCTCACCCTTTTCTCATGGCACCTTCCCTTGCCATCACAGAATATGCAACACCTTCCCCTTTACCTCCTCCCTCCTCACTGCTAAAGGCTCCAAACACATCTTTCGGGTTAAGCATCATCTCAGTTGCACCTCAATCAATTTGGCCTACTCACTGCTCCCATTGCGGTCTCCTCTACACTGGGCGGGCTAAACACAGACTGGTGACTGCTTTGCAGAACACCTTCGCTCAGTCCACAAGCATGGCCCCAACCTTCCTGATACTTGCCATTTCAATTCAGCATCTTGCTGTCATACCCACATGTCTGTTCTTAACCTGCTGCAATGTTCCAGTGAAGCCCAATGCACACCGGAGGAATAGCATCTCATCCTATAATTAGGCACTTGACAGCCTCTGGGTTCAACATTGAGTTCAGCAACTTCAAACCGTAATCTTTCTTTTCCATCTTGACCCATTTTATTTAACAAGTGCAATCCCACTTCCCCACAGAGCCATCTGTCACTTATTCTTCAGTTTTATTTTCACTGAGCACTGACCTTTGTTCTCCTATTAACACATTCTGCTATCTTACCTTTACGCCACTATCGGCACCTTCCTTAGTCCTTAACACTGCCTTGTGCCCTTAACATTGTTGTGCAATCTCTCCTGGCTCACACCTATCACTGACCTTTGATTTTGCTCCACGTGCTCCACCCCCTCTCTAACAGTATAAAATCCATCACATTTCTCCCTCTCTTTATATCTGAAGAAGAGTCACATGGACTCAAAACATTCACTGTTTTTCTCTCTCCACAGATGCTGACAGACAGGCTGAGATTTTCCAGCATTTTCTCTTTTTACTCCTGGACTCTTACCTCTGGAGTGGGACTCCACAAGTTCACCTCCCATAATGATACTTCCAAGGATCCCTTGTTCACTTTGCTTCAAACTCGGGGTGGTGAACATCCTGTCAGGGGTCACATTGCGTGCCTGATCCATTCCCAACTCTGTTACCTGTAATAAGCATTCATGTATAGTACAAAGCTGCGTCTCTCTGTGGTGCTGCACCTTTCACATGCAAAAAAATTCATCAGCTCCAGTAACTTAATTTACCATCCACAACTTTCTCAAGGGTTATGTACACTTTCAGACCCTCTACAGATACACTAAATCATGCAACAGCTGAACTTGCCAAAGGTTGCATAGATAACAAAGAGTGAGGGACTCTGTCCAGAACCTGTGTTTAGAGAGAGGGAATGGGGCGAATGAGTGATCACAGTGACAATGTGGGCTCCAGGGCCAGGTGCAGACAATCGAGAGGCTCCTCCCTCACCCTCTGCCACCTAACCAGAGTTTGCAACAAACTTTCACTCATGTTCAGGATAGAACAATGAGGTGAGAAATGAGGACGCAAAACTTTCCCCCCTGGAAAGTTTTGCGTCCTCATTTCTCACCTCATTGTTCTTAGCACAGTAATGTGTCTGAATGTCCATTTTAGGACCATTGTGAACAGGAGGAGGCCATTCAGCCCCTTGAGCCTACTCTATATTCAATTTGATTATGACTGATCTGTAACCCAACTTCATTTACCCCCACTGTTGTTCCCTATATCATGATCCCCTAATAAAGATTTACTGATGAACATTCCAATTACCACCCACATCTTTAGACTATAGGAGAGGCAGTTCCAGATTTCCATTATGAAAATCTGTATTCCGATTTCCCTCCTGACTAATCTAGCTGTAATTTCAAAATCATTACCCCTTGTTTGGATTCTCCACCAGAAGAAATGGTATCTCTTGATCTATTTGATCAAATGTTTTTGATATTGCAAAGAATTTGATCAGATTACACCTACAAGAATAACAACAATGTATTTATGTAGCATCTATAGCTTAATAAAACACCTCAAGGCACTTCACAACAGTGTTATCAAACACAATTTAACTATATGAAGAAATATTTGGGAAGATAACCAAAATGCAGTCAGAGGTAGATTTATAAGAATGACTTAAAGAAAGAGAAAGGGGGAGAGAGATTGAAAGTTTTAGGGAGGGAATTTCAGAGCTGGAGTGAGTATGTGGGGATGTTAAAGAGGGACTGAATTAGAGGAGTGCAGAAATCTCAGAGGGCTGCTGGACTGGAGGAAATTACAGAGACAGAAAGGGGTGAGATCATGAAGAGATTTGAAAACAAGCAGAAGAAATTTAAATTGCAGTGCTGTTGGCCAGGGAGCCGATGTGTTTTAGCCAACATAGAAGAGTGAGGGGTGACCCGTTCACCTTCTGGCATTGGTTTAGCTGTATTGCTTCACCTGTGATCAGGGCAAAAGTTAGATTTGATCCCACAAATGAGGCACCGAGAGGCCAAGGAATGACAGATTGAGGGGAAGCTAGAAGCTGTGCTAACAGCTATATCGACTGTTCTACCAAAGTTTGAGTGAGGCTGGGAAAGCACAAACAGAGAACAAAGAACAACGAACAGTACAGCATAGGAACAGGCTCTTCGGCCCACCAAGTCTGTGCCAACACAGATGCCTCTCTAATCTAATATTTTCTTGCTTCTACATGGTCCATATCCTTCTATCCCTTGCCTATTCATGTATCTATCCAGGGGCCTCTTGAAAGTTGTTATAGAATCTGCTTCCACCACCTCCTCTGGCAGCGCATTCCAGGCATTCACCATCCTGTGTGTGAAAAACTTGCCAATTATATCTCTTTTAAACTTTCCCCCTCACACTTTCAACCTATGCCCCTGAGTAATTGACCCTTCGACCCTGGGAAAAAGACTCTGACTATCCACTCTATCCAAGTCTGTCATTATCTTGTAAACTTCTATCAGGTCCCCCCTCATCCTCCGAAGCTCCAATGAAAACAATCCAAGTTTGTTCAACCTTTCTTCAGAGTCCATGTCCTCCAAACCAGGCAACATCCTGGTAAATCTCTTCTGCACCTTTTCCAATAGATCAACATCCTTCTGGTAGTGTGTCAACCAGAATTGTACACAATGCTCCAAATGTGGCCTAACCAAATCTTATACAGTTGCAACATGATTTTACAATTCCTATACTCAATGCCTCAACCGAAGAAGGGAAGCATGTCATACACCTTCTTGACCACCTTGTCCACCTGAGTTGCCACCTTCAGGGAACTGTGGATCTGCATACTTAGATCCCTCTGTATGCTAATATTTCCAAGGGCTCTACCATTTACTGTATACTTTCCTTCACAGTAGACGTTCCAAATCGCATCACCTCATATTTGTCCGGGTTAAATTCCATCTGCCATCTTTCGACCCAGGTCTCCAGCCAATTTATATCCTGCTGTATCCTCTGACAATCCTCCTCACTATCCACTACTTCCCCAATTTTTGTATCATCTGCAAATTTACTAATCAGACCACCTATGTTTTCCTCCAAATCATTTATATATATTACAAACAATAGAGGCTCCAGCACTGATCCTTGTGGAACACCACTTGTCACAGACCTCCAGTTAGAAAAGCACCCTTCCACTGCCACTCTCCGCTTTCTATGCCCATGCCAGTTTTGTATCCATCTTACCAGCTCACCTCGGATCCCATATGACTTCACCTTCTGCATCAGCCTGCCAGAGGAACCTTATCGAAGGCTTTACCAACCAACTTCCACTGCCCTGCCTGGTTAATTTCTTTTGTCACTTCCTCAAAGAACTCAATCAAGTTTGTGAGCTCCCCTTCACAAAACCATGTTGCCTATCACTAACAAGCCAATTCTCTTCCAGATGTGAGTATATCCTGTCCCTAAGAATCTTCCCCAATAATTTCTCCACCACTAATGTGAGGCTCACAGGCCTGTAATTTCATGGGTTGTCTCTTCTGCCCTTCCTAAACAGAGGAACAATGTTAGCTACTCTCCAATCCTCTGGTACCTCACCCATGGCTAAAGAGGATTCTGAGATAGACTCTATCTGGCCCTGGGGACTTGTCCACCTTAATGTTTTTCAAAACCTCCAATACCTCCGTCCCTTTTTATCTCAACATGTCCTAGAATGTCAACATCCTCCTTTCTAAACTCACCATCCACCACATGCTTCTTCTTTGTGGGGCTTGAGAGGTGTGGGGTTGGAGAAGTTGCGGAGCCATGATGGAGGGGGGAGGCATGGGGGTGAGTTCCATAGGGAGGGAGGGAAGGGGAGAACACTGAAGAGGGGGGATTAGCTCGGTGAGGGCGGCAATCAGGGTATGTGGGGAACTCTGCAGGGGAGGCGATCAGGGAGCTGGGGGGGGATAATGTCCAGGGCGGTGATCTGAGGGAGGGTGGTGGCATCTCTGCAGGGGCAGCGACTGGGGAAATGAGTGGTCGACATCCGGGGTGTCGATCACGGGGTGGGGGGTTGGGATGAATTCTACAAGGGCGGCGATCACCGGGGTGGCAATGTCCGAGCAGGTGGGGGAGAACTGCGTATAGGGAGCAATTCGTGGTGGGTCCCAATGAGGGGTTGGAGCAGGTGTCAGGAGATCTCTAAGTACACTGGAGATCTGGGCACCTGTGCAATGGTGCACCTAGAGCTCAGCAGCTGGCTTCACTGGCAAGATTAGGTTTTTCCCCTCCCCCTACTAGCTAGAATCGCATCTGGGCTCTTTGTTTTACTAAGTGCCGTTCGATTGTGACTGGGAACTTGCCTAAAACAATTGGTGCGATTCTCTCCCATTTACACGCTCATTCAGCACTTAGAATTTTTTTTCATAAAATTCCACCCTTCAAATTTCTGGAGACCAAAGATGATATTACATTGTATCAAGTGATCCAGTATGCAAGGCAGGCTGAGTTTAGAGCATTTTACCAAGCTATAATTCAAGGACACTCTGAGGCTTCATATGACTCGGTAGATTGGGTAGACTCCCGGCCGTGGTCCCACCCAAACAGAAACCCACCAAACCAACAGAAAGGCCAGGAAACTCCATGCTAACAGCCATTTGGAGGTGCTTGTGGTGTGGTGTGAAAACCCAGAATGTGTAGAAGGGGGTGCAGAACGCTTCCAATGTGGCAAAGCTGGACACTTCAAGCATTTCTGCAAATCCAGCAATTTAAATTGAAGTCGAAGACTGGTGAATATTTATGATATTGGTGAGTGAGGGAGTTTATTGTTGGGGTTGGAGGGTGAGTGTTGGTGAGTGAGGGAGTTTATTGTTGGGGTTGGAGGGTGAGTGTTGGTGAGTGAGGGAGTTTATTGTTGGGGTTGGAGGGTGAGTGTTGGTGAATGAGGGAGTTTATTGTTGGGGTTGGAGGGTGAGTGTTGGTGAGTGAGGGAGTTTATCGAGGAAAATCTGATGAACAAATGCATCAACTGCAGAGCCAGGAAAATTCCACCCCCCACCTTTACAATGTGATATATATTTTGTTTAAAATGTTAGTGAAGTTTTCGCGCTGATTTGGAATTTGATTTAGAATATGCCTGAATCAGGATCGTTCTCATTGTGCTGCAGCGATTTGTATCCCAGCTTTAGAATTGTGCTGAGCATTGGAGCTGTCAACTGTGGGTCTAAAATAACCTTGATGCTTCAACTGGGACCTTTGCAGCAACCAGTGCACTCTCTGATCTTCCACCGTAGAGCAGCTAAAAGTGCTGTCAATGTTTTATTAAATGGATTAAATGAAGAATCTCCAGAATCTGTTTTCAAAGGGCAGTGACTATAATGGTATCGCAACGTCCACTTGAGGGTTCTAACAGTCAGGGGGCAGGAAAGAGACTCTCATGTTGTCCGTGTGAAGCCTGTTCATTTTTTTCAACTCAGTATTATGTCTCTATACAGAGTCTAGTAGCAGAGAGACACAGCTCAGAATTGTTAAAAAATAGATGACTTAAGTGACAGGGATTCAAACTTTTGCTATCGGAGAGCTTTTAATGATCCACAGGGATAACGCTTGGTTCTGACCTGAGCTTTTGCATGTCTTTAATTATACATCTCGGGTCTACGATCTTCAATCATACTGTTGTTTCTTTTGAGTAGTCTTTATCCTTTCCTGAGGAACTGACTACAGCTCATAAATGGTGACCAGATCTTCAGTCCAGTGATTTCCATGAGGGACACTGAGCAGAACAATCTGATATCACCACCTTCCCTAAAGCCTAATGTGTCTGCTCTGCCTCAGTGGTTGCACTCTAACACTAAGTCAGGAGGTTGTGAATTCAAATTTCACTCAAGGGACTGCAGCCTCTAACCTAGGCTGATAGCCCTGGGCAGGACGGAGTGAGTGCTAGACTGTTATAATTGAGAGTCTTCAATATCTTCGGTGATATTTATCCCTGAACCACCATCACTAAAACAGATTATTTTGTCATTTGATGGTATGGAACTTGAGTATTGCTGAAAAAGAGACAGACTGTGAAAGTTTTTGTCTTGCACTCATCAGGACAGTTTTGCAAGAATACCCAAGACAACAGATTTAAGGCTATTGGTTGGGCTCTCAATGTGGCTCAGTAACACATGCTAGAAGCTACATATACTCACACTCAAGGCCCTTTCCATTGCAGACAGAAAGAACATATCCACGCATTGTACCATTTTCAACCAATCAAAAGCTTGGGGTACAACCATTCCCTGATTTATTCCTCGTAGCAATACCTGGATGAATCAGAGTGAACCTGCCTGGTTTGAATGTAAACAAAAGAGTGACAGTTAACAGTTCACTGATGCATTCTATATGACAACTCTTCAATCAATCAGCGTCCACTTGTCAACCAATCAGCATGTTCTTCCCATGCAGCATAAATTGTTGTTCCCTTTACAATGGGTATTCTTGTGAATTGTCCTGATGAGTGCAAGATGAAAAGCTTTGACAGCATGTCACTTTTCAGCAATAGAACATTTTGTCATTATGTTATTACCATTGTGGGATCTTGCTGTGCATAAACTAGCACATGTTTCATGTTTCCATCAATAAAAACAGTGACTATTTTGAAAATACATCATTGGCTATAAATCAATTTAAGACATCCTGTAGTTGTGGAAGATGTGTTAATCTAACGTGCCCATTAATTATTTTTTCCAGTGATTTTTATTAAGTGTGTGGGCCCTTTAAGTTTTTTTGTGTGGCCATGGACAAACAGTATTTAAAGAAGTCAACATGTGTGGGTGGACTACATAGGAACCTTGTGCTTGCACAGCAGCACAAAGTGGGAACAATGCATTATATATCTCCCTCATAAGTCTTGCTGTCAATTTTTGTTTAAGTACAGCTTTGTGAAAAACTTAAGATAGTTTCTCTACTTAAGAGGGGCTATTAAAATGTAGTTGTACCTAACCCCATGCTGCACCTATCCTGGGAGTGTTTGATGGGGACAGTGTAGAGGGAGCTTTATTCTGTATCTAACCCCGTGCTGTACCTGTCCTGGGAGTGTTTGATGGGTACAATGCAGAGGGAGCTTTACTCTGTATCTAACCCTGTGCTGTACCTGCCCTGGGAGTGTTTGATGGGTACAGTGCATTGAGGAGACAAAAATAAATAAGGAATGATAGAGAACAGTCAGAGGCTGTTCAGTCATTGCACCTGTGCCCACTCTTTGGTAGAGCCATCCACTTAATTATACTTTACTGATCTTCCTGCAGAGCCTTGTGATTTTTTTCTTAGAATTGGAACAACTAAGTCATCTAACCCTTTCGAACCAATTCCTCCATTCACCAATCATGTCTACTCTGAGACCTCACTTCATATACCTGCATTTGCCTCATATCCTGTTGCATCTCCATTGAGACCAATAATGTTTGTAAAGAAAGTTTAAACTCCAGCTGAGGAACAAAGTTTTTCGTTTGAAAATCTCTACTGTAACAGATGACTAAAGGAACGCTATTGACTAAACACATTTTCTTTTTTCTCATCTTATACCTGAACTACAGTAAGTGACATTCTCCTTTTATACTGACCACCCATCGCATTCTCTGTAGAATTACAGTCCTTCTTGCAAACAGCTCACAGTTGCTCCCACTTCTTATGGCTTTCCAAATCCTTCCTTTGCAGAGGAGTAACTTCAAGTGTCCACCTCCAGATATTTTCCTCAGTTTTTGTGGAGTTTTATAAATCCAGCACAATAGCTATTCCTTCTTCCTCCAGGCCATGTCAGGCCAAATCTCCCAGAATCCTTAGAAGGCTGCAGCATGTGTCTCTTTAACTTGAGAACATCTCCCTCCACCATAGGCTGTGGAAGTTCACAAAGTATAGGAAACCTTTTCTCTCTGTTGGCCACACCAAACAGCTATCTGTCTGGGATATTTTGTAAGGAAGCCAGTAACATCATCTCCAAAATGGTTTCCTCTGCCTTCATCTGTATGACAATGTGCAACACATTAATTTTACATTCAGGAAGAAATGCTAGCTAGCTCTCCTGGCCTCAACTCAGTTTCACCTTAGAAGTAAATGGACTGTTTACAACACAACAGTTTACAAGCCAATGCCAACAGCACCTCTCTGGGACTTTGGGAGACTCAGTGGCTGAAATCTTACCAAAAAAATGGCAAAGTGGTGCTTTTGATGTGAAAACTGGTGTGTTTCAAGGGGCCTAAAAACATGGGCAAAACCCAACTGTTCAGAGATCAGGGCACCATCTTTAAAGGGCACCGTGATCAGAGCAGCAATAAACCTCCCCCCACCCCACCACGGAGATCTCAGGAGCTCCCCTCCCCACTCCCAATCAGAGCCAGCATTCACTCCTACCCCCCCCCCCCACGATCATTGGCCTCAGCACCACACCCCACATGATCATCAGCCCATGCTCCTCCCTCCGTGATCATCAGCCCCTCCCCTCAAATCTCCCAGACAACCATCGCCGGCATCCCCTACCTGTCTGTGCAGCCCTGGCCCACAATCACATCTGCATGAATCCTTCTTCCTCCTGGCAAGCCTCTGTCTTTACAAATTCAGACACTCTGGAGGCTTGACAATTCTTCCAGATCTTGTTCTGTCACATTTGGAGTAATGATAGTCTCAGTTGCTTTGGGTTGACTTTGTCGTTTTGGCATTGGAATTGTGGTTCTCTATATATCTGGTACATGGTAGTCTCCATTTGATTCTCATTTAGTGCTTCTTCGAATTGTGTTGCTCTTTATCAAGAACCGACTTTGTTCGGATATTGTGGGTTTGTTCCTTTTCTTCTGAAGGGGCGTTCACCCTGTTCATTTCTAGAGTAGACTGGGATTTTCCTTTTCCCTGGGATCTGCCATGTTTATGCTGGACATTAAGATTTCAAAACAGGAACTTCCATTTCCACAATTTGAGCAGTTTCATTTTTCAACAACTCAATGGTTCTCGGTACATTTGATGCATCCTGTGATTTTTCTTCGAGTTCCTTGTGCTTCAGCATTGGATTTACAGTATCCAATCTTATTTGTCTTTTCTTCCTCTGTCTTTTATTTAGGTTTCACTGTTAGCCACCCCTTTCTCTAATGAAGTTTTGATTTATTATTGTCACATGTATTAACATACAATGAAAAGTATTTTTTTTGCACGCTATACAAAGCATACCTTTCATAGGGAAGGAAACAAGAGAGTGCAGAATGTAGTGCTACAGTCATAGCTAGGGTATACAGAAAGATCAACTTAATGCGAGGTAAATCCATTCAAAAATCTGACAGCAGCAGGGAAGAAGCTGTTCTTGAGTTGGTTCGTATGTGACCTCAGACTTTTGTATCTTTTTCCCGATGGAAGAAGGTGGAATAGAGAATGTCCAGGGTGCGTGGGGTCCTTAATTACGCTGGCTACTTTGCCGAAGCAATGGGAAGTGTAGACAGAGTCAATGGATGGGAGGCTGGTCTTAGCTTGTTTCAATTCTGTAATTGTGATGCTCAGTTTCATTATTCATTTGCTGCTTGGAATTCCTTTCAATTCCTCTTTATCATTCAACTGGATCTTCAGCCCTTCAGTCTCTTCTTGAACCTCTTGACTTCCTCCTGGAATATTTAATATTGCTGATTCATCTCTGCCAATTGATCCTTTCACCACTCATCTGTAAACAGAAAGCTTTTTCTTATTTGTGTCCTTCTTTATAAGTGGTAGTGTATTTAGTGCAATCCAATTTTCTATTAATAATCCCATGGAAAATGTAACATAGGATGAACTCAGATGGTTAGTTTATTTGCATACATCCATAACGCAGAAGGAGGGTATCAAAGTTGCCTCTTTGTGCAGAGACCACAGAGAAAAGAAATATTGTTCCACATGAATCCAGAGTCCAGAATCCAAGTCCGATGGGATATTCCTTTATAGCAGTTGGCAGGTTGAAAGCTGTATGATTCATTTTTCCGGTGATATTGATTTCACAGGATGAGACCGGTATGCAGAGATGGTACAATGGTACAGAGGTTCTAGCAAATGCAGTGTAGATTGTGCCAGATGTCTAACCTGGGCCTGAGTCCCTGGTCTGTGAGACTGCTAATCAGATTTTACAAAAAGACCAAGACTATGCAGTTCAACAAGGCAATATTACGGTTCCACAAGCTGGAGACCCATGTCACATGATGCCCACCTCTCTACACAGTCTGTGATAAAGGATGTGTATCACTTACTGGGTCGCTTCGATTCTTAAATGTGTCAACAAAGGAAGGTTGCAGGATGCTTTACCTTAGCAGAAGAGTGGATTCCTGTTTACCGGTCTGGGTTATGAAATGCAGATTACCTTTGTATAATTCTTTTTGAATCTAGTCTGTATAGCCCATAGCAGGTCATTAGTAGCTCTTCAGGAATAACAATGTGTGAGTTTCCCCAACAGTGCCAAGTAGTTTATTTTGTTCAGTCACAAGGAGACATAGATTCAGTCATTTTTCTGTCTGTCCAATTTGAAATCTTTAGAGGGGGTAATGAGCATAACTCTATATATTTTATGAAAACAATACAAGTTGGTCCCTCAAGCACAGGAAAATGTTCATGTCAGAGCCGAGTTGAAAGAACTTAATTGGAAGCAAAGCCAAACACAACGACAGGTAGAAAAGGTACTCAAAAAAGTCACTCCCCCGAAAGACTGTGAAGAATCAATACATATCCCTGGAGAAGTATGAGGAGTAAAAAAAGGTGTTGAATTCTATTTCAGAGAAAACAGCACTGGACCTATCAGTTGCAACAAATCAATTCACTGAAGAACATCATAAGGTGGCAAGATGTCAAAAAGAAAATAAACAGTTTAAAAAACACCTGACCCTTAATGAATGGAAAGCCATCACCATATCAATGAACTTTCATAAACACTATCTAAAATATAACAATCTATAACATTTTGCAACAATTACTCTTTATTTACAGTGTGTTTGGAACACCGTTCAAAGGCTACAGAGTGCAGGTCAGCCCCGAGTCTATCGTCTGCTGGCCTGAATGGGGCCAGCTGGTTTTAAACCCCTCACTGTTCCTTCCCTATTGGGCAAGATTCCACATGCTAATTGGGGAGCTCATATTCCACAAGCCCCAAGGGGAAATCTATTGACGATTCGCCCGTGGCCATCATAACAATAACCATCAGGTATAACGCCCTTTACCAATCCATTCTGGTTCTCTCTGATCAGCTGATATATTTAAAATGTTCAGATAATTCATCCCTAATTACTCCAGTAATTTCCCAACAACAGATCATTACCCATTTCTCCAACTCTCTTTTATTAGACTTTACTCCCATGATTCTTTCAGGCAGTGTAATCCAGATCATAACTATTCATTGTGCTGACAAATGTTTCCTTATGCTATTTCTGCTTCTTTTGCTAATCTCCTTAACTCAGTGTCCCCTGGTTACTGCCATTGGAGACAGTTTCTAACTCAGTGAAAGCCACTTATGATTTTGAACAACTGTACCAAACCTCCCCTTGACTTTCTCTTCTAAAAATGCCAGCTTTTCCTGTCACTCCACATAACAATTGCCAACCCTCCAGGAATAGCCAGGCATCTACTAGAAACGGCATCAATCACCCAGTGGCCTAAGAAAGCAATCTGGAAGATTGGAATGCTGTTTTCTCAGTACAAATGCTGTGCATTTCCTTCATTCTCTGATCTTGGTAAGTATGCCACACGGACACATCCTCTAATTCTGCATGCAGCACAGTGCAAATCATGTGTTTGTGCACAAGAACACACATCATTCCCTTCCCTTCCCAGCAAACTCCAGCTTCATTCAAGCCTCAGTTCGAGGTGTGCATGAGTCTCTGCATACTAGTGTGTTCAGTCTGTATTACAAAACAATAGATTTTAGTTGTGGCTATTTTAGATTTATTGAAAATATTTGCCGCCCGTGATTTACTTTCCACTTTTATTGTCTTGATGGAGCTTTGACGTCAGCAAGGTTCATTTGTGCAAAGTCATGAAGGGCTTTAGAGAGATAGAGCAAAGGAAATGGGATCACGTATAAAACAAATTAAAAATAGCTGAGATGATGAATGATGGCAACATTAATAACACAGAACAGAAATGAGATCAGGAAAGGACAAGATGCGTCTGCAAAGTTTTAATAGTTCAAGTTTGCATCTATTTATTGTGGCTGTTTTCTGTATTTTGTGAATCCAGATTCATTCTGTTCAGTGGATAGTTTTCAGATACCAAACTTGTTTCTCAGTCAAGTGGGTAGGTGACCTGCCAGCTTTGAGGAGTTGTGCTCCACCCCATTCTGAAACCGCTCATGCCACACCGCCAGGGTGCCATGGCGTCACTTCTGACGCTGCCTCCTGGGCTATGTCCAACCCCCATTGGCAACATTATTTCTAGTAAATCGCTTCTGCAGATCTTCGATATGCTTTCCAATGCGCGATGGTCAAAATTAAAAACAATACTCCAGCTGAGGTTGACTCAACATTTTATAAAGTTTGCACATAACCACTTTGCCTTTCCACTCTAGTCCTCTATTACCATCTAGATTTTCCAATGGCCTTCAATGAAGTGTCATATAATAGACTAATGAATAAGATCAGTCAATGCAAAGTCAGGAGTCAAGTAGCAGAATAGATTGTTAGCTGGTTGCAAGACAGAAAGTAGGCACTTGGATAGAGCCGAGCTATTCAGAGTGGCAGAAGAAGGGGAGTGACATCCCATAAAGATCTGTGCTGGGACCACAGTTGGTCACAGTTTGCATTAACAGTTTGTAAATTTGCCGATTTACCAATTACATCAATTTGAAGGGAGAGTCAATACTGAGGAGGACTGCAATAAATTACAAGAAGACATTAATAAACTTGAAGAACGGTTATATAATTAGCAAATAAATTTCAACAGAGATAAGGATGTGAAGTATTATATTCTGATAAGAAACGTAAGGAGATCATATATTACTTGGAAAACTATGGAGGGAAAATAGACAAATCGCTAAACATAGCAATCATTGGTAAATGAGGCCATAAAAATTACAACCCAAGTAATTGGATTTATTTCGAGAGGAAGAAGATTGAAAAGTGATGAAGTTATGCTAAACTTGTATCGAACCCAAGTTTGATCATACTTGGAATGCCATATACAGATCACAATACTATATACAGAATACCGTATACATTTATAAACAGAAATACCATATACAGATCAACACAGTAATATATATGCAGAATACCATATACAGATCAATGCACAGTCATACCATGTACAGAATACCATATACAGATCAACACAATGATACTATTTACAAAATACCATATACAGATCAACACACAGTAATACCGTTTACAGAATGTCATACAGAGTAATACCATGTATAGAATACCATAGTAAGCGTTTTAACAACACCAGGTTAAAGTCCAATGGTTGACCTTCCCACCACACCATATATTGAGGTGCTTAAGCAACTAATTAATGACCACTTGAAGGTTTCATTCTGCTGCGCTCAGGCCTGTTGCAATGCAGCATGGCACAGCAGCTAAAACTTACGGCCAGCTTGTCACCTCCTGGTAGGGTGGGTGGTGTGCTTTGGCGGGGAGGGGGGGTCCCTCAATCAAAGGCCTGATTGAGGAACTGGACATTTGAAAGGGTGAGGGTCAGCTGAGATCTCGCCCCCCTCCCCCCTCCCCCCTCCCCATGAAGCTATAACCCCTTCACATTACTTACACTGCATCCGGTCTCCAGGTGCCTGCTTTTTCAGCAACAGCCTTACCCTCCCTCACGGCGCTGCTGAGCATAGGAGCTGCTGGCTTCTGATTGGCTGGCAGATCTTTGCCACTGCCTGATTGGCTTGTAAATCAGCAGGATTTCCATAAAAGAGGCACTGCAGGTCTTTCAGTGGTACTCCAGATGGCAGACAAGACCCCCAATGTCTCAACAAAATTCCACCCATTGAGTGGATGTGGAGAGAATGTTACAGAGATCAATGTTGGGTCCTCAACTATTTACAATCTATAACAATCACTTGATGAAAGGACAGAATTTATTGATGCTAAGAAAGTTTGAATAGGAGGTAAATAATCTATAACAGCATATGGACTGTAGACAGGTTAAGTGAGTGGGAAAATATGGACTTGTCCACTTTGGCAGGAAGATTAGAAAAACAGTATGTTATTTAAATGGAGAGAAATTGCAAAACTTTTGAGGTACAAAGGGATCTGGGTGTCCTGGTCCTTGAATCACAAAAGTTGGTATGCAATACAGCAAGTGATTAGGAAGTGTTGGTGTTTATTGTAAGGGAAATTAAATATAAAGTTGGGAAGTTTTACTGCAGCTGTAAAAAAAAAGCCTTGGTGAGAGCAGATCTGGAATCCTGTGTACAGTTTTGGTCCCCTTATTTGAAAAAGTAAGTAATTCCATTAGAAACAGTTCAGAGAAAATTCACCCAACTCGTTCTAAGGATGAAGGGCTTATGAAGAAAGTTTGAACAGGTTAGGCCTATACCCACTGGAGTTTAAAAGAATGAGACGTGATCTATTGAAGCATAATAAGTCCTGAGGGGACTCAACAGAGTGGATAGCTGGAGGACGTTTCCACTTGTGGGGATGTAGGAACTTGAACTAGGGAACACAGTTTAAGAATAAGAGGTCTCTCTTTTAAGACAGCGATGAGGGGAATATTTTTCTCTCAGATGGTCATTAGTCTGTGGAATTCTCTTGCTCAGAGAGCAGTGGAGGCTGGGTCATTGAATATAGTTGAGACTGAGTTAGTTAGATATTTGACAGGCATGGGAGTTAGGGATTGAGTGGGACAGGCAGGAAAGTGGAGTTAAGGCCCCAATCAGATCAGCAATGATTTTAATGAATGGCGGAATGGGTTTGAGGGGCTGAATGGCTTACTACTCCTCCTATTTCTTCTGATATTAAGAGGAAACACATATAATTAGTATGATACACACACTAACACATAGAATTTTGAATTGGTAACATTTGTTAAGGGATTAGAATTCCCTGTTGTGCTATTTTTGGAGCAGTCATTAGCATATTTGTATCAAATTACTGTCTTTGCTTTGTTAACAAATGTCATATCCTGTTTTTAAAATAAACAGATTAATGACCTTTTATTTCAAGTGAAGGATGCTGGATTTCACGTAGATTTTGTGCTTGACTGTAACTGCTGGGGAGCTTAGAGGGCAGTTAATGGGGCCTATGTGAAAATTTAATACCTCAATGAATGATCTGATGAGACAGCAGCCTGAAGGTTAGTGTAAGGTGTTCCCAGAGGACTCATAAAGGAGACAGGGGTGGAAACCATGGACAATGGGGACTTTCCTTATAGTGTCCAGAGACTATAAGGAAATTTCCCTGTGTCAATATAGTGTCAATTTCCCTGGTATAGACTGGAAATCGTGTAGGGCTGGGAGTCTGGATGGGGAGGCATTTGTAAAATGCGTACAGGAAGGTTCTTTGGAACAATATGTAGATAGCCCGACTAGAGAGGGGGGCTATACTGGACCTAGTACTGGGGAATGAGCCCGGTCAGGTCTTCAAAGTTTCGGTAGGGGAACATGTGGCAAATAGTGACCACAATTCTGTTAGCTTTAAGATAGTGATGGAAAAGGATGAGTGGTGTCCCAAGGGTAAGGTGTTGGATTGGGGGAAGGCTAACTTTAATGGGATTAGGCAGAAATTGGCAGCTGTTGATTGGGAGAGGCTGTTTGAGGGTAAATCCACATCTGGCATGTGGGAGTCTTTTAAGGAACAGTTGTTAGGGCTGCAGGATAGGCATGTGCCTCTAAAAAAGGATAGGAAGGGTAGGATTCGAGAACCGTGGATAACCAGGGAAATTGAGGGATTGGTCAAAAAGAAAAGAGTGGCGTATGTTAGGTCCAGGCAGCTAAAAACGGAGGGAGCTCTGGAGGAATACAAAGAAAGTAGGAAAGAACTCAAACGAGGAATTAGAAGGGCAAAAAGGGGTCACGGAATGTCCTTGGCAGACAGGATTAAGGAGAATCCCAAGGCATTTTATTCATACGTTAGGAACAAAAGGGTTGCCAGGGAAAAAATCGGACCTCTCAGGGACAAAAGTGGGGAATTAAGCTTAGAGCCCAAAGAAGTAGGGGAGATCCTAAATGAATACTTTGCGTCGGTATTCACAAAGGAGAGGGATGTGTTGACTGGGAGTGTCTCGGAGGGGAGTGTTGACCCGTTAGAGAAAATCTCCATTACAAGGGAGGAAGTGTTAGGTTTTTTAGGGAATATAAAGACTGACAAATCCCCAGGGCCTGATGGAATCTATCCCAGGCTGCTCAGGGAGACGAGAGATGAAATCGCTGGGCCTCTGACTCAAATCTTTGTCTCGTCACTGGACGCAGGTGAGGTCCCAGAGGACTGGAGGATAGCTAATGTGGTCCCGTTATTTAAGAAGGGTAGGAAGGATAACCCGGGAAATTATAGGCCGGTAAGCTTGACGTCCGTGGTCGGGAAGTTATTGGAGAGGATTCTTAGAGATAGGATGTATGCGCATTTAGAAAGGAATAAACTCATTAACGATAGTCAGCATGGTTTTGTGAGAGGGAGGTCATGCCTCACTAACCTGGTGGAGATTTTTGAAGAAGTGACCAGAATGGTTGACGAGGGAAGGGCCGTGGATGTCGTCTATATGGACTTTAGTAAAGCGTTTGACAAAGTCCCTCATGGTAGGTTGGTGCATAAGGTTGGATCTCATGGGATAAAGGGGGAGGTGGCTAGATGGGTGGAGAACTGGCTTGGTCACAGAAGACAGAGGGTGGTAGTGGAAGGGTCTTTTTCCGGCTGGATGCCTGTGACTAGTGGTGTTCCGCAGGGCTCTGTATTGGGATCTCTGCTGTTTGTGATTTATACAAATGATCTGGAAGAAGGTGTAACTGGGATGATCAGTAAGTTTGCAGACGACACAAAAATGGCTGGACTTGCAGATAGTGAGGAACATTGTCAGAGGCTTGTGGTGAACCATCGTTGGTTCCCACTGGATAGTACTGAGCCAGGGTCTGGCCAGTACTACAAGTAGGTACATATGTTGCTGTTGGGTTAGGGATGGGTTGTGCTACTTGTTGCTGTTGGGGTTAGGGTGGGGTTGTTACACCTTTGTATTGTAGTATTGTGGTACATCCCAGTCGGGCCCCGCCTCCTGGGAGAGGTATAAAGGTCCCTGCTCTGGCTGGAGCCCCTCAGTCTGGGATCGTGTATATAATTGTTAGCTGCTTTGTTACAGCAAATAAAAGCCTTTATTTCCTGAGCATCAAGCCTCGTGTATGATAATGCGCATCAATTTTATTTGCTGTAAATAAACTTTCGTCGCAGAAAAAAAAAGAGAGTATGGAGCAGATACTGAAGCCGGAACGCCTTACACTAGATCCACGTGCGGTGGGCGCCTCTAACACCTTCGACCACTGGCTGAAGTGTTTCGAAGACTACCTGGCAGCCTCCGCAGCGGTCACCACAGATGATGACAGACTCCGGGTCCTCCATGCGAGGGTAAGCGACACTGTCTACCTCGCGATCTGTGCGGCCACCAATTACACAAAGGCCCTCGAGCTTCTGAAGAAGCGTTATATCAAACCGCCCAACGAAATACATGCTCGTTACCTCTTAACCACTCGACGACGGCAGTCTGGCGAAACGATGGAGGAATACGCGAACAGAGCTCCTACAGCTAGCCGGGGGCTGTAACTGCAAAGCTGTGTCGGCTCAGCAGAATATGAACGACCTCGCCCGAGATGCGTTTGTGGCGGGAGTCGGTTCGTCGTACATTCGAATTAAACTACTGGAGAAAGGTAACCTTGACCTTACCCAGGCAATAGAGCTAGCGGAGATGCTGGAGACGGCCTCCAAAAGCCTAGTATTGTATCCTGAAGACCACGTGGAGACAACGTGGCAGGAGCAGTCGCCAATCCCTCCTCGTCCCTCAGGTTCGAAATGCTGCGTAATGGCGTGCTCACACTCGGGCCAGACGATGGCAGCAGCTCCGGGCGGCCCGCGGTGTTACTTCTGTGGGGGAGCGAAGCATACTCGGCAACGGTGTCCCGCTAAAGCTGTGTTGTGCTCCGCCTGCGGTAAGAAGGGGCACTATTCGAAAGTGTGCTGATCTAAACCTAGGACCAGCAGTGCGGCCTGCGATTCCTCAGAGCCCGGTTCTTCGTCGTCGAAATCATTGAGGGTTTCATCCACGTGCGAGGCCAGGACGACGCCATTACGGTCGACGGAGTCGGCGATGTGTGACCACCAGGGGTCGCGGAGTTTGGCGCCATCACCCACATGCGACCTATGGGAGCGGCCATGTTGGTCAGCACCGACTGCGAACGACCAGCAGGGGTCATCCTCGTCGATTTCAGCTGCCTGCAGTGGCGCTCATGAACCAACGGTGGCGTCGATCATCCTGGACCAGGCCAAGCCTCATAGACTTGACAAATCTATGATGAACATCCAGGTAAATGACCACTTGATTTATTGTCTGTTTGACAGCGGGAGCACTGAGAGCTTTATTCACCCAGACACTGTGAAGCGGTGTGGACTCTGGATTCAACCTGTCAAACAAACAATTTCTATGGCATCGAGGTCCCGGTCTGTCACCGTGCTAGGGAGTTGCGTGGTAACTTTAACGGTGCAAGGCACAGTTTACGAGCGTTTCAAGCTCCTAGTGTTGCCGCACCTTTGCGCGCCAATACTTCTCGGACTTAACTTCATGGTCCACTTGAGGAGTGTAACCCTACAGTACGGTGGGCCACTCCCTTCACTTTCGGTGGGAGAACAGCAGCCTCCAAATTGCCCAATGCACACCGCCTGTAGCCTCTCGACGCTGAAGATCACCACACCCTCCCTGTTCCAGAATCTTGTGCTAGGCTGCAAGCCCATTGCGACTAAGAGTAGGCGTTACAGCGCTGAGGATCAGATCTTCATTCGATCTGAGGTTCAGCAGCTCCTGAAAGAAAGGATCATACAACCCAGCGCTAGTCCGTGGAGAGCGCAGGTCGTGGTGGTCAAGAGTGGGAACAAACCCCGGATGGTCATTGACTATAGTCAGACCATTAATCGATACACGCAGCTGGATGCATATCCCCTCCCGCGCATATCTGACATGGTCAATCAGATTGCGCAGTATCGGTGTTCTCCACCATAGACCTCAAGTCTGCCTACCACCAACTCCCCATTCGCCCAGAGGACCGACAATACACAGCTTTTGAGGCGGATGGTCGCTTGTATCACTTTCTCAGGGTTCCCTTTGGTGTCACCAATGGGGTCTCGGTCTTCCAGCGTGCTATGGACTGAATGGTGGACCAGAACGGGCTGCGGGCTACCTTCCCGTACCTGGATAATGTCACCATCTGCGGCCATGACCGGCAGGACCACGACACAAATCTCCTGAATTTCCTACGCACTGCATCTCGCCTGAACTTGACCTACAACAGGGAGAAGTGTGTGTTTCGTACGCGCCGTTTAGCCATCCTCGGATACGTGGTGGAAAATGGGGTCATTGGCCCTGATCCAGACCGTATGCACCCCCTTTCTGAACTTCCCTTGCCCACTAGTGCAAAAGCACTGAGAAGATGCTTAGGCTTCTTCTCTTATTATGCGCAGTGGGTTCCCAATTATGCGGACAAAGCCCGTCCGCTCATTAAGTCCACTACTTTTCCCCTATCGCCAGAGGCCCGATTGGCCTTTGATAAATTAAAAGCCGATATCGCGAAAGCTACGATGCACGCTGTTGATGAGTCCATCCCCTTTCAGGTGGAGAGTGATGCATCTGATTTCGCCCTGGCCGCCACACTTAACCAGGTGGGCAGGCCCGTCGCATTTTTTTCCTGCACCCTCCAAGGCCCCGAAATCCGGCATTCAGCTGTGGAAAAGGAGGCCCAGGCCATTGTGGAGGCCATCAGGCACTGGCGCCATTACTTGGCGGGAAAACGGTTCACCCTGATCACGGACCAGCGGTCCGTGGCGTTCATGTTTAATAACACGCAGAGGGGCAAGATCAAGAATGACAAGATCTTGCGGTGGAGAATTGAACTCTCCACCTATAACTATGACATCATGTATCGTCCAGGGAAACTCAATGAGCCCTCGGATGCCCTCTCGCGTGGAACATGCGCCAGTATACAGGAGGACCGTTTGCAGGCTCTCCATAATGACCTATGCCATCCTGGGGTCACTCGGCTCTACCACTTTATAAAAGCCCGCAATCTGCCCTGCTCGGTGGAGGACGTCAGGTCCGTAACAAGAAGCTGTCGGGTATGCGCGGAATGCAAACAGCACTTTTACCGACCTGACCGGGCACATTTAGTCAAGGCCACTCGTCCCTTCGAGAGACTGAGTGTCGATTTTAAGGGCCCCCTTCCCTCAACAGATCGGAATGTGTCATACACGAGGCTTCCCTCATACATTCCCTCAACATCATTGACGAGTGCTCTAGATTCCCTTTTGTTATCCCCTGCTCTGATACATCCGCTGCTACGGTTATCAAGGCATTCCGTGATCTTTTTACCCTGTTCGGGTACCCCGGCTACATTCACAGCGACAGGGGCTCGTCGTTCATGAGCGATGACTTGAGGCAATACCTGCTCTCATACGGGATTGCCTCTAGTAGGACCACGAGCTACAACCCTAGGGGTAACGGACAGGTGGAACGTGAGAATGCTACAGTCTGGAAGGCTGTTTTACTGGCGTTGAAGTCAAAAAGCCTTCCAGTCTCCCGTTGGCAAGAGGTGCTCCCTGATGCGCTCCATTCTATTCGCTCACTCCTGTGTACGGCAACCAATGCTACTCCCCATGATAGGATGTTTTCATTCCCTCGGAAGTCTTCCTCGGGGACATCATTACCGTCTTGGTTGACGTACTCAGGACCTGTCCTCCTGTGGCGACATGTAAGGGCCCGCAAGTCCGACCCGTTGGTCAAACAGGTCCATCTCCTCCACGCCAACCCTCAGTATGCCTATGTGGCATACACTGATGGGCGAGAGGACACGGTCTCGATCCGAGACCTGGCGCCAGCAGGGGACGTATCAACCCCTGTCGCTCCCATACCCACTGGTACAAACCCCTTAACTCTTGTTTCCCCCCCCGGACACTGAGCGGGCAGCATCGGGACCATTGCTTAACCCTTTTACTCCCATGCACAGCTTGCCTGAGTCCAGAGGATGGTCGCCACTTCAGGGCGTGTCGGTACTCCATGGATTACCGTCACCTCAGGGTCAACCGGCCTGTGAGTCTGTGGAGGAACAGCTGGACATCGCCTTGGGGAGAACGCCACCGCAAGTGCCTACTCCGGAGTCACCGCCGGTATTGAGGAGGTCACAACGATGGTGGGGTCCCCCTGACCGTCTGAACTTAGAGACTGATGACAAATTATTCTGTTTTTGTACCCCGCCGGCCTTTGTTTTCAAAGGAGGGGTGAATGTGGTGAACCATCGTTGGTTCCCACTGGATAGTACTGAGCCAGGCTCTGGCCAGTACTACAAGTACGTACATATGTTGCTGTTGGGTTAGGGATGGGTTGTGCTACTTGTTGCTGTTGGGGTTAGGGTGGGGTTGTTACACCTTTGTATTGTAGTGTTGTGGTACATCCCAGTCGGGCTCCGCCTCCTGGGAGAGGTATAAAGGTCTCTGCTCTGGCTGGAGCCCCTCAGTCTGGGATCGTGTATATAATTGTTAGCTGCTTTGTTACCGCAAATAAAAGCCTTTATTTCTGAGCATCAAGCCTCGTGTATGATAACGCGCATCAAGGCTACAGAAGGATATAGATAGGCTGGAAATTTGGGCAAAGAAATGGCAGATGGAGTTCAATCCAGATAAATGCGAAGTGATGCATTTTGGTAAAACTAACATAGGGGGGAGCTATACGCTAAATGGCAGAACCATAAAGGGTGTAGATACGCAGAGGGACCTGGGTGTGCAAGTCCACAGATCCTTGAAGGTGACGTCACAGGTGCAGAAGGTAGTGAATAAGGCATATGGCATGCTTGCCTTTATAGGACTGGGCATAGAGTATAAAAGTTGGGGTCTGATGTTGCAATTGTATAGAACGTTGGTTCGGCCGCATTTGGAATACTGCGCCCAGTTCTGGTCGCCACACTACCAGAAGGTCGTGGAGGCTTTTGAGAGAGTGCAGAGGAGGTTTACCAGGATGTTGCCTGGTATGGAAGGGCTTAGTTATGAGGAGAGATTGGGTAAACTGGGGTTGTTCTCACTGGAAAGACGGAGGATGAGGGGTGACCTAATAGAGGTGTATAAAATTATGAAAGGCATAGATAGGGTGAACGGTGGGAAGCTTTTTCCCAGATCGGTGGTGACGTTCACGAGGGGTCATAGGTTCAAAGTGAGTGGGGGGAGGTTTAATACGGATATCAGAAGGACGTATTTTATACAGAGGATGGTGGGGGCCTGGAATGCGCTGCCGGGCAAGGTGGTGGAGGCGGACACACTGGGAACGTTTAAGACTTATCTAGATAGCCATATGAACGGAGTGGGAATGGAGGGATACAAAAGAATGGTCCAGTTTGGACCAGGGAGCGGCGCGGGCTTGGAGGGCCGAAGGGCCTGTTCCTGTGCTCTATTGTTCTTTGTTGTTTAAAGCTTGCTGCTAAGAAATAAGAGCAGGAGTAGGCCATAAAAGATCTCGAGCCTGCACTCCTGATCCTCAAAGCCAACTCTATTTCCCACCTCATCCCCATATTCCTTTATTCCCACAGAATCCAAAGATTTATCAATCTCAGACTTGAATATACTCCATAAACATGCGTCCACAATGTTCTTAGATAGAAGATACCCAATCCTTAAATGAGGATATTATTCCTCACCTCTTTCATGAAATGCAGTTCTTTTCTCCTTAATTCTGGATTCCCAATGAGGGAAAACAATGTCCCAACATCTACCCTGTCAAGCCTCCTCAGAATCTCATATGCTTCACTCAATTCATCTCTCACTCTTCTAAACTTCAAACTATAGACCTAATCTCGTGAACCTCATCTCAGAGGACAATATTAACAATTCAGGAATCAATCTTGTGAACATTTGTTACACATCCTCTCAGGTGAGTAAAAAAGAAAAGTTAAATTGTACGCAGTATTCCAGCAGTGGATTCACCAACACCCTGTATGATTGTAGCAAGATTTCCTTCTTGGTCTACTCCCTGCCCTTGCAATAAAGGCCATTTGTCTTCACAATTGCTTGCTGTAACTGCATAGCAACTTTCATATGTTTCTTGTGTAAGGACTCCTAAATCCTTCTGTTGAGAAACTGTGGGTCTGATTTGTCCTTGGGTATGCCTCACCATTGTGCCTTTGTGTGTAATAACTTCACAAGACTTTGATCTGAACAAATCCTTGTCACCATGTTTGGTTGTCACACACTTTCTGTGGGATCCTGAATGCAAACTTGTCCCAGCTCTAAGGTTGGCAATTCTTTACCTACATTTTTATCATTCAGGCTGGTCATTTTCTGTTGTAGTTGAAAAAGTTGCTCCCTAATTTCTGAGAGAGTGGAAGGGATAAGAATAGGTAAATCGGTATGCGTTGGTCTGCCAAACGTAAGCTCTGATGGTGATGGAATAGTTGTATTAAAGGTGTTGCTCTCAGATGTAACATTGCAATGTGTGGATCTTGCTTATTTTATCTATGTTTGAGAATTAAAGATTTCACTCTGCAAATCATTCATTCAGCTACGCTTTTAGATCTAGGATAATGAGGCAAAGAAGTAGTCTGATCACTAGTTCACTTCCAACTCATATCCTGAAATGGCTTACCAATAAATTGTAGACCATTATTGATAATGATCTCACTCGCCACAGCAAATAAACTGAAAATAGCATGTCGAGTGTGTGCAACAATTGTTCTTGACATATTGTGCAATTGTCAAATAACTTGGTAAAGTAGTCAATGATGATGATGAATCATAGAAACCCTACAGTGCAGAAGGAGGCCATTCGGCCCATCAAGTCTGCACTGACCACAATCTCACCCAGGCCCTACCCCCACATATTTACCCGCTAATCCCTCTAACCTACACATCTCAGGACTCTAAGGGGCAATTTTTTTTTAACCTGGCCAATCAACCTAACCCGCATATATTTGGACTGTGGGAGGAAATGGGAGCACCCAGAGAAAACCCATGCAGACACGAGGAGAATGTGCAAACTCCACACAGACAGTGACCGGAGCTGGGAATCGAACCCGGGACCCTGGAGCTGTGAAGCAGCAGTGCTAACCATTGTGTTACCATGCCGCCCGAAAATGAAATCAGTGAAATCAGAGGTTGAATGCAATTTTGGACCAAGGATGGATGGAAATCCTTGTGGAATAATTCATTTTTGTGCTGACTTGATACATGCTCTTGTATGTTCTTGACATGTTTCACACTTCTTAATGATGACTTCATTCCCAGCCAATAGACTGTCTCTCTTGGGAGTCTTCTCATCCAATCTATGTCAATGTGTGAGTGATGAAGTTGTTGAGTAACATCAGATCACAAAGATTCTAGTATGATGACCGGCCTGCCTTTAAAACGAGTCCCTGAGAGATGCCAAGCTTATCCTGATAATGTATTCATGGACACACTGAATTATATCAGGCCAACCTTCTATGATGGTTTTCTATAGTTTCTGTCATGTAGAATACTTTGCTATTTCGTCTTATAGCTGCTGATGTGTGCGTTATGCAAAATGTACCAGCTCAATGTTAGAACATCTTTGAGTTTGATATCAATGAAATCAACTTGCAGATCCAAAGATATTGCTTCTGTTTTCACTTGATTAGGCAAACTGCTGAATGTATCCAATGTGACTATGAAGTTACTCAGGCATAACCCTGAATATTTTTCAAGACATATTACAATCTTGGTGGTGCGCTGGTCAATGGTTTTTACCAAATCATCTCCAGTGATTTGTGGTCAGTCTGTACCACAAATCGTTAGCTGAAGAGGTCGGAATGAAAACACATGACTCCAAAATCTAAAGTTAATTTTTCCCACTTGATGTTGGAGTAGCTGGATTACGTTATGGACAGAGATATTGATACAAATGAAATTGGTTTGCCTTTTTGTGGAATGCATACATAAATCTTTCGGCGAAGCATCTACCTCCAGTGTCATTGTCTTCCCAGAACTGTAAAATTTCAATGTTTGTTCTATTGATAATGACTGCTTCAGTGCTTCACAGAGATGGTGGTCTTTGTGCCATAGAAAAGGCTCATAATTTTTCAACCATTCCCAGTGGGACATATGCTAGCGCTAGAATAAACAGAACCAAAGAAATTGATCTGATGTACATTGACATTGCATTTGAGACTATTCAACACCAGTCCTTCATTATGCTTGCAAGGACAATGTTTCACAGCTGCATTTAAATGTTGTGAATTGAGGCATACTCTCAATGATCCATCATTCTTTATGACACATGATTGAGCTCCACCAATCTGTGTGCACTAGTAAGGTGAAAGGTCAATGGACCTTTCCACAGTCTGCCCTCGCCCGTTCCAATTCTCAAGGCGGGCGGGACAGTAAAGTTCCGGCCATACTCATCTAATGATTCTATCTTTCTCCATTTTGTCAGTAAACCTTCAATTTGTCTTGTACATGGGCACTGCACTTACATGGTGAATCAATTTGTATTCTCTTCTAATGCTGCAGTTCCCTTGAAACTGCCAATTTTGTTGAAACATTCAGGATATTTCAGTGTTACGTCATGAACTGAGGTATAGGAGTACTTCTGAGATTGAACTGCCTTGTGATGTTTGCTTAATTCTGTAGACCTGCAATCACTAGCTCTTTAGTCTCTACAAAGTCAAACATCTGTAACACCCAGGAGGATTGATGATATTTGCACTTCAGTACTATGGATCCTCCATATAGAATTGGTGAACCATTGTATTCTGAGACTTTCACAGCAGTAAGTTTCACCATGGTCTTCTACGTCTGTGGATAGATGTTTTTTTGAATTCACAGGGGTAGTATGTTAGCACTTGCCCCACGTTGATCTGTCTCTTTTCAATATTTTCTGAGGACAGGTAATTTGAATCTTAGCAACCACTTTGGATGACGTGATGGTATCTGTTTTCCACAAGATTGAAAGAATGAAACAACTATTCACTGCTCTTCATCTCATAGCACACATCATCATCATTTTCTAGTATGTCAATCCCCTCACTGTCACTGCCAATGGTGCTTTCTGTCACACACTTTGCAGAATTGCTGGAAATCTGGGCATTTCCTTGCTGCATGCAGAAGGTCACACCTTCTACATGATGTGTTCTAGTGAATGTGTCAACAACTGGGGTTGCAAGCATCATTGACCTGAGAGGATTGCTCGTTCTCATATCGGTCCTTGAGTAGTTATTTGTTGCTGTACATTTTGGGCTTGTCTAGCAGATGTTTCTGGAATTCTTCCGTTGAAGTGGATGTGATCAACTCAAAGATTCTGTTTGCCAGCTGTGTTTGAAAAATCCCAGTACGTATCCTTTACTCTAAATCTGCCGATGAAGTGGGTCTATGGATTCTGTAGGCTATTGTTGAAATGATGTGAATTCTAGTTAATGAATACAGGAAGTTTGACTTAATTCTGAACCAGTCTTCCAATGTAGCCCACATCTTTGGGGATCTTCTAGCTCTTCTATTGTTAATACTGATGTGTTCAGTCTGTAATAGACCTTCATTCCCAATTGCTAGGTGAATTTTTATGGCTTGTTTGTCTGGTTCAAACTGGAGGATTTTATGGACATTCTGACAACATCCCTTTGATCTGGGATGAGTATTGCTGTAACTGCTTTTGTGCAATTTTCCAAAGTTCTGCCCATGAAGATGAGTTGTGGTGGGAATGTATCAAGGAGCTATAGTGTCTGGTTTTTAAATTCAGTTTATCTTTCAGCAACTCCCAAAGCTGCCTGTTATAGTCACAACTTTCGCTGGCCTGATTAAGGTTGGGGATATTTGTGGAGACTTTTTGTCCAATGAATTGTATGATCGTCCATCAGCAGTCATGGCTGGATGTGGTAGGACTACAAAGCTAAACCTTCCCCCCATTCTTTTCATTTGGTCTGCAGTTTTGAAATGACAATTACCCCAGAACTATTCAGTTCCAAACCTGCATCAATCTGCAACCATGTCACTTTAATAGCCATTACCTCAAACCCATTTATCTTTATTTATACCATTAATTTATCTGCACAATTATGAATACAGATAAAGCACTTTTAATTGTGATTTCTCAATATTTTGTCCAGATTTGACTTATTCACTGACACATTATTACTCTTAACCTCTTTATCCTTTTCTGTTGCTGAATCGCTTTCTTGTGTCCTTAATTCTTTTCTTTTGATTTGTCGACCTCCCTGCCACTGGATTATATTAAAATCCAATCTACATCTCTAGCTATACAATTTCCCATGACATTGTTCACAGTTTGGTTCAAGCGGAGCTTATTCCATTAACCTGTTCCTCTTTCCCTGACATTGTGTCAGTGCCTCATGAAGGGAAATTCCTGTCACCCACACCCTCTTTGAGGCCAAATTTGACTCGCAGATAGATTTACCCAATCACAGTGAACATGTGGCTCAGGAAATAATCCAGAGATGATTACATGTGAGGATTCTTTTTAATGAGTTCGTAAGTCACAAATTTCACCTTTCTGTCATCAGCATCCTTCTAACAGGCCCAACGTCTTTTGGTGTCAGCTGACACTCCATGGGTATCACGTATGCTTCAGAAGTTTGTGGTTCAAATCCCATTCCAGGAGACTTGAGTATGTAATCAGGTTCTACTGCGCATCAGTACTGAGGAGATGCTACACAATGAGTATGAAGAGAGTGCTGCACTGTCAGTGGGTCAGCAATAAGGCAGTGCTGCATCTTCAGAGGGTCATACTGAGGGAGTGCTGTATATTTAGAGGGTGAGTACTGAGTGAGTACTACACTTTCAGAGGGTCAGTAATGAGGAAGTGCTGCACTGCCAGTGGGTCAGTACTGAGGGAGTGCTGCACTGTCAGAGGGTCAGTACGGAGGGAGTACTGCACTTTCAGAGGGTCAGTCATGAGGAAGTGCTGCAGTACCAGTGGGTCAACAATAAGGGAGTGCTGTATTTTCACAAGGTCAGTACTGAGGGAGTGCTGCACTGTCAGAGGGTCAGTACTGAGTGAGCACTGCACTGTCAGAGGGTCAGTACGGAGGGAGTACTGCACTTTCAGAGGGTCAGTCATGAGGAAGTGCTGCAGTACC
Source organism: Mustelus asterias (assembly GCF_964213995.1). Taxonomy (NCBI): domain Eukaryota; kingdom Metazoa; phylum Chordata; class Chondrichthyes; order Carcharhiniformes; family Triakidae; genus Mustelus; species Mustelus asterias. The sequence goes on along the minus strand of NC_135804.1, from coordinate 76,667,664 downwards.
AGTGGGTCAACAATAAGGGAGTGCTGTATTTTCACAGGGTCAGTACTGAGGGAGTGCTGCACTGTCAGAGGGTCAGTACTGAGTGAGCACTGCACTGTCAGAGGGTCAGTACGGAGGGAGTACTGCACTGTCAGAGGGTCAGTACTGAGGGAGTGCTGCACTGTCAGAGGGTCAGTACTGAAGGAGTGCTGCATTGTCAGAGGGTCAGTACTGAAGGAGTGCTGCACTGTCAGAGGGTCAGTACTGAGGGAGTGCTGCACTGTCAGGGGGTCAGTACTGAGGGAGTGCTGCACTTTCATAGGGTCAGTCATGAGGAAGTGCTGCATTACCAGTGGGTCAGCAATAAGGGAGTGCTGTATTTTCACAGGGTCAGTACTGAGTGAGTACTGCACTCTCAGGGGGTCAGTACTGAGGAAGTACTGCACTGTCAGAGGGTCAGTACTGAGGGAGTGCTGCACTGTCAGAGGGTCAGTACTGAGGGAGTGCTGCACTGTCAGAGGGTCAGTACTGAGGGAGTGCTGCACAGACAGAGGGTCAGTATTGAGGGAGTGCTGCACTGTCAGAGGGTCAGTACTGAGGGAGTGCTGCATCGTCAGAGGGTCAGTACTGAGGGAGTGCTGCACTGTCAGAGGGTCAGTACCGAGGGAGTGCTGCATCGTCAGAGGGTCAGTACTGAGGAGCTGCTGCAGTACCAGTGGGTCAGAAATAAGGGAGTGCTGCATTTTCAGAGGGTAAGTACTGAGGGAGAGCTGCCCTGTCAGAGGGTCATTACTGAGGGAGTGCTGCACTGTCAGAGGGTCAGTACTGAGGGAGAGCTGCACAGACAGAGGGTCAGTACTGAAGGAGTGCTGCACTGTCAGAGGCTCAGTACTGAGGGAGTGCTGCACTGTCAGACGGTCAGCACTGAGGGAGTGTTGCACTCTCAGAGTGAGTGAGTGAGCGCTGCACTCTGAGGGGTCATTGTTCCACAGGAGCAGGCTGAGGAGTAAAAAAAAATGCCAGGCAGGATGTTGGAATGCTCCTCTTGCAGGATGTGGGAGATCAGGGAGACCTCCGGTATCCCTGACGACAGCACCTGCAAAAGATGCATTCAGCTGCAGCTGCTAGCAAAGCGTGTTAGGGAACTGGAGGAGGAGCTTGATGACCTCCATCTAATTCGGGAGAATGAGAAGTTTATAGACAGTAGCTTTAAGGAGATAGTTACACCTAGCAGCAGAGCACAGGAAATTGGGTTACTGTAAGGAGAGGAAATGGCAGTGTGAAAGGACAGGCAGAGCAGGGTTCCCCTGTGGCCATACCCCTCCACAACAGGTATACTGAATTGGATACTGTTGTGGGAGATGCTTTACCTGGGACAAGCTGCGACAGCCGGAACTCTGATACTGCGTCTGGTTCTACAGCGCAAAAGGGTGGGATGAAGAAGAGGAGAGCAGTAGTGATAGGGGACTCAATGGTCAGAGGTACAGACCGGAGGTTCTGTGGTCGGGACAGAGACTCCCGCATGGTTTGCTGCCTCCCAGGTGCCAAGGTCAGCGATGTCTCTGATCGCGTGCACAGCGTTCTAAAGTGGGAAGGTGATCAGCCAGATGTCGTGGTACACATCGGTACCAATGACGTGGGAAGGAAGAGTGAGGAGGTCCTAAAGAGTGAGTACAAAGAGCTTGGAAGGAAGTTAAAAAGCAGGACCCCGAGGGTAGTAATCTCAGGATTGCTACCTGAGCCACATGCCAGTGAGGGCAGGAGTAGGATGCTTGGGCAGATAAACACGTGGCTGAGGAACTGGTGCAGGGGGCAGGGTTTCCAATTCTTGGATCACTGGGACCTCTTTTGGGGCAGGTGGGACCTGTACAAGAGAGACGGGTTAAACCTAAACTACAAGGGGACCAATATACTTGCAGGGAGATTTGCGAGTGTTATTGGGGAGCGTTTAAACTAGATTTGCAGGGGGGTGGGAACCAGAGTGACAGAGCAGATAGTGGAGCAGGGGTAAAAAGACAGGTTAGTTCAAGCAAAATCACAAATGGAAGGGTAGAGTGTGGTGGAAATAATTTTTTGAGGTGTGTCTATTTCAATGCCAGGAGTATTGTGGGGAAGGCAGATGAGCTGAAGGCGTGGATAGACACGTGGAAATATGACATTATAGCCATTAGTGAAACTTGGCTACAGGAGGGGCAGGACTGGCAGCTCAATGTTCCAGGGTTCCAATGTTTCAGGCGGGATAGAGGCAGAGGGATTAAAGGTGGGGGGGTGGCATTGTTGGTCAGGGAAAATGTTACAGCGGTACTCAGGCAGGATAGATTAGGGAGCTTGTCTACAGAGGCCCTATGGGTGGAGCTGAGAAACAGGAAAGGTATGACCACATTAATGGGCTTGTATTATAGACCACCCAATAGTCAGCGAGAATTGGAGGAGCAATTCAGCGGAGAGATAGCTGACAACTGCAAGAAACACAAAGTTGTGATAGTAGGTGATTTTAATTTTCCACATATAGATTGGGACTCGCATACTGTTAAAGGTTTAGACGGGGTAGAGTTTGTAAAATGTGTTCAGGAGAATTTTCTACATCAGTATATAGAGGTGCCAACTAGAGAGGATGCGATATTGGATCTCCTATTGGGAAATGAGTTAGGGCAGGTGATGGATGTGAGTGTGAGGGAACACTTTGGATCCAGTGATCATAATGCCATTAGTTTTCAACCTGATCGTGGATAAGGATAGATCTGGTCCTCGGGTTGAAGTTCTGAACTGGAAAAAGGCCAAATTTGATGAAATGAGAAGGGATCTGGGAAGTGTGGATTGGCACAGGCTGTTCTCTGGTAAGGATGTAAATGGAAAGTGGGAGGCCTTCAAAGGAGAAATTTTGAGAGTGCAGAGTTTGTATGTTCCTGTCAGGATTAAAGGCAAAGTAAATAGGAATAAGGAACCTTGGTTCTCGAGGGAGATTGCAACACTGATTAAGAGGAAGAGAGAGTTGTATGAAATGTACAGGCAGCAAGGAACACATCAGATGCTCGAGGAGTATAAAAAGTGCAAGAAGCTACTTAAGAGGGAAATCAGGAGGGCTAAAAGAAGACATGAGGTTGCTTTGGCAGACAGAGTGAAGGAAAATCCAAAGAGCTTCTATAGGTATGTTAGGAGCAAAAGGATAGTGAGGGATAAAATTGGTCCTCTTGAAGACCAGAGTGGTACACTGTGTATGGAACCAAAAGAGATGGGGGAGATAATAAATGTTTTTTTTGCATCCGTATTTACTGAGGAAACGGGCATGGAGTCTACGGAAATAGGGCAAACAGGCAGGGAGGCAATGGAACCTTTACAGATTAAAGGGGAGGAGGTGCTCGCTGTCTTGAGGCAAATCAGAGTGGATAAATCCCCAGGACCGGACAGGGTATTCCCACGGACCTTGAGGGAAGCTAGTGTTGAACTTGCAGGGGCCCTGGCAGACATATTTAAAATGTCAATATTCACGGGGGAGGTGCCGGATGATTGGAGGGTGGCTCATGTTGTTCCGTTGTTTAAAAAAGGTTCCAAAAGAAATCCGGGAAATTATCGGCCAGTAAGTTTGACATCGGTGGTGGGCAAGTTATTGGAAGGTGTGATAAGGGATAGGATCTACAAATATTTGGATAGACAGGGACTTATTAGGGAGAGTCAACATGGCTTTGTGCGTGGTAGGTCATGTTTGACCAATCTATTAGAGTTTTTTGAGGAGGTTACCAGGAAAGTGGATGAAGGGAAGGCGGTGGATGTTGTCTACCTGGATTTCAGCAAGGCCTTTGACAAGGTCCCTCATGGGAGGTTAGTTAGGAAGGTACAGTCGCTAGGTATACATGGGGAGGTAGTAAATTGGATAAGACACTGGCTCAATGGGAGAAGCCAGAGAGTGGTTGTGGAGGATTGCTTCTCTGAGTGGAGGCCTGTGACTAGTGGTGTGCCGCAGGGATCGGTGTTGGGTCCATTGTTGTTTGTCATCTATATCAATGATCTGGATGATAATGTGGTCAATTGGATCAGCAAGTTTGCTGATGATACAAAGATTGGAGGTGTCGTGGACAGTGAGGAAGGTTTTCAAAGCTTGCAGAGGGATTTGGACCAACTCGAAAAATGGGCTGAAAAATGGCAAATGGAATTTAACGCAGACAAGTGTGAGATATTGCACTTTGGAAGGACAAACCAAAGAAGAACGTACAGGGTAAATGGTAGGACTCTGAAGAGTGCAGTTGAACAGAGGGATCTGGGAATACAGGTACAGAATTCCCTAAAAGTGACGTCACAGGTGGATAGGGTCGTAAAGAGTGCCTTTGGTACATTGGCCTTTATAAATCGGAGTATCGAGTATAAAAGTTGGAGTGTTATGGTAAGGTTATATAAGGCATTGGTGAGGCCGAACTTGGAGTATTGTGTACAGTTTTGGTCACCGAGTTACAGGAAGGATGTAAATAAGATTGAAAGAGTGCAGAGAAGGTTCACAAGGATGTTGCCGGGACTTGAGAAGCTGAGTTACAGAGAGAGATTGAATAGGTTGGGACTTTATTCCCTGGAGCGTAGAAGATTGAGGGGAGATTTGATAGAGGTGTATAAGATTTTGATGGGTATAGAGAGAGTGAATGCAAGCAGGCTTTTTCCGCTGAGGCTAGGGGAGAAAAAAACCAGAGGGCATGGGTTAAGGGTGAAAGTAGAAAAGTTTAAAGGGAATATTAGGGGGGGCTTCTTCACGCAGAGAGTGGTGGGAGTGTGGAATGAGCTGCCGGATAAAGTGGTAAATGCTTTTAACATTTAAGAAAAACTTGGACGGGTTCATGGATGAGAGGGGTGTGGAGGGATATGGTCCAAGTGCAGGTCAGTGTGACTAGGCATAAAATGGTTCGGCACAGACAAGAAGGGCCAAAAGGCCTGTTTCTGAGCTGTAATTTTCTATGGTTCTATGGTTCTATGGTTCTATGCGAAGGGGCTGCACTCTCAAAGGTCCAGAAGTGAGGGTGAATGCACTCTCAGATGCTCAGTACTGAGGGAGCACTGCACTGCCAGAGGGTCAATACTGGGAGTGTGCTGGATTCTCAGTGGGTCAGTACTGAGGGGGTGCTGCACTGTCAGAGTATTAGTACTAAGGGAATGCTGCACTGTCAGACAGTCAGTACTGAGGGAGTGCTGCACTGTCAGATGGCCAGTACTGAGGGAGTGCTGCACTGTCAGACGGTCAGTACTGAGGGAGCTCTGCACTGCCAGAGGATCAGTACTGAGGGAATGCTGCACTGTCAGAAGGTCAGTATAGAGGGTGTGCTGCATTCTCAGGAGGTCAGTACCGAGGGAGTGCTGCACTCTCAGAGGGTCAGTACTGAGAGACAGTGTTGCACTCTCAAAGGATCAGAAGTGTGGGAGTGCTGCACTGTCAGAGGCTCAGTACTGAGGGAGTGCTGCACTGTCAGATGGTCAGTATAAAGGGAGTGCTGCACTGTCAGAGGGTCAGTACTGAGGGAGTGCTGTACTGAGGGAGTGCTGCACTGTCAGAGGGGCAGTACTGAGGGAGCGCTGCACTGTCAGATGGTCAGTATAGAGGGAGTGCTGCACTGTCAGAGGGGCAGTACTGAGGGAGCGCTGCACTGTCAGATGGTCAGTATAGAGGGAGTGCTGCATCATCAGAGGGTCAGTACTGAGGGAACGCTGCATCATCAGAAGGTCAGTACTGAGGGAGTGCTAGATTCTCAGAGGGTCAGTACTGAGGGGGTGCTGCACTCTCAAGGTTAGTACTGAGGGAGTGCTGCACTGTCAGAGAGTACTGAGGGAGTGAGGGAGTACTGAGGGAGTGCTACACTGTCGGAGTGTTAGTACTGAGGGAGTGCTGCACTGTCAGACAGTCAGTACTAAATAAACCTGTTGGACTTTAACCTGGTGTTGTGAGACTTCTTACTCGAAATATATCACCATTGCTTCACTGTCACTGGAACTCCCTCCCTAACAGCACAATGGGTACACTTACACTTCAGGGACTACAGCAGTTCAAAAATACGGCTCACCACCCCTTCTAGAGTGGCAATTAGGGAGAGGCAACAAACACTGGCCTAGCCAGCGATGCCCACATCCCGTCAATGAATTAAAATCTTCTGTTTGTGAAAGGATTGCATGTATGAAAATTATATGGTAGATTGCAACAGTGTGACCATGTAAAAATAATGAACTGATGGAAAGCACTTTGGGATGTCCTGAGGTCACAAAAATGCACATCCTTTTCTTCCTCCCTATTCCTTGATTCTCTTTGCAGAGTTATTATTTATGTTGTTTTGTTCTTGTTTTTGGATTGTTGAGTGTCGTCAGTGCATTGTTATTAACTAATATCAGGAATTAATGAAGTCAGTACTCTAAGCAGCTGTGAATCAGAGCAGAAAGAAATACAGTGGGAGCAGTTTATAAAACTCCCAGATCTGCTAGATTGAGATCCAAAATCTAAAGGGGAAGGCAGCAGTTAAGAAATGAAAGATTACATGAAATCGCAATAGATTTAGCTCAAGTTACTGAGCCTGTCTCTTTCAGTCTTTCCATCCTCAATATTTCAGGAATGAAGGGTTGAATTCTCTTTGAATTCCTATAACGGGCAGGGATTTATTTTGCCAGCTGAATTTTAACCTGTAGATGATAGCACTCATAGAAACCCAACAACATGATGTATATGAATGGCCAGCCTATTTGTTAGTCAAGTTGAATGGTTTGGACTGATATGCTGGCCAGGCTATGATTCCTTGCCTCCAGTCATATGGCAATGGCTGCCAATTTGCTCTTCCCTCTTGTCCCCACAGAAGACCCCTTTGACCCAAAATGTCAGCAGGCAGCCTCACTTAACCGTAGTGACCCGACTCTGAGGTTGACGCCGATGCTTGATTATTGATCTGGCTTAGAGTCTGGCACAAACCTCACCATCCTGTCCAGCCCTGAACCCGAGCTACTGAAACCAATGGCACACTTCAACAATTTCTATAGATAAGGAAGCACAGACCAGGAATGGATCCTAGGTGTTTAGGGTGTATTCAGGTCGCCACACATCAAGACAACTAACTCAGTTTGAATTTATTCATTGATTTCTGCAAGCTCTTAGACAGAGGAAGAAAACAGCCTGATTATTATGAAGAGCCATTGATCTCTGTGCCAATTCATTAGATCTTTGGGTGATGAAGTGTCACAGAGGATATTGAAGGCTGGAGACTCCAGTTCTAGATGTATCTTACTCCCTACCAATGACGTTCTCTTTAATAGAGGGATTATTTCTGGCAGCAGTGTTTTATTGACTTAAATGCATTGGCAGAAGTATTGGCAGTTTTTTTACGCCAGAGATGATAAGATGAATTATTTACTTGCACAGGCGCTGCCCTTGTTGTTTACAACATGATTAATATGTTTCTGTCCTTGAAAACTCAAACATCTGCTCACATATCCACACTCTGATGAGATTCTTGGATGGTGTTTGAAATCAATCTGAAATCAAGGTTGGTTATGGAATGCAATGAAACACAGACACAAATTGTGCCTTTGAGTGAAAGAAATAAACACAACTGCATTTCTATAGTGACTTTCACAATCTCAGGATGTTTCAAAGTGTTTCACATCCAATAATATATTTATCAAGTGTTGTCACGATCGCAGTGTGGGAAATGCAGCAGCCAATTTGTGAACAGCAAGCGCCCACAATCAGTATGTGTATGTGCCTCCATATTTGTGTGTGTACACGTATGTATATGCATGTGTATTTGTGTGTGCTTGTGTGTATGTATGTATGTGTGTATGTGTGCATGTATGCATGTCTGTATATGTGTACATGCACGTGTGCATGCGTATGCATGCGCGGGTGCGCACACGCAGGTGTGCATGTGCAGTCTGAATTCTCTCAGTTGGCATATGCATGTGTTTGTCAGGCCCAGTAAACTCTGTTCCTGCCCAAGACTGGCAGCAATCACACATTGTCTGGCCAATTAACAGCCACACAGCAAGAAACTCATTCTGTGAGAGGGTGAGTGCTGCCAGGATAGGTGGGTTGCAGGCAGACACCTCCATGAAATCAGCTGTGGGCAGGGATTTAAATTGGCAGGAGGAGGAAAGGAGTGAAGTTCGTGGTGAGGACTTTTGGGAGATTTTTGTGGCAATAGAAATTTTAATCATTGCAACCAAATTTAAAGCCAGGAGCAACTTGTGCAAGGATTAGAGTAATGTTGTCCAGAGGTTTAAACCATGAGAGTGGATATGGAAATGGTTGTAGTAGACACTCATGCAGGCAGGAAGAGATCACCAGCATATACTGCTGCCACAGGATGGCAGGCTGAGGCCTCCACACCTCACCAAGATTAAGGTGACAGCATCAGTCACCAGTTGTGGGGTTTGTATGTGTTGGAGCGGGACGGTTTTAAACCACCAGCTCAAGTTGCTACATTGTCCAGTGCTTTATAAGGCTGTCTGGGACTAAACAGGATACGTTTTAACAACACCAGGTTAAAGTCCAACAGGTTTATTTGGTAGCAAATACCATTAGCTTTCGGAGCGCTGCTCCTTCGTCAGATGGAGTGGAAATCTGCTCTCAAACAGACAATACAGAGACTCAAAATCAAGTTACAGAATACTGATTAGAATGTGAATCCCGACAGCACGGATTCGCATTCTATTCAGTATTCTGCAACTTGATTTTGTGTCTCTGTATGCTCAGAGCAGATTTCCACTCCATCTGACGAAGGAGCAGCGCTTCGAAAGCTAATGGTATTTGCGACCAAATAAACCTGTTGGACTTTAACCTGGTGTCGTTAAAACTCTTACTGTGTTCACCCCAGTCCAACGCCGGCATCTCCACGTCATGACTAAACAGGATGGCAGGCTTGCCTCATAAGGGGAAGTCCTGCAATGTGTTGGGCGCATGGACTAGTGATTCTGGGGAGGAGGATGTAAACTATTGCCATATTGGTGCAGCACAGTGGCACAGTGGTTAGCATTGCTGCCTCAGCGCCAGGGACCTGGGTTCAATTCCAGCCTTGGTCACCATCTGTGTGGGGTTTGCACATTCTCCCCGTGTCTGCATGGGTTTCCTCCAGATGCTCCAGTTTTCTTCCACAGTCCAAAGATGTGTGGGTTAGGTTGATTGGCCATGTTAAAAAAATTGACCCTAGTGCTAGGGGGAATTAGCGGGGTAAATGTGTACCATTGAGCTATTGGACCTTTGGTCCTATAACAAGCGACATTTCCTCCTATGCTCATATTATCTCCGCCAACCAGAAAACCTCTTCACAGTCACCAGAAACAGAATTGACCTGTCTTCATCTGATCTTCTGTCCAGGCTTTTGATTTATGTTATCCTGCCTATACCTCATCACTGTCTTTGTGGGTTGTGGTCTCAGTGTTGTTTCCTCAGCCATGGTTTAGAAGCCAAATTTAATACTTTTCTTTCCTGCCTTCCGGATTGATCCCGGAATGATCCCGCTTCAAAATTTTCTGACCAGTTGTCTTAGCCAAAATTCAACATTGTTGATGCCTGGATCGATCATGTGGAGACATGAATCCTGTACTTTAGAACATGCAACATGATCACATCTACTGTGACCAATGCACTGGAGACCAAGACACTCATAGTTACCCCAGCCATTTGTGAACCCCAGTTCTAGTCTTATCTGCAAATGGAAACATCTTTTCAATGGTTTCCCTATCAAATCCCTTAATAACGTTAAAAGACCTTGATTAGGTCAACCCTCTTTACGGGAGAAAAGACCAGCTTTCCCTGAGAATTATAGCCTATTCTGGTATCATCAATACAAATCCTTTGTGCATGTCCTCGAGTGCTGCTGTGTCCTCCTTCGAATTTGGAGACAATGGCTTGAATGCTTTGCGGGGGCCCTGCCCACCCCTGCCTGCTGAAATGTCTGGGGCAATCCCATCTCTGCAGGGGAAAATCACTAACCTAATGGAACAGCTTGCTGGCTTCTAACTCCTTTGAGTATCTTAAGTTGGTGTAACCAAAGTTCTTTATAAACTTAATATAACTCTTTGCTTCTCAGTAAAGTGAACTTGGGGCTGTGGAAGAGGCTTAAATGGATGTGTAGATTCTATGGTAGTATAGTGTGTGTGTGGGATGTAAGATCAGATTGAATAAATGATTTAGGACTATGAAAGGGTATTCTGGTGAATATTTATCCAACAACACAAAAGTAGATTATCTGTTGTGTGCAAATTATCTGCTATGTTTCCTGCTTTAATAATGTGGCCAGACTTCAGAAGTAATTAATTGATTCTATAGTGCTTTGAAATATCCTGTGGTTCTGTATAAATACAAGTCTTTCTTTCTTCTTTATTGATCTAGCCTTGATCCTGACACTAACAGCCTGATGTGGGAAAGTGTTCCATTCTCCAGCATCATCATCCATCACCTTATTGAGAAGACTATTTCTCAGAAAATGGAACTGAAACAAATTAAACAGATTTGCGTGCGGTGATGTAGATCGGGGTAAAGCACAGACTGTGACCTCTCAGCCACTATTAATAACGCATTCAGCTGGACTGAATCTCATTGGAAGGCAGAAATCGCATTTTGCTGATAAGTCAGCACTTTTCCCTTTTCAAACACACACGGAATTGCCAGCTCCTGAGCAGTGTTCCTTAGAATTGGATCTTTGTGACGAAATATTCACCCTTCATTGTGTTCGAGGAGATTTTTTTTTGCAGAGGTTCTTTATCTTTGTTTCTTTTTAATGACATTTCATTTTTGCCCTTGCTTGTGAAAGAAAAATCTGCCGACTCAATTAATCATCCTGCTATTGCTTAAGGTGACAGCTGGCTGCTTGCTCTGGAAACACATAAATCAGAGCACACCGATCGCTCCCTCGGAATTTAAACACAGATCAAGCAGTTTAACTGCTGAAATCAACTCTTCAACTCCCTCCAAACACCAACAAATCATTTTAAATTAGCAACAGCGTTTCACATGGGATGCTGAGAGAGGGTAATTATCTTTTAAACAGATCCAGAGGAAATAAAAGCCCCATTAAATAAATATCAATCTTCAGCAGCCTCATCTAATACCCTCACTTATTACAGATTCTACAATAAGGGTGTAGAGCTATTTTACTAGAGTGGGATCAGGAATGACGAGCTTCAGTTAATGCAGAGAGACTGGAAAAGCTGGGGTTGTTCTCCTTGGGGCAGAGATGATTAAGGGAAGGCTGATAGCAGTGTTCAAAATCAGGTAGACTGTTGGTGGAGTATTTTGGGACAAGTTGTTTCCAGTAGCAGAGGGTTGGTAACCAGAGGGACACAGATTTAAGATCTTTCGCAAAAGACTCAGAGGAGTGATGAGGAGGTTTTTGTTTTCAGCAGCAAGTTGCTCTGATCTAGAATGTGCTGCTTTGAAGCAGATTCAGTGGTGCCATTCTAAAGGAAATATTCTTGAAGAGGAAAAGGGCTGTGGGGAATCAGCAGAGGAGCAGAGGCCTATTGAATAGCTCTTTCAAAGGGTCAATACAGGATCAATGGGCCGAGTAATTTCCTTATGTGCTGTAAGATCCTATGATTACCTCAAAAGGCAAGGGAACGGCAAACCAAAGAATACTAGACTACATGACCAGCCATTCGGAAGTCTTGATGAGATACTTTATAAATGTATACAATATTGTACACAGTATTATACAATATTGTGTACAGCATTGGTCTCCTTATTTAAGGAAAGATGTATACATTAGAAGAAATTCAGAAAAGCTTTACTGGACTCATACCAGGAATAGGTGGGTTGTCTTATGAGGAAAGATTGGACAGGCTAAACTTGTACCTAGTAGAGTTTAGAAAAGTGAGAGGCAACTCGATCGTGATCTATAAGATCATGTGTGGGTGTGGACAAGATGTTTCCTCTTGTCAGAGAATCTAGAACTAGAGGCCATTGTTGAAAAATAAGGGTCACTCGTTTAAGACTGAGTTGAGGAGAAGTTTTATCTCTTAGAGGACAGTGAGTCTCTGGAACTCTCTTCATCAAAGGGCAGTGGAAACAGAGTCTTTGAATATTTTTAAGGCAGAGATAGATAGACTCTTGATTAACAAGGGTGTGGAAGGTTATCAGGGGTAGGCAGGAATGTAGGGTTGAGGTTACAATAAGATTAGCTATGATCTTATTGAATGGGAGAAGGCTTGAGGGGCCAAGTGACCTATTCCTGCACCTAATTCATATATTTGTTTGTATGTATGTAGGGGAACGTTAAGGTTGAAATAAATAGTGCAGAATAAAACATGGAGTTATCATCCTCGATAGTGATCGTGTGGGATGATATCCTACTGGTTATAGGATCTGCTCAATTTTCATTCCACTGTAATCAGTTCTACAAAGAGCAGGTGATCCTCTCAGTAACAATACCACCCTGTCATGGAAAACCTATCCTCATGAATCTGAACACTGCAATGAAAATGCATTAATTTGTCTTTTCGTCATGGGAAAGACATAATGCCTGACTTCAAGAGAACATACAAGCAAAGTACTGCAGATGCTGGAAATCTGAAATAAAAAAGGAAAATGCTGGAAATACTCAGCAGGTGGCATCTGCAGAGGAAGAAACAGAGTTAATGGCCGCGATTCTCCCAAAAGTGCTGGATTGGTGGGAAAACGGTTCTAAATCCCGACTGTTTTGTCAGTTCAGCTTCACACCTGAATCTCCGCACTCTGTGCACTGCAGAGGTCCCACTCGTGAATATCATTAAAAACCCAGGCGGGCGGGGCCTATTCACGCCAGAGTTTGACAGTTCTGGAACTCTGCGCATGTGCAGTGGTTCCGATCTGTCAGACTCACCATTTGTTGGCCAGCCCGATCACTGGCCAGCCTGGGACCCCTTCAGTGTTGCCCCTCCAGCTTCCCCCATGGCCTGATCGTGGCCCCCACATCTCCCACCTCGACCCGCCAGAAAAGTTGTGGGTCGCAGCCAATGTTTCAAGTCCCTGTGACTCTCTGTAGAACTGGTTTCCTTGCTTTATTCAACTCCATCTCTTGATTGCAACAAGATTAATCTAAAAAAAATTCCCTTCCATCGCAATCCCCTTTCCCAGTCCCAACATTTATGTTTTAAAATGAGCCAATTTAATCAGGAGTCAATGAAAGAGTGAGCAAATTAGCTACTAAAAGGCAAGAAAATGAAAAAAGCATGCATATATGTTCACACAGATTAGAAATGAGAATTGAGTTAAAAGTAAATATGTTTTTTCAAAAGTATGTGAAACAGTCCTTGATTCATGAGGAGTAGATAGCGAAACATTACAGCCATTGCAATTGCGATTTGTGCTTCCAATCGCGCTAACTTCAGCAGGCGAATGCTCAGTTTTGAGATTCTATGATTCTGCAGTTTCGCGGAGAAGCTTCCCTGTTTCCTTTTCAGCTAAGTCCTTACTGACTTGGCTTACTTCAGTAGGGAGAGAAATACCTTTATGAAGGTTTTGCCCAGTTGCTGCTACTGGCTGGCTTTTGCTTCCTTGTCACACTCTCTGAAGTCCCAGGACAGACACAGACATACACATACCCCATACACATGGTGCAGCATTTCAACTGGCTTTTATCCCTGTCTTTGTATATTCCTGGAAGGCAAAATCCGCAAATTCATGTGGGACATTCTTTGTCGAGATCATATTCATTACCCATTATCTTCATTGGAGATAGCAATTATTTTCTGTTTGCTTTACAAGTGCCTTTGTCTGAAACTGGATGGGGTTTGTATCTCAGATACCACTCACCAGCAATTCAGCCAGTGACTAACTTTACATCCTGTCATCTTTGACTTGTATATCCATTTAAAAAATATCACAGGTCTTATTTAAAGTTCAATATTTCCAGACATGATTCAATGCTTTTCCTCCATATTATGATAGTAGTTAATAAGATAAATATGATCCTGTTCTTTGTATATATATATAGGTATAGTGTGCAAAAGTTAGGAAATTATAATAAATATTTATGAAACACTGGTTGGCCTCAACTGGAGGATTGTGTCCAATTTGGTTCACCACACATAAGGTAGGATGTAAAGGCATTAGAGAATGTGCAGAAATGATTCACAAGAATGTTTCCAAGGATGAGAGACTTCAGTTACAAGAATAGATTGAAGAAATTATACCTGTTCTCCTTAGAAAAGAAAGGCGATCTGATTGAGATGTTCAAAATCATGAGGGACCAAGACAGTGTAGATGGAGAGAAACTCTAATGACCTGAATGGCGGCCCAGTAACCCATAAACGACTATGATTTTAAACTGTTCCCATTGGTGGAAGAGTTGAGAACCAAAGGACACCGATTTAAGATGATTGGATAAAGAACCATCGATAACATGAGGAAAAGTCATTTTTACACAGTTAGTGTTTAGGATCTGGAAATGTGTTGTCTGAGAGTGTGGTGGAGACGGATTCACACAGTGAGTGGTTAGGTTCTGGAATGCACTGCCTGAGAGTGTAATGGGGTAGATTTAACCATGGCTTTCTAAAGGGACTTGGATAAGCACTTAAAGAGAATATAATTTTAAAAGTTTTTTTTAATATTGTCATGATGTGTTGCAACGGTTAGCGCTGTTGTTTCACAACATCAGGGACTCGGGTTCGATTCCAGCCTTGGGTGACTGTCTGTGTGGAGTTTGCACATTCTCTCCATGTCTGTATGGGTTTCATCTGGATGCTCTGGTTTTCTCCCACAGTCTAAAGATACGCAGGTTAGGTGGATCGTACATGCTAAATTGCCCCTTAGTGTCCAAAGATGTATAGGTTAGGTGGATTAGCCATGGTAAATGCATGGAGTTACGGGGACAGAGCGGAAGGGAGGGTTTGGGTGGATGCTCTTTTAAAGAGTTGGTGCAGACTCAATGGGCCAAATGGCCTCTTTCTGCACTGTAAGGATTCTATGATGAAGACATTTTTGGGTTTAATCTCAGTTGTTTGGGTTTAATCTCAGTTGTTTGGGTTTAATCTCAGTTCTTTGGGTTTAATCTCAGTTGTTTGGGTTTAATCTCAGTTTAGAGTCTCCCACCCTCCACCCTCCTCTAACCTAAAAAAAGGGACTCGGAGTGAGAGCAGGTAAGCTTTTTTTTTCTCTCTTTCGTTTCTTAGTATGGGAAGTTAGCAGGGATGTCAGTGCAGGCAGTGCAATGTTCCTCCTGTCGGATGTTTGAGGTGAGGGACACCAGTGTCCCAGCTGAGTACACCTGCAGGAAGTGCATCCAATTCCAGCTCCTTGAAGACCGTGTTAGGGATCTGGAGCTGGAGCTGGATGAACTTCGGATCATTCGGGAGGCAGAGGTGTCATAGATAGAAGCTTCAGGAATGTAGTTACTCCGAAGAATGAAGATAGATGGGTGACGGTGAGAGGGGCTGCGAGGAAGCAGTCAGTGCAGGGATCCCCTGTGGTCGTTCCCCTCGGCAACAAATATACCACTTTGGATACTGTTGTGGGGGGCACGACCTACCAGTGGTAAGCCATGGTGACCGGATCTCCAGCACTGAGTCCGTCCCTGTGGCTCAGAAGGGAAGGGGGGAGAGCAGGAGAGCAATAGTTATTGGGGACTCGACAGTTAGAGGGACAGATAGGAGGTTCTGTGGCAGCGAAAGAGACTCACGGATGGTATGTTGCCTCCCGGGTGCCAGGATCCGTGACGTCTCGGACCGTGTTTCAGGATCCTTAAGGAGGAGGGGGAACAGTCACAAGTCGTGGTACACATCAGTACCAATGACATAGGTAAGAGAAGGGACGGGGATTTAAAACAGGAATTTAGGGAGTAGGGTGGAAGCTGAGAGCCAAGATAAACCATGTTGTCATCTCTGGTTTGTTGCTGGTGCCACGTGCTAGCAAGTTGAGGAACAGGGAGAGTGCAGATAAACACGTGGCAGCAGGGATGGTGTAGGAGGGAGGGTTTCAGTTTCATGGATAATTGGAGCACATTCTGGCGGCACGGTAGCACAGTGGTTAGCACTGCTGCTTCACAGCTCCAGGGTCCCGGGTTCGATTCCCGGCTCGGGTCACTGTCTGTGTGGAGATTGCTCATTCTCCTTGTGTCTGCGTGGGTTTCCTCCGGGTGCTCCGGTTTCCTCCCACAGTCCAAAGATGTGCGGGTTAGGTTGATTGGCCAGGTTAAAAATTGCCCCTTAGAGTCCTGGGATGCGTAGGTTAGAGGGATTAGTGGGTAAATATGTGGGGATAGGGCCTGGATGGGATTGTGGTCGGTGCAGACTCGATGGGCCGAATGGCCTCCTTCTGCACTGTAGGGTTTCTATGATTCTATGATTCTGGGGAAGGTGGGACCTGTACAAACAGGACAGTTTGCACCTGAACCAGAGGGGCACCAATATCCTGGGAGGGAAATTTGCCACGGCTCTTCGGGGGGGTTTAAACTAATTTGTCAGGGGGATGGGAAAACGAGCTGTAGTCCAGAAGCCAGTGTTGAGTGTAGTCAGGTACTGTGGAGGGTATCAAGGTTGCAGGAGCGTACCGGCAGACAGGAAGGTGGGTTGAAGTGTGTCTACTTCAAAGCAAGGAGCATCCGGAATAAGGTAGGTGAACTTGGAGCATGGATTGGTACTTGGGACTACGATGTTGTGGCCATTACGGAGACATGGTTAGAACAGGGACAGGAATGGTTGTTGCAAGTTCCGGGGTATAGATGTTTCAGTAAGAGTAGGGAAGGTGGTAAAAGAGGTGGAGGAGTAGCATTGTTAATCAAGGATAGTTTAACGGCTGCTGAAAGGCAGTTCAAGGGGGATCTGCCGACTGAGGTAATATGGGCTGAAGTTAGAAATAGGAAAGGAGCGGTCACGTTGTTGGGGGTTTTCTATAGGCCCCCAAATAGTAATAGAGATGTGTAGGAAGAAATTGCAAAGCAGATTATGGATAGGTGTGGAGGTCACAGGGTAGTTGTCATGGGTGACTTGAACTTTACAAACATTGATTGGAGCTGATTATCACCTCAGCAGGAATGATATAAATGACTTGGATGAATGGATTGAAGGAATGGTTACCAAATTTTTTGATGACACAAAGACAGGTAGGAAAGTATGTTGTGAAGTGGACATAAAGAGGCAACAAAAAGATATAGATATTTAAGTTGAGTGGGCAAAGACCTGGCAAATGGAGTATAATGTGGGAAAATGTGAAATGTTCCATTTTGGCAAGAAGAATAAAAAAAGCTTATTTTGTGAATGGTGAGAGATTGCAGAGCTGTGAGATACAGAGGGATCAATGTGTCCCAGTGCATGAATCACAGAAAGGCTGTCTACAGCTACAGCAAGTCATTAGGAAAGCTCATAGAATGTTATTGTTTATTGCGAGGGGAATTGATTACAAAATTAGGGCGGTTATGCTACAGTTGCACAGGGCACTAATTAAACCACATAGAACCATAGAGCCATAGAAAATTACAGCTCAGAAACAGGCCTTTTGGCCCTTCTTGTCTGTGCCGAACCATTTTATGCCTAGTCCCACTGACCTGCATTTGGACCATATCCCTCCACACCCCTCTCATCCATGAACCCGTCCAAGTTTTTCTTAAATGTTAAAAGTGACCCCGCATTTACCACTTTATCTGGCAGCTCATTCCACACTCCCACCACTCTCTGCGTGAAGAAGCCCCCCCTAATATTCCCTTTAAACTTTTCTACTTTCACCCTTAACCCATGCCCTCTGGTTTTTTTCTCCCCTAGCCTCAGCGGAAAAAGCCTGCTTGCATTCACTCCATCTATACCCATCAAAATCTTATACACCTCTATCAAATCTCCCCTCAATCTTCTACGCCCCAGGGAATAAAGTCCCAACCTATTCAATCTCTCTCTGTAACTCAGCTTCTCAAGTCCCGGCAACATCCTTGTGAACCCTCTCTGCACTCTTTCAATCTTATTTACATCCTTCCTGTAACTAGGTGACCAAAACTGTACACAATACTCCAAATTCGGCCTCACCAATGCCTTATATAACCTTACCATAACACTCCAACTTTTATACTCGATACTCCGATTTATAAAGGCCAATGTACCAAAGGCACTCTTTACGACCCTATCCACCTGTGACGTCACTTTTAGGGAATTCTGTACCTGTATTCCCAGATCCCTCTGTTCAACTGCACTCTTCAGAGTCCTACCATTTACCCTGTACGTTCTACTTTGATTTGTCCTTCCAAAGTGCAATATCTCACACTTGTCTGCGTTAAATTCCATTTGCCATTTTTCAGCCCATTTTTCCAGTTGGTCCAAATCCCTCTGCAAGCTTTGAAAACCTTCCTCACTGTCCACTACACCTCCAATCTTTGTATCATCAGCAAACTTGCTGATCCAATTGACCACATTATCATCCAGATCATTGATATAGGTGACAAACAACAATGGACCCAACACCGATCCCTGCGGCACACCACTAGTCTAGTATCCCCTACATCTTGAGTATTGTGCACAGTATTGGTCACCTTATTTAAGGAAGGATGTAAATGTGTTGGAAATAGTTCAGGGAACGTTTACCAGACTGATTCTAAGATTATCTTATGAGGGGAGGTTGGGCAGGCTTGGCTTTTATCAGCTGGAGTTTGGAAGAGTAAGAGGTGACTTGATTGAAACATAATATCCTGAGGGGTCTGATATCGCCCATTTAAAAAGGAGATGAGGAGCATTTCTCTTACTCAGGGGTTGTGAGTCTTTGGAACTCTCTTCCTGAAAAGGCAGTGGAAGCAGAGTCTTTGAATATTTCTAAGGTGGATAGATTTTTGTTAAGTAAGGGTTTGAAAGATTATTGGGGGTAAGTGGGATACAGATTTGAGATTACTATTCGAGTAGCCATGATCTGATTAAATGGCAGAGCAGGTACAAGGGGCTGAATGGTCTACCCCTGCTCCCTGTTTGCAAGATATACTGTGAGCAATGTCTCAGACTGAACATAAAACATAGAAAAGCTACAGCACAAACAGGTCCTTCGGCCCCCAAGTTGCGCTGAACATGTCCCTACCTACTAGACTTACCTATAACCCTCTATCTTACTAACTCCCATGAACTTATCCAAAAGTCTCTTAAAAGACCCTATGGAATCCGCCTCCACCACCACTACTGGCAGCCGATTCCACACACCCACCACCCTCTGAGTGAAAAACTTACCCCTAACATCTCCTCTGTACCTACTCCCCAGCACCCTAAACCTGTGACCTCTTGTGGTGACCATTCCAGTCCTGGGTAAAAACCTCTGAGAATCCACTCTATCAATACCTCTCAACATCTTACACACCTCTATCAGGTCACCTCTCATCCTTCGCCTCTCCAAGGAGAAAAGACCTAACTCTCTCAACCTATCATCATCAGGCATGCCATCTAATCCAGGCAACATCCTTGAAAATCTCCTCTGCACCCTTTCTATGGCTTCCACATCCTTTCTGTAATGAGGTGACCAGAACTGGGCACAGTACTCCAGGTGGGGTCTGACCAGGATCCTATACAGCTGCAGCATTATCTCCCGACTGGTTTAGGGATTTTCATTTTCTAAGAATATGCAAAGACTGTGGTAAAATCCAGCTGGAAACTTGGTCAGTGGACTGGTGCTGAGTGTGTCAGCATGTGTGACACAAGTGGAAAGACAGCAGTAATCCCACCACCCCACCCCACTTCCCCCCCTGCTCTAAGGCAGGTAAAAAAATAGAAGTCTCACTCTCTGATTGCTGAAGCTGTTTCATTTTCAGCAAAGCCACAGATGAAATAGAAACAGGGAAGTTCCTCAGCCAAACTGCAGAACACTGCAATCTCAAAACCAACTATTCACCTGCTGGCCTGTTGGTCAGCAAGACTGGAATCACGAATTGCGATGGCCGCAACGTTTCACCATCAACTCTTCACAGACAAGTCAAAGACTGATTCATATAATTTTTGAGTTTCTTTTGGATTCAATTTTCACGTCTAACCTGTGTGAATGTATGTGCATGTATTTTATCATTTTTTGCACATTTAGTTGCTAAACCCACTTTTTATGTCAGTTAAATTGGCTCCTTTTAAAACATAAATATTGGGACTGGGAAAAGGTATCTGCAAGGGAATTTTTGAATTAATCTTATTGCGACCAACGAAGGGGGTTGAATAAAGAAAGGGAGCCAGCTCATCCCTCCCCACCCAGGATAACTAATCTCAGAACCTAATCTGGGGACCAATGGTAACAATATTCATTTTTATGGGATGTGGGCATCGCTGGCTAAGGCAGCATTTATTGTCCATCCCTAATTGCCCTTGAGAAGGTGGTGGTAGCCATCTTCTTGAACTGCTGCCATCCATGTGGTGTAGGTACATCCACAGTGCTCTTAGGGAGGAAGTTCCAGGATTTTGACCCAGCGACAGTGAAGGAATGGTGAAATATTTCCAAGTAAGAAGCCTCACAACACCAGGTTAAAGTCCAACAGGTTTATTTGGTAGCAAATACCATAAGCTTTCGGAGCACTGCTCCTTCGTCAGATGGAGTGGATATCTGCTCTCAGAGAGCAGATATCCACTCCATCTGACGAAGGAGCAGTGCTCCGAAAGCTTATGGTATTTGCTACCAAATAAACCTGTTGGACTTTAACCTGGTGTTGTGAGACTTCTTACTGTGCTTACCCTAGTCCAACGCCGACATCTCTACATCAGAAATATTTCAAGTCAGGATTGTGAACGGCTTGGAGGGGAACTTATGGTGGTGTTCCCATGTGCTGCTGTCCTTGTCCTTCTAGATAGTAGTGGTCATGGCTTTGGAAGGAGCTGCCTAAGGAGCCTTGATAAGTTCCTGCAGTGCATCTTGTAGATAGTACACACTGCTGCTACTGTGTGTTGCTGGTGGAAGGTGTGGATGTTAACATTAGTTAATGGGGTGCCAATCAATTGGGTTGCTGTTAAATCAGGCTAGTAAAGAACAATCCATCACATTCCTGACTTGTGCCATGTAGATGGTGGATAGGCTTTGGGGAGTGGGGAGAGGAGTTACTCGCCGCAGAATTCCCAGCCTCTGACCTGCTTTTCTAGAAACAATATTTATATGACTGGTCTGGTTCAGTTTCTGGTCAATGGCAACTCCCAGGATGTTGATAGGGGGCAGGGTGGATTCAAGGGGCAACCATTAGAAATCATAGAAACCCTACAGTGCAGAAGGAGGCCATTCGGCCCATCGAGTCTGCACCGACCACAATCCCACCCAGGCCCTACCCCCACATATTTTACCAGCTAATCCCGCTAACCTACGCATCTCAGAACTCTAAGGGGCAATTTTTAAGCTGGCCAATCAACCTAACCCGCACATCTTTGGACTGTGGGAGGAAACCGGAGCACCCGGAGGAAACCCACGCAGACACGAGGAGAATGTGCAAACTCCACACAGACAGTGACCCAAGCCGGGAATCGAACCCGGGATCCTGGAGCTGTGAAGCAGCAGTGCTAACCACTGTGCTACCGTGCCGCCATTAGGCCCTCGCTTGTTAGAGTTGGTCATTTCCTGGCACTTATTGTTGATTTGATTTATTATTGTCACACATGTTTCGGGATACAATGAAAAGCATTGTTTCTTGCATGCTATACAAAGCATACCATTTAAGGAAAGAAGTCTCACAACACCAGGTTAAAGTTCAACAGGTTTATTTCGAATCACGAGCTTTCAGAGCGCTGCTCCTTCATCAAGTGAGTGGACTCCGTTCACCTGATGAAGGAGTGACACTCCGAAAGCTTGTGATTCCAAACAAACCTGTTGGACTTTAACCTGGTGTTGTGAGACCTTTTACTGTGCCCACGCCTGTCCAGTACCAGCATCTTCACCTCATGGCTACCATTCATAGAGTACACAGGCGAGAAGGAAAGGAGAGGGAGCAGAATATAATGTTACAGTCACAGTTAGGGTCTAGAGAAAGATCAACTTAATATATGGTAGGCCCATTCAGAAGTCTGTTGGCAACGGGGAAGAAGCTGTTCTTGAGTCGATTGGTATGTGATCTCAGATTTTTATATCTTTTTCCTGATGGAAGAAGGTGGAAGGGATTATGTCCAGAGTGCATGGGGTCCTTGATTATGCTGGCTGCTTTTCTGAGGCAGTGGGAAGTGTAGATGGAGTCAATGGATGGGAGGCTGGTTTGCATAATATACTGGGCTATGTTCACAACACTTTGTAATTTCTTGCGGACTTGGTCAGAGCAGGAGCCATACCAAGCTTTGATACACCCAGAAAGGCTGCTTTCTATGGTGCATCTGTAAAAAATTGGTGAGAGTCATAGCAGACATGCCGAATTTCCTTACCCTCCTGAGAAAGTAGAGGCGTTGGTGGGCTTGTGTGGAATGTATGTTACTTGCTACTTGGATATTGTCCAGGTCTTGTTGCATTTGGGGCGGCACGGTAGCACAGTGGTTAGCACTGCTGCTTCACAGCTCCAGGGTCCCGGGTTCGATTCCCGGCTTGGGTCACTGTCTGTGTGGAGTTTGCACATTCTCCTTGTGTCTGCGTGGGTTTCCTCCGGGTGCTCCGGTTTCCTCCCACAGTCCAAAGATGTGCGGGTTAGGTTGATTGGCCAGGTTAAAAATTGCCCCTTAGAGTCCTGGGATGCGTAGGTTAGAGGGATTAGTGGGTAAATATGTGGGGGTTGGGCCTGGGTGGGATTGTGGTCGGTGCAGACTCGATGGGCCGAATGGCCTCCTTCTGCACTGTAGGGTTTCTATGATTTCTATGATTTCTATGATTTGAATATGGACTGCTTCATTATCTGAAGAGTCACAAATGGTGCTGAACATTGTGCCATCATCAGTGAACATCTCCTCTTCTGACCATATCATTAAAGGAAGGTCATTGATGAAGCAGCTGAAGATGGTTGGGCCTAGGACACTGTCCTGAGGAACTCCTGCAATGATGTCTTGGAACAGAGATGATCGACCCCCAACCACCTTCCTTTGTGCCAGGTATGACTCAAACCAGTGGATAGGTTTCCCCCAATATCCATTGATTCCAGTTTTGCCAGGGCTCCTTAATGCCATACTCAGTCAAATGCTGCCTTGATGTTTAGGGCAGCCATTCTCACCTCATCTCTGGAGTTCAGCTCTTTTGTCCATGTTTGAACCAAGGCTATAATGTGGTCAGGAGCTGTATGACTCTGGTGCAACCCAAACTGAACATCAGTGAGCAGGTTATTGGTAAGTAAGTTCCGTTTGATGACCCTGTTGATGACCCCTTCCATCACTGTACTGATGATCCAGAGCAGACTGATGGGGTGGTAATTAATGGGCTTGGATTTATCCTGTTTTTTGTGTACAGTATATTTTGTTTGATATGCCTGGGCAATTTTGCACATTGCTGAGTAGACATCAGTGTTGTAGTTGTACTGGAACAGCTTGGCTAGGTGTATGGCTATTTCTGGAGCACAAGTCTTCTGTACTATCACCAGAACATTGTCAGGGCCCTTAGCTTTTGCAGCTTTCAGATGGTTCTTGATATCACATGGAGTGAGTGAATCAAATTGGCTGAAGACTGACATCTGTGATGCTGGGGTCTTCTGGAGGAGGCCAAAATGGATCATCCGTTTGGCACTTTTGGTTGAAGATTGTTGTGAACACTTCAGCCTTATCTTTTGCACTGATTTCTTCTGGGTGCTGCGGTTTCCTCTCATGGTCCAAAAATGTGCAGGTTAGGTGAATTGGCCATGCTAAATTGTCCCTTGGTGTCAGGGGGATTAGCAGGGTAAATAAGTGAGGTTTTGGGGATAGGGCCTAGGTCGGATTGTTGTCAGTGCAGACTCAATTGTCCAAATGGCCTCCTTCTGCAATGTAGGGATTCTATGATTCTATGTGTAGGGGCCTGAAAAAAAGGATAAATGAAAGAAAAATGAAGAGTGTGTTTTCTTGAAATATGGGTAAATTTAATGAAAAAGACATTTACCATTGTTCTTTGTTTTCTTGTGAGTTTCAATATCCTGTTTACTGGGCCAAATACCGTGAACAGATACTGTTTGTTTGAGTGATGTAAGCTAAGCCAATCCGTTTTCTAGAGAGCTGCACTTTAAGCCAATCAGATTACTTAGGGGGAGGGGAAAAAAAATGGCGGGAGGCAGAGGAAGCTGCAGTGGGGAGACACACCTGGGGAAGAGGAGCTGTTTCCATGCGGTAAAAACCCAGGTTTAACGTCGAGGCAAATAATATTTGTAGACTAACATACTTCACAGTACGGGCACAAACATTACTGTGCAGTTAAAGCTCGTGTTTGTCGCAGTTTAGTAACTTGTTTTTTCCAGTTTGAAGTGAAAGGCAGCAAGGTTTAGTCCTGTTTGTTATTTTCATTACTGTTGAGAAAAAGTGTAAAGCGCATCGTCTTGTACTCTCAAGCGTGGACGTTTCTGCTAGAAACTGCGGGTGAGGGACAGTCAGCTATAAACACCGGGTGTAGTTTTCACTGAGAAGACGGAGAGAACGAGGATTAGCTGAAGCTAACTTGCTAAGTAGCACTGCCGAGGAGGACAGACTTCAGCGCACTGGACCTGCATCACTACACGGACAGCTTGCTGCACTTTTTCACTGCTGCATCATCTTCCCGCTCGCAGACCCTTCTGGACTGTGTGTGTCGTGGTTGTGTGAGTAACTGGAGACTATACTATCAGACACTGAACGGTATCAGCAGTGTGTTGTTGGGGGCGTGTTTTCTTCATATGTGCACCAACGTATGGGCCCCAACGTTTATAAATCCAAGCGCTTGGTAATATTTTGAACATTTCTCAGGGTTGAAACTGTTTAATTGAAAAATCTTTCGTTTGGGACTCTTTACCTGTTTTATGAGATGCAACAATGCACGAAAATACATTTATTTTTGTTATTCCTTTTGCAAGGTTGTCCTGAACCTTTTCTTATTATAAGGTTTACATACTTACCATTTTAGGAGGCAACGCGTTATTATTAATAGGTTATTACCCTAGATTGCAACTGCGTACACAAATCCTTTTCATCCATGCCTGTACTGACATTTATTGGTAAATAGGAAATTTAGTCTAGCTCAACACCAACCGCTAAGAACTCAGGATCCTGTTAATTGAACATTTACATCGTAGCCCCTTATAACATCAAGCACATCCCAGGTACAGCTTCACTTAACTCAGCTGGTCAGAGCATATAGTTGTCAGCAGGGGGTTACATATGTGTTGGGTTCTTCCATATTTAAGGATGGGGATATTTGTAGAGCCTCCTCATCCAGTGAGTTGTTTAATTGTCCACCAGCATTCATGATTGGATGTGGCAGCACAGCAGAGCTTGGATCTGACCTATTGGTTGTGGAATTGCTTAGCTCTGTCTATTTCTTGCTTTTATTCTGAGCTTCACTCTCTCCAGGCAAGTGGAGAATATTTCATCACACACATTTCTTGTATCTTGTAGATGTGGGCAGGTTTTGGGGAGTCAGGAGGTGAGTTACTTCCCTTAGGATTGCTAGCATTTGATCTTCTCTTGTAGCCACAGTACTTATATGACTGGTCCAGTTCAGTTTCTGGTTAATGGTAACCCCAGGATGTTAATAGTGGGGGATTCAGCATTGGTAATATCACCGAATGTAATAGGTAATGGTTAGATCCTATCTTGTTAGAGATGATCATAGCCTGACACTTGTGTGGCACAAATGTTACTTGCCACTTGTCAGCCGAAGACTGAATGTTGTCCAGGTCTTGCTGCATTTGACATGGACTACTTCAGTACCTGAGGAGTGATGAATGGTGCTGAACATTGTGCAACCATCAGTGAACATCCTCACTTCTGACCTTATGGAAGAAGCAGCTGGACACTATCCTGAGGAAGAGCTGTAGCAATATCCTGCAACTGAGATGATTGACCTCCAACCACCATCATCATCTTTGTTTGTACTTGGTAAGACTCCAACCAGTGGAGATTTTTCCCTCAGATTCCCATTGACTCCGATTTTGCTAGGGCTCCTTGATGTCACATTTGGTTAAATGTGGTCTTGATGTCAAGGGCAGTCACTCACCTCCCCTCTGGAATTCAGCTCTTTTGTCCATATTTCGACCAAGAGGTCAGGAGCTGATTAATCTCAGAAGAACCCTAATTGAGCATCACTGAGCAGGTTATTGCTGAGTAAATGCTGCTTGATAGCATTGTCGATGACACTTCCTTTCACTTTGCATGTCACTGAGAGACGACTGAAGGGACGGTAATTGACTTGATTAGATTTCTCCTGCTTTTTGCGGACAGGGCATACCTAGGCAGTTTTCCACGTGATTGGGTGGATGCCAGTGTTGTAGCTGCACTGTTCCCAAAATAGGGACTCTTCATTATCACTTGGTAAGCTTGCAGTAAACAGTCTCAGAGTCATTAATCTTTCAGTGTGGATGCTATCAGCAGTCATCTCCTGCAGCCTACAAACACTACATCTGCTGGAACACCCACTACAGTCACAAATAATCTCCAGAGAACACAGTGATCCCCAGCGGATAAATTACAGAAAGTGATACAACCGTACTGTGCTGAAATTGCTCACAATCTACTACAACTTTTCTTTCAGGGTGGTACTGGTGCAGTTTGCTCTGACATTGAGATGCACTCCAACTCTTGAGCCAAGTGCCCCAGTTGTGGAAACTCTGACCTTTAAAGGACACTGGTTGTGGGTTCAAGACTATTCCTAAGACTTGAGCACCTGCTTCAAATGGTCTCTTTGTATCGCCGTCTGTGTCTCGGTGTTAAAGTTAGTCTCAATTGCTGTGAAACGCCTTGGGACAACTTGTTCTACTGTAGGATGATGGTCTTTGCAGATTAAATTATGTGGTTTGGTTGCAAAGACTAAGCATGTATTGCCTTAAAAACTCAGGAATGCGTGAGATGATTAAAGGGTTTGATAGTTTCTGTCTATCCTATTTTCACTGATGCGAGAACCCAGAACAAGGGCAAACAATTTTGAAATTGGATCTCGGCCGTTTAGGAGGGAAATGCAGGAGTAAATTTCTGCACTTGGGAAGTAGTAATCTGGATCTCTCCCTCAAAGGGCTGAGGCTGCTGGTGGTTAATTGGAACGTTCACAACTGAGATGTCTCGATTTTTGTTAGGTCGCGATCTCAAAGCTAAGATGGATAAATGAAGTTGAGATACAGGTCAGCCTTGATCCAATAGAACAGCAGTCTCCAAACTCCGATCCGGATGCGGCCCGCTGCAGGCCGGATGTGGCCCGCGGGCCGTAGTTTGGAGACCCTTGCAATAGAATAACAAAGCAGACTCAAACTGAATATCCTCCTCACTATTCCTACGTAATAGGCTCAAGAGGTTGAATGGGCTCCTCCTGCTTCGATGTAGCAGGATAGACCAAAAGATATAGGAGGAGAATTAGGCCATTCAGCCCATCGAGTCTGTGCCTCCATTCAATCATGGCTGATGTGATTCTGATCCCCAGTCTCCAGCCTTCTCCCCGTAACCCATTAGACCATATGAGGAGGAGCTGAATGACCTCCTAATGTTCCTATGAGATGTTACTGATGCAGCACTGAGGAAGTATTGGAGTTTCTAGAAGCCATTTTGTCACAGCATAGGAATGAGCTGGGCCCTCGATGTGCTACTCACAAAGTCTCATTGCCATAGTGGGTAATGCGGTTACTAAATGTCATTGATGGAGGAATAGGGCAAAGCCAAAGGTCCAACTGATTTTTCAGGCTTTGTGCAGCACCTTCCAATGGGGAGAGGGGATTGTCAGTGGGATGTAAATACACTGCAGCCAGCCAGCAGTCAGGGGTAAAATCCCATAAGGGACTGAGAGAAAAGAAGTTACTGACATGTTTCTAGCTTTTCTTCAGTACAGTCGGGAACATCAGCCTCCTGATAACCGGTGCCTCAGTGCATGGAGTGTAGACAGAGTGTTCAGTCCTAATGCCATGTTCAGCAAGGCTGAATTGGCCTTGGAATGGAAAAGTGAGGATCTGTCGGGAACATTAGTCTGCTATAGCCCTGCTTTTAGGCAAACATGGGTCCAGGGAGTGTGTAATGGCCCTGCCCTATTCTTCCCTTTCTCCCTATTCCACTCTTTCTCTCCCAGTCTTTCTCTTAGCCTATCTCACTCACTCTTGCAATTCAGTCTGTCCCCACTACATTTGTTCCCTTCCCCACACCTGTCTCATCTTTCACCAACCCTCAAGCTCACCCTTCCTTTCCCTCTCATTCTGCCTCTGTTTCCCGCAATGTCCGTTGATGTGACCTTCCATTAAGGTCCTGTCCAGGGGGATATTGGAGAAGCTCAGGTACATTCAGAGTTGCTGGGTTGTGTGGGGGTGAGATTTCAGAAGGATTGCTGGGTTGTGTGGGGGTGAGATTTCAGAAGGATTGCTGGGTTGTGTGGGGGTGAGATTTCAGAAGGATTGCTGGGTTGTGTGGGGGTGAGATTCCAGCAGGATTGCTGAGTTTTGGGGGGTGGGGTGTGAAGTTGCGGTACACCTTACTTTTAGCTATCTGATTCGCGAGTTCCATTTTATTTTGCTGAAACAAAAATGTTTAATTTCCCAGCACTGACATCTGTCATTTTGGTAAGTGCAAAATTCAATACAACTATTGGAAAGGAGTTAATTAAAGCACTCATTCTGGTTTGCACTTCCAGTGACACTTATAAACTTCATTGGTTTGGTTTGTGGCATTGTATGATTGATTGGCTGCTGTGTCTCTCGCCAGCAGCCATCCATTACACTGCACACTCTGAACAGGATGAAGCAGACAATCACAGCCTTGCTGTACAATAGGGAATTGTAATGTGCTTGTCCAGATGACATGCTGATTTCAACCTCAGGTCAATGTCCCATTGGAGTTGGATAATCCAGTGAATTAATAGCAAGATCCATATCACTAACAGCAAGCACTGGGGAATTCCTGTAGAAATACACCGAATCTACAACACAGAAGACATTCGGCCCAACTAGACAATGCTGCATTTACACTCCACAAGAGTCTCCTCCCACTCTCATCACCTTCTCCACCTCAACCCCTCCGCCATGTATTCAAGCCTCTCCTTTAATGCATCAGTGCTTTCTTTCTGTTTTAATATGACAGAGAGTTCCACATTCTCCCCTCCCTGTGTAAAGACATTCTTCCTAAATTCTTTCTTGGATCTGTTACTAACCTATATCCTCATGTCCAGGACTCATCCACAAGTCAATACAGTTTTCCTACATCACCCAACCCAATTACTTTCTTATTTTAAAGACTTCTATCAAATGCCATAACCTTCCCCTCATTGAGGTAAAGAGCTCCTGAATGTTCAGCCTTGCCTGACAGTTGCATCCTCTTCATTCTGGTCACATCCTTTTTAAACTCTTCTGCATTTTCACCAGGGTTTCAATGTCTTTTTTTACCCTCCCAGGGGCTCAGTTATGGAACTCTGTGCAAATGTGGCTGGCAGTCCCAGAAACTAAGAGAATTGTGTGCCACCGTGTGTGTTACAGCATGTTCCATAGAGTATACCATGATGTGTGCCACAATGCGCACCACTGTCTGTGCCATGGTGTGTGCCACGGTGAGTGTTGTTTACTGTTGGACATTCAAACTTATCTCAGTCTCTTTGGCCAAGGGGAAAATCAACTTCCATTCTCATTCCGCACCATTTACTATACGATCAATAATCACTAATAATTCACAACCTCAGGGCATTACAATGCACTTTGCAGCCAATGAAGTAAATGTGGTCCCTGTTGTAAAGCAGGAACATTGGCAACCAATTACACATGACAAAATCCAACAATAGGAATGAGATAATGACAAGATTACCTCTCCTGTTGATGTTGGTGAGCAATGAACATCAGACTAGGAGAATTTTTCTGCTCCTCTTCAAAATAGTGGCTCGGGATCTTTAATGTCTCCCTAAAACAGCAGAAGGGGCTTGGGTTTAATATCTCAATGGAAATAATGGCACCTTAACAGTGCAGCCAGCACTCCCTCAGGATTACACTGGAGTCTCAAGCCTACACAGCAAGATTTAAATCCGCAAACATCTGACTCAATGGTGAGAAAGCTGCCCACCGAGGCACAATTGAGCACTGGCCAAGCTGATAATGACAGTGCTGAGAACTGATTACTTTAGCAGACCTCTGTGGCTCAGTAGGTACTGCTGGACTAGGAGCCGGCCATAGAAAGAGTATTCAACATGTTTCAATGGGTTGAGAATCACTTCCCCCACTATTCTCCAAAGGGTAACAAACAAATGGGTGTGAACAAACATTGGCTATTTTAATTTCGGAACAAATGCATCAGTAACAAATACTCCCAGGACAGGTATAGCACGGGGTTAGATACAGAGTAAAGTTTGTTGTTTGTTTTGTAAAGTTCCCTCTACACTGTTCCCATCAAACATTCTCAGGGCAGGTACAGCACTGGGTTAGATATAAAGTAAAGTTCCCTCTACACTGTCCCCATCAAACACTCCCAGGACAGATGCAGCACTGGGTTAGATACAGAGTAAAGCGCTCTCTCTCTACACTATCCCCATCAAACACTCCCAGCTTTCCATTGGATCAGGCAATTCAATAAATACTTATTAATTTAAGACTGTTTCTATGAATCATCACTCAATACCAATATCATCCTGGATTTTCTGGTCGTCCCACGGCCCACTGCCGTGAGGACAGGGAATTAGGCGCTCAGCCAAATCTCCGTTCACTGCAGCAGGACCAGAAAATCCCTCTGGTGTGAAGGGCTAGAAAATTCTGCCCATCACCATCCAGTACCCAAACTCCTACATCCAATCACTGCACAGCCACCAGCCAGTCCCACACATTCCAAAACGTACCAAAACATTGAATGTATTCAAGATATAATACTTGAAGCGAATGGAATCAAAGATTATGGGGAAAAAGCAGGATTAGGATATTGAGTTGGATGATCAGCCATGATCGTAATGAATGGCGGAGCGGGCTTGAAGGGCCAAATGGCCTCCTCCTGCTCCTATCTTCCAAGTATGTTTCTATTCCACACTTAATTTCAACACCATCTCCACACAATCCCTGCACAGTCCCTTACTCAGTGCCCACAGCATTTGTAAACATACTCCACACAGTGAAATACTCCTCTATTTTAACTTCTGGACTTTAGCAGCACCAGAACATAGTCCCTGAAGACAAGTTAACAGTGAATGTAAGATAAGCCCACTCTCGGTCAATGTCCCATCTTTATTCACTTTAGCCTGACGGCCCGATTTTACCATTTTCATTCTAAGTACTGAATCTGGGCGCAATTCAGATCCGACTTGGGAATCTGCTTTCAGGTGCCCCATTAGCACTTAGCCTGAAAAAAAATTGAGAGTCTGAAACGATCGGAGCTCTGAACTGCGCATGCACAGTGAGGAAAAAAATTTGAAAATCGCGCCGCTGTCACATCGCTCCTGGGCCGCAAAAAACGGATAAAGCGACTCGGGAGTAATGGCCCCCACAGACATCGCCCCATCCCCACAACATATCTTTCCCCCTTATCCACCCCCCCCCCCCCCACTACCCAGACCGATCGCGATCCTCTGCCCCCTTTCCCCCTCACCGATCGCCCGCAGAGTGGCAGCGGACTCTGGTAAAATCGGGCCCCGAGTGTCAGAGCAGATCAATTTCAGTGGTTTCTATTATAATCCATAGAGTGTCGATGCATGAACAATCTTATGTCAAACCTCCTACTTGTAGATCTAAATTGTGGGAAAGCATTCCTTTTTCATCTTAGGTGTTAGACTAGATGGGAGGTTTATTAATTTCAGAATCTCACATTACCAACTAAAAACTCCCTTTGACATCACTCAAAAATAGCAAACATCTGGTGCTAGGTTGAAGGCTTGGAGTTCTCCTATTGAGGAATGTTAGTGATGAACAGCATGCTGCATTTCTCCACGTATTTGTCACTGATTTTTATTGCATCATTATGCAAGTGGTTTCTCAGTGAGACAAACCCACGACAAGTCTGTCACTCTGTAGAAGGAGAGCTTGAACAGTCCAGGCATCTGTCCCAGATTTTTGAAATTACAAAACATATTTTCCACTTTGACCATAAATAGTTTGATTCTGACAACTATCTATTTTCTCTTTGCTGGTTTCAGGGCTGGCTATTTCTTTCTGTGTACAAGGTCTTCAGATACTCCAACACTAACTAGTTATAATCATTAACCAGGATTGAACAAGTCCTCCAGTACTAACACTGAACATGCACTGGGCTGAGAATCACTTCCCCCACTATTTACATTAATAGCAACTAATGCATGGTGAAATGGTAACATTAGGAACAAGATACCATTTAGCCCCTTAAGCATGCTTCCTCGTTTAATTAGATCATGTCTGATCTGTACCCCAACTCAATTTATCCACTTTCCTTCTATATTCTTCAATACCTTTTGCGGTGAACCATTGTTGGTTCCCACCAGGTAGTGCTGAGCCATGGTCTGGCCAGTACTATGAGTCTGTATATATGTTACTGTTGGGGTTAGGGTTGGGCTGTTCTACCTGTTAATATAGTCCTTATGGTACACCCCAGTCGGCTCTGCCTCCTGGGAGAGGTATAAAGGTCACTGCTCTGCTTGGTGACCCTTTAGTCTGGGATCGTGTACTGTATATGGTAGCTCTGTTATTGTTGGCAATAAAAGCCTTTATTTCCCGAGTACATCCAGCCTCTCGTGTGTTATATCGCACATCACCTTTACAAAAATTGATTGCTCAGCCTTGAAATTTCCAATTGTCATCCAGAATCCACAGCCTGTAAAGAGTTTCAGATATTAACTACCCTGTGTGTCAAAAAATGCATTCTGATTTCACTCCTAACTGTTGTTATTGGCACTGAACACTACATTAACTCCTATTGAACACACACTTTAAGCTTATTGAGGGGAGAGTGTTAATTTTAACTTAAACCATTAATTAGTGCTCACTGTAACATTGACCAGTAATTATTCCCCTTCTTCTATTAACTACTCACTTCAACATTAACCAGTGTTCAGTGCTCAAGCC
This sequence comes from Mustelus asterias, assembly GCF_964213995.1. Taxonomy (NCBI): domain Eukaryota; kingdom Metazoa; phylum Chordata; class Chondrichthyes; order Carcharhiniformes; family Triakidae; genus Mustelus; species Mustelus asterias. The sequence goes on along the minus strand of NC_135804.1, from coordinate 76,634,758 downwards.
AAATACTTTTCCAAAATTAACTTCTATTAAGTGAGGCATCAAATATTAACTAATAAAGAGTACTCTAACATTGACTAATGAATACACTAATATTGTCTAACACTGAATATTCTCAACAGCATTCATTAGACACTGTAGATTCCATCAGAGAACAGTCCAGGCATCAACCATCAACTCTTTCTAACATTAAATAATAAATAAAAATATTTACATTGTGCAAACAATGTTAGTTAGTCTGTATTAATTAATAAAGAGACCCTAACCCCAATATTAGAACCATAGAATCCAGAGAACCCCTTCAGCGCAGAAGAAGGCAATTCAGCTGAGTTCTGAGCTGTTGAAAAGTGGAATGGTGGGGTGTGAACATCAGGAACTGAGGAAACCCTCCTAGGAATTAATTCTGAGTTTATCAAAAAACTTTTCTCCCCAAAACTGGGACTTCAAACTTCTGAGTTTCAACATACAAATCCTGGAATTCCTGTGCCTTCCACCATGTAAACATAAAGAAAAAAAAGACTTGTATTTATATATAACAGCTTTCATGAACCCATGATGGGATTTGCCCCCGAGTCTCTGGATTGCTAATCCACTGACATTACCAGTACACCATCATCTAGCCCCTTGTTGACCTGGTAATCTATTTCAAATGATACTGATTGAAGGATAAATATTGTTCACTGCACTGCTTTTCTTCAAAATAGTGACCTGGGGTCTTTTACAGCAACGTGAGAGAACAGACCCAACCTCAATTCAACCTCTATTCTGACAGCTCAGCACATTCATCATGATATTATAGTTATTGCACTGGTAATCTGGAAGCCCAAGGATACATATTCTAATCCTTCCATGGCAGCTGGGAGATTTAAATTCAATTAATGAATAAAGCTGGATTTGAATGTTTTTCTCATTAACAATGATCATCATGCAGCTACTGATTGTAGCAAAAATCCATCTGGTTCACTAATGCTCTTCAGTGGATGGAGATGGCCATCCTTACCTCGTCCGGCCTACATGTGACTCCAGACTCAGACAATGTGGTTGAATCTTAACTGCCCTCTGAAATGGCCTACCAGGCTACTCAGCTGTATCAAACCTCTACAGAACCAGTCAACAAGAATAAAACTGGGTCAACCATCTGTCTTCGGCCTAGGCACCAGATCTCAGATTCCACATGTCAGCCATCATTCAGTTCATATAATGATAGAATGATTACAGCACAGGAGGAGGCCATTCAACCCATTGTGTCTGTACTAACTCTCTGAAGGGGCAACTCACCTCGTGTCACTTCCTTTACCTTGCAAAATGTCCTTTTCAGACAAACATACAATTCCCGTTTTAATGACCCAGCCCATGGTGCAGGCATGCCAATGCATATCAGTGCTGGCCCCCAGCCCAGATAAATGGGGAGGGTTAGAGGTAGGAAGGCCATTTGGCTGTCAAACTATCCAGCAAATGCAAAAAATGATGCTTGATACAAAAGTGACCACCCAGTATTGTAGTTCCTCATGTACCAGGGAAGAAGCTGAACGAGAACGGAAGGAAGGACAGAGGAAATTTCAAAAATATCCAGAACCTTCCGTGTCCCTAGCCAAGTTGTTCCTGTACAACTACAGCACTGACTTCTACCTAGCAATGTGGAAAATTGCCCAGGTATGTCTTGTGCACAAAAAACAGGACAAATCTAACCCGGCCAGTTACTGCCCCAACAGTCTAATCTCGATCACCAGCCACACGATGGACCGTGTTATCAAGTCGCAGTTGCTCAGCAATAACCTACTCACTGACATTCAGTGTGGATTCCACCAGGGTCACTGAGCTCTTGACCTCATTACAGACTTGGCCCAAATATGGACAACAGAGCTGAACTCCAGAAGTGAGGTGAGAGTGACTACCCTTGACATCAAGGCAGCATTTAACCAGGTGTGGAATCAAGGAGCCCAAGCAGAACTGGAATTAATGGGAATCAAGGGAAAACCCTCCGCTGATTGGAGTCATACTTGGCACAAAGAAAGATAATCGTTATGAAGTGTTTCGAAAGGTTAGTCATGGCACTCATCAACACTGGTCTCCCTGATTGAAATACTAACATTTAAGAAAAACTTGGACGGGTTCATGGATGAGAGGGGTGTGGAGGGATATGTCCAAGTGCAGGTCAGTGGGACTAGGCAAAAAATGGTTCGGCACAGACAAGAAGGGCCAAAAGGCCTGTTTCTGAGCTGTAATTTTCTATGGTTCTATTGCCTGGATCCATTACAGTTTGCCTACTGCTGCATCAGGTCCACAGCAGATGCCATTTCCCTAGCCCTACACTCAATCCTGAAACATCTGGATAACAAGGACACTTAAGTTAGACTTCTATTTATTGTCTACAGATCAGCCTTCGATACCATTATCCCAACAAAACACACCTCAAAACTTTGTCCTAGGGCTTGGCTCCTCCGTCTGTGACTGGATCCTAGACTTCCTAACCCACAGACTGCAATCAGTAAGGATAAGTAATGACACCTCCTCCACGATTATCCCCAATACTGGTGCCCCGCAAGGCTGTGTCCTCAGCCCCTTATTATAGTCTTTATGCACTTATGGCGGCATGGCCAAATTCCACTTCAACTCCAATTTCAAATTTGTTGATGACACCACTGTAGTGGGTCGAATCTCAAAAAACAACAAGACGAAGTGCAGGAAAGAGATAGAAAATCTGGTGAAATGGTGCGACGGCAATAATATCTCTCCCACCATGTCAGTAAAATGAAGGAGCTAGTCATCCACTTCAGGAAACATAGTGGAGGACGAACCCCCATCTACATCAATGGTAAGAAGTCTCACAATACCAGGTTAAAGTCTAACAGGTTTATTTGGAATCACGAGCTTTCGGAACACTGCTCCTTCATCAGGTGAGTGGCCCACTCTCACCAATCTTTACAGATGCACCATAGAAAGCATCCTATCTGATTATATCACAGTTTGGTATGGCTTCTGCTCTGACAAAGACCGTAAGAAGCTACAAAGGGTTGTGAACATAACTGAGTCCATCACGCAAACCAGCCTCCCATCCATTGACTCTGTATACACTTCCCACTGCCTTGGGAAAGCAGCCAGCATAATCAAGGCCATTACACACCTCATATATACTCTCTTCCACCTTATTCTGTTAGGAAAAAGTCTGAAAACACATACCAACTGACACAAGAACAACTGCTTCCCTGTTATCATCAGAGTTTTGAACGGTCCTATCATATATTAAGTTGATCTTTTTCTTCACCCTACCTGTAGCTGCAACATTATATCCTGCACTCTATTCTATTCCCTTTTCCCCTATGTACTTCATGAGCGGTATGTTTTGCCTGTATAGCGCACAAGAAACAATACTTTTCACTGTATCACAGTACATGTGAGAATAAAATCAAGTCAAATCAATAATTGTGGTGGGTTGGAGGTCAATCATCTCAGCTCCAGGATATCACTGCAAGAAATCCTCAGGGTCGTGTCCAAGGCCCAACCATCTTCAGCTGCTTCATCAATTATCTTCCTTCCATCATAAGGTCAGAAGTGGGGATGTTTGTTGATGACTGCACAATGGTCAGCATTATTCGCAATCCCTCAGATACTGAAGGAGCCAGACCTGTACCACGTTCTCCTTGGAGTATGTAGGAACTTGCACGTCAGTCATAAAGTAGGTTTATGTTATACATTTACTTCCAAACTAAAGAGCTTTTGACAATTTATTCCTATGCAGCACATAATTCACTTCATTAGTCTGAATATCACTCCATATCAAAAAGTCTCACACCTGCTGAAGTTGATTTGATTTTTCAATGCTGCATCATTCAGTACCAACTTCATTAGATCTCAATTAATGATGACAGCAGCAGCTCCATGGGTAGCACTCATACCTTGAAAGATCATGGGTTCATGTTCTACCTTTGTCTCGTCTGCTCGGCAGAGTTTCGCAGCTGGTCTGCGTCCCGAGCGCAAGTTGAGAATATGGATTCGAAGTTTCGCAGCTGGTCTGCATCCCATGCAGGAATTCATGTTCTACCCCAGAGAACAGAACTGAGCACCTAATCCAGTCTGATACTCCCAGTGCAATACAGTGGATGTTTTGTAAAAATCAATTTTTGGGATGTGGGCACTGCTTGTTAGGCCAGCATTTATTGTCCCTATCTAATCGCCCTTGAGAAAGTGGTAGTGGGCCACCATCTTGAGCCACTGTAGTCCCTGTGACATAGGTACACCCACAGTGCTGTTAGGGAGGGAGTTCCAGCATTTTGACTCAGTGAAAGTGAAGGAACGATGATAAATTTTCCAAGTCAGGATGGTGAGTGACTTGGAGGGGAACTTCCAGGTGGTGGTGTTCTCAGGTATCTGCGCTCTTGTCCTTCTAAATGGTAGAAGTCACGGGTTAGTATGGTGCTGTTGAAGGAACTTTCTGCAGTGCATCTTGTTGATGGTACACATTGCTGCTACTGTGCGTCAGGAACTACAAAAGATCGTGAGTGTAGCCCAATCCATCACGCAAACCAGCGTCCCATCCATTGACTCTGTCTACACTTCCCGCTGCCTTGGCAAAGCAGCCAGCATAATTAAGGGCGCCATGCACCCCGGACATTCTCTCTTCCACCTTCTTCCTTCGGGAAAAATACAAAACTCTGAAGTCACGTACCAACCGACTCTAGAACAGCTTCTTCCCTGCTGCTGTCAGACTTTTGAATGGACTTACCTTGCATTAAGTTGATCTTTCTCTACATTCTGCACTCTCTCATTTCCTTCTCTATGAACAGTATGCTTTATCTGTACAGCGCTCAAGAAACAATATTGGGCTAATGTATGTTAATACATGTGACAATAATAAATCAAATCAAATCAGTGGTGGAGGGATTGAATGTTAAAATTGGTGGATGGAGTGCCAATCAAATGGGATACTTTATCCTGGATGGTGTTGAGTTTATTGAATATTATTGGAGCTGCACTCATTCAGGCAAATGGAGAGTATTCGATCACTCTCCTGACTTGTGTCTTGTAGATAGTGGACAAGCTTTGGGGAGTCAGGAGGTGAGTTACTCCCCTCAGGGTTCCTAGCCTTTGACCTGCTCTTGTAGCTACAGTATTTATATGGCTAGTCCAGTTCAATAGTAACCCCCAGGATGTTGGTAGCTGGTGATTCAGTGATGGTAATGTTATCGAAGTCAAAGAGAAATGGTTAGATTCTCTATTGTTGTAGAATTTTACCCTGAATCTAACTTGTTCATGATTATTGTTGGCTAAGTGAATAACATAATTCTTTTTATATGAACAAAATTAACCCAAACATTAAAAAAATCATGCAATTGATAAATGAGATAAATTAAGCTCAGAACATCATTGTGCATACTAAGGGTGCAATTGTGAAACTCTCATGCTTTTGATAGGTAATTTTCTGTCGAAGGAAGTTTCTCGATTGCAATGAGAATTATCCTTGAGAATGTCTGTTTCCCTATTGTTTAGATCTCGAGTAGATTGAGATACATAGCAATTCCGTCAAGATAGATTTATGGCCTCTTTGTGACCGAAATTGAAAATCCAAGGTCTGGTAAATTGGAAGGCAATGAATGATTTCAGTTTTGATGTGTTGTATGGACCTGAGCCTTGAGAACTGGTATTTCACTGTGACAGGAGAAGCTCGAATCATTTCTCCCATGACAGAATTGACAGCTATCATTCACACCCAAGACCTTTATTTACCCTCTTTCCTTCTCCTGTTGCTGCTCTCACTAACACTGACGATGTTTGATGGGTCAGAGTAGATGGAGCTTTACTCAGGCATCATCATAACAATCAATCATTCAAAGGTGTAGAGCCTTGCAAAGTGAGAGCTCAGGCTGGTCCTCAGGACGGGACCAATTTTATTGCCTACCCCTTGTTTCCCCTGACAATAGAGCAGCCATATAAATCAATAAATCTGGATTTCTCCTGCCCTTTGTGTATAAGACATACCTGGGCAATTGACCACATTGCTGGGTAGATGCCAGTGTTGGGGCTGTACTGGAACAACTTAGCTAGAGGCATGGCTTGTTCTGAAGCGCATCAAACCTATTGCCGGAATGTTGTCATGGCCAATAAACTTTGCAGCATTCAGTGTCTCCAGCCATTTCTAGCTGTCATGTGAAGTGAGTTGAACAGGCTGAGGACTGGCCGCTACAATTCTTGGGACTTCAGGAAGAGATTGAACGCACATCATCCACCCGGCACCTCAATTGGATGATTGTTGCAAATACTTCAGCCATCACTAAGGGTGGTGATATTTTTGGACCCTCCTCCCCTTTGGTTTAATTAGTGGTTTAATTTTCTACCACCATTTACAACTGAATGTGGCAAGTTTGTAGAATCTTCAACAACTCATTTGACTGCAGGGCTGCTTAGCTCTGTCTGTTGCATTCTGCTTCCACTGTTTGGCACACAAGTAGCCATGTGTTGTAGCATCATCAGGTTGGCACCTCATTTTTGGAAATACCTGGTGAACGCTCTTCATTGAACCAGGGTTGATCCCCTGGCTTGGTGGTAATGCTAGAGTGGGGGATATGCCGGGCTTTGAGGTTAAAGATTGTGATAGAGTACAAGTCTGCTGCTGATGATGGCCCACGGCACCTCATGAATCCCAGTTTTGAGTTGCTCGATCTGTTCGAAATCAGTCCCATTGTTGCCACTAATTGCTCTCTCGCACTCTCTTCATGAAAGCACTTTGTAGCAAGGTGGCGCAGCAGGAGCGTGCTGGGCCTGTAACCCAGAGGTCGATAGACCGAAACCATCCTCTGCTGTTCCTATTAACACTCATAATGAAACAACTTGACTACAACTCCGAAACAATTTTGGGGTGGCAAGGTGGCACAGTGGTTAGCACCACTGCCTCACAGCTCCAGGGACCCGGGTTCAATTCCCGGCTTGGGTCACTGTCTGTGTGGAGTTTGCACATTCTCCTCGTGTTTGCGTGGGTTTCCTCCGGGTGCTCTGGTTTCCTCCCATAGTCCAAAGATGTGCAGGTTAGGTTGATTGGATATGCTAAGTTAACCCTTAGTGTCCTGGGATGTGATAGGTTAGAGGGATCAGCAGGGTAACTAAGCGGGGATAAGGCCTGGGTGGGATTGTGGTCGGTGCAGACCTGATGGGCCGAATGGCCTCCTTTTGCACTGTTGGGATTGTATGGTTCTATGAAACTGGAAAATTTCATCAACTTTGTTGCAAATTTCCACCACTCCCTTGCACTCACATGGTCTATCTCTGACTCAGCTCCCACCATCTAAGGCAAATGTTCTTTCCCAGTGACGAATGATTTCTTGTACTTCTTTCAATTGAACATACCATTTTCGCTGTTCACCTTCTCTGAGTTGGGACAACAAACACAGAATCCTCTGTTTAGTTTGCAGGCATGACTCCGAGCTCCCTGTAACCTGCCACTTCAATTCTTTGCCCCATTGCCACTCTGACCTCTGCCCTTGGAGTCCTTTACTGTCTCAATGAAGTGAAAGCAATCTTGAACACCTCATCTTCAGTTAAGCACATTTCAGCCTTCTAGATTCAATAGTGTTTCACGGTTTTAGATTGTAATCACTGCCCCGCGTTTTGAATAGCAGTTGCTGATGATGCTTCTGCTGCTGCCTCCTTTAGACACATTTTTATTTCTTTTCTTGTCCCATTAGCATCTCTCTTTCTGTGTGCCATTAATCCTTTTATCACGTAACCTCTGCTGATTTCCACCTGATCACAGACCTTCCGTCTTGGTAAACTCCAACCTCCCTGACATTGAGATTTGTTTAAAACTTGTTAAATCTCTGAACTATTCCAGTTTTGTTGAAAAGCTGTCAATCTGAAATGTTAACCTCCATTTTACATCTCCCTTAAAATTCACTCTGGTGATGATAGAGCTGAACGCTAAGACAAGCAGGAGCCCATGTTGGAATGTGGGAAGATACAAGAAAGAAACACTAGGGGGAGGTGCAACTAAAGGTTTGCAAAATAATTTGGATGAGTTCTACAACGGAACAAATCAATATTAATACAACCACAATACTGAGAAATGGGGAGCTCTCAAAGCATGTATGTTTTGTATGGATCAGAATTAGCACAGGGCATTGAGAGAGGGATAATAGACACATCTCAAGTAATATTCTGACAAGGTGGAGAATGAATGAAACAAACCGAATGCTGGATCACTGGGCTGACACTGGGTTATAATTGGTGAAAATTGCTGGAACTTGAATAAAACCTGCCAATGGGCAACTTTTGTAAACTTGCACAGCATTGCAAGCAGCAGGTCAACATCATGGTGCCTTCTCTGAGAAATGGTTGCTGCATGCATTGGAGCATCTGAACAAGAATCGGCTATTTAACCTCCCCCTCGCGCCCCCCCCCCCCCCCCCGCCCCCAGCCTATTCCTTGGGGCGACACGGTGGCACAGGGATTAGCACTGCTGCCTCACAGCGCCAGGGACCCAGGTTCGATTCCCGGCTTGGGTCACTGTCTGTGTGGAATTTGCATGTTCTCCCTATGTCTGCCCGGGTTTCCTCCAGGTGCTCCTGTTTCCTCCCACAGTCCAAAAAGATGTGCAGGTTAGGTGAATTGGCCATGCTAAATTCTCCCTCAGTGTACCCAAACAGGCGTCAGAATGTGGAGGCTAGGGGATTTTCACCATAGCCTCATTGCAGTGTGAATACAAAGAACAAAGAACAATACAGCAGAGGAACAGGCCCTTCGGCCCTCCAAGCCTGGTCCAAAATACACCATTCTTTTGTATCCCTCCATTCCCACTCCGTTCATGTGGCTATCTAGATAAGTCTTAAATGTTCCCAGTGTGTCCACCTCCACCACCTTGCCCGGCAGCGCATTCCAGGTCCCCACCACCCTCTGTGTAAAATACGTCCTTCTGATATCTGTGTTAAACCTCCCCCCCCTCACCTTGAACCTATGACCCCTCGTGAATGTCACCACCGACCTGGGAAAAAGCTTCCCACCGTTCACCCTATCTATGCCTTTCATAATTTTATACACCTCCAGTAGGTTACCCCTCATCCTCCATCTTTCCAGTGAGAACAACCCCAGTTTACCCAATCTCTCCTCATAACTAAGCCTGTCCATACCAGGCAACATCCTGGTAAACCTCCTCTGCAATCTCTCTAAAGCCTCCACGTCCTTCTGGTAGTGTGGCGACCAGAACTGGGCGCAGTATTCCAAATGTGGCCTAACCAACGTTCTATACAACTGCAACATCAGACCCCAACTTTTATACTCTCTGCCCCGTCTTATAAAGGCAAGCGTGCCATATGCCTTAATGTAAGCCTACTTGTGACTAATAAATAAATTTTACCTTTACTTTTTTATTCTGCCATTCAACAAGATCACAGATAAAATTGCAAGTCATAACCTTCACTCCTTGACAAGTTCGGACATGAGAATTATAAGACAATACTCAAAGTCCAAATTAAATATGTGTAACAATACAATATACTCGTTAGCAACAAACCTATTAGACACAAATAATTACAAGGAATTATACATATTGTTACCCAGCAACCAGCCAATTTCTTGTCATGCCTATTGCTGGCATGTCCAATCTGAACTTCAAACTAAATTTGATATGTAAAAACGACACAAAGGGTGGAAAGATGGCTGTCTGAATGTCACATAACCTCTTTTATGGCTTAGAAAAACTGCCGTGTCTCAAGTGGGAACAAAAGGAACATTCCAGACTGATATGAATCAATGTCCTTCCCTGAAACCAATCCAAAGGGTATTATCAGGTGGAATGAGACATTTTAAAAACAAAGACACTGAATCTCTCAACTCTCAGAGGTGTTAACCAGCCACCCAGTTTGTGGAATCAACATGAAAACCACCTCCTCATTTGGAAAAGACTTTAAACTTCAATTACTAGGGGGCATAGGTTTAAGGTGCGAGGGGCAAGTTTTAAAAGAGATGTACGAGGAAGATTTTTTACACAGAGAGTGGTGGGTGGGTGCCTGGAACTTGTTGCCGGGGGAGGTAGTGGAAGCGAATACGGTAGTGACTTTTAAGGGGCATCTTGACAAGTACATGAATAGGATGGGAATAGAGGGATATGGTCCCCGGAAGCATAGGGGGTTTTAGTTAAGTCGGTGGGCAGCGTGGTCGGCAGCTTGAAAGACTGAAGGGCCTGTTCCTGTGCTGTAATTTTCTTTGTTCTTTGGGAAAAGTCACATTGTGAGACAGCCACGTTTTTTTTGTCTGCTAAAGGTTATCAATGAATTAAACTTTATTCTCTGAACACCTCGTAATCTGATCCAAATAAACAAACAAGCATTGAAAAAATAATTTATTTTAGCCTCATAAAAGTATCAAGCTAAGCTAGCACTCCCCTAAAAGCTGTGCAAACAGGCTCCCGCTGAGCTAAAGCTATTATATATTCCTGGAGCTCAGCTAATCATTCATTCTGATTAAACTGGAAAAACAGAGATCTGACCATCAGTTCAAACAACTTCTGTTGATTTAGTTTTCTGGTTATTTGATTCCCCAGTACTGGTCTCAGTTCATAGTCTCACAATACCAGGATAAAGTCCAACAGGTTTATTTGGTAGCACGAGCTTTCAGAGCATTGCCCCTTCATCAGGTGAGTGAAGAGTTCAGTTCACAAACAGAGTATATATAGACACAAACTTAGTTACATAAGGGGATATTAGGTCAGGTGACCAGAAGCTTGATCAAAGAGGTAGTTTTTAAGACTTGTCGTAAAGAAGAAAATCAAATTAGAGAGGGGCAGATGTGAATGGAGGGAATTTCAAAGCTTGGGGCCTAGGAAACTGAATCCATTATCACTAAATGTGAGGGATGGTCCAGAAATCAGAATTGGAGGAGCATAGATATTTTGGTGGGTTGTGAGGTTGGAGGAGATTCCAGAGATAGGGAAGAATGAGCCCATAGAGGGATTTGAAAACAAGAATAAAAACCTTAAAATCAAAATGTTGCTTGACTGGGAGCCAATGTAGGCCAATGAGCACAGGGGCTGATGAAGGAATGGGACTTGGTGCAAGTTAAGACACAGATGACCTCAAGTTTATGCCGTTTACAGAGGTTAGATCTTGAATTTTGTCACACTTTCCCTCAGTGTTAGTTATAGTTAGTGTTGCCCACAATGTTGATATTGTCGTTCAGGATTTTATGTTAAATGGTGAACAATAACTCTAACCCTCTGGAATACCACTGAGCACCTTCCGTCAGTGAAGTGAGTACCTCTCTTTAACCCCTACACTCTGTTTTCTTTTTCATAATGTAGAGATGCCGGCGTTGGACTGGGGTGGGCACAGTAAGAAGTCTCACAACACCAGGTTAAAGTCCAACAGGTTTATTTGGTAGCACAAGCCACAAGCTTTCAGAGCGCTGCTCCTTCATCAGGTGAGTGGAACTCCCGGTTTATCACATCTACAGCATCATCTTTGTCTACATTTTCTGTTACTTTTTTAAATGAGGTTGATCAGGCACGACCTTCCACTCTGAAATCTGTGTTGACTAATCTTTTTTATACTTTCAGCTTGAAGATGTTTTTCCGTTGCGCTTTTGAGCAAAGGTTCCATTATTTTCCCATCACAGGCGGAGTGGAAATGTAAAATTCTCTAACTCCGCTCTTATCTGACTGAAGCAAATGTCAGTCACTGTGTTAATGAATTATAGACAAGCAGTAAAATTGCATAATAAACATCCTCAAAACACCAGGGATTGATTAATTATTGAATATTATTGTTACACCTTTGACAAGCACATTTTTATTAAAGTGTGCGTCATTTTTTTCTGTACATTTCCCTTTGTCCTTTTCTCATTTCTTATTTAACCATTTTGCTAATTCTCATATTTTTTGTCTTTACTAAAATCCTTATTGTTCCTTTATTCCTCTGCTTATCTTCTCACCCACAACTTTATAGAGAAGCTGGAATTTTTTATAAAGATGTGCGCTGATGTCCCAGTAGAACCATTTTCTAGCAGAGAGAGATCCAATTCTCAACACAAAAGTACACCGATGGTATAGGAACACAACCAGAGCAGTCCCAGCCACTGTGTGTACCCCTGTCGACCAGTGTGTTCCTCTGTCGGCCAGTGTGTGTTCCCCTGTCGGCTGGTCTGTGTTCCCCTGTCAGCCAGAGTGTGCACTTGGCTAATCTATATTCCACTGGTGGCCAGTGTATGTCCCACTTTGCTCAGTGCGTATTCCACTGTCAGTCATTGTGTGTTCCACTGGCAGCCAGTGTGTTCCTTTGCCAGCCATGTGTACACCATAGTTGGCCCATGTGTACTGCATAGTCATCAGTGTGTTCCTCTGTCGGCCAGTGCATATTACACTGGCAGCCTGTGTAGCCTCTATTGCCAGAGGGCCATGGCCGAATCACAGCAGGCCGCAGCTGAGGCCCTCGACACACTTCCCGGGATTCTGCAGCCCATGGCTTGAGAGCTTGCAGGAGACCCAGTGGAACAGTGCCAAGACACAAAGGCACAGGGGCTGCACGGAGGCACAGTGGTTAGCACTGCTGCCTCACAGCGCCAACTTGGGTCACTGTCTGTGTGGAGTGTGCACATTCTCCCTCTGTCTGCGTGGGTTTCCTCTGGGTGCTCCGGTTTCCTCCCACAGTCCAAAGATGTGCAGGTTAGGTGCATTGGCCATGCTAAATTCTCCCTCAGTGTACCCAAGCAGGCACTGGAATGTGGCGACTAGGGGATTTTCACAGTAACTTCTTTGCAGTGTGAATGTACACCTACCTGTGACTGATAAGTAAACTACAAAAAAGGAATCACATCCAGCGCAGGTGAGAGAGATTAAAGGGAAGAAATTTGCTGTGGGTCTGTTTTGTTTGACTGTAATATATTTAGGGTATATTTTGTTGCCATTTCAACATGTTTCAGACCTGAAAATCAGTATTGCCATGTTTATTGCCTCAGCCCAAGATTAAAAACATCTTGGAGGAAATGCTTTATGGACTCCAGTGATATCAAGGTCAGCTATTTAACACATTCGTATCACATCCCTCAAAGTTCAGCAGAAGTGTAACCCATTTCCTTTCACAGGATATGGGGATTGAGTTATGTGGAGAGAACATAGGAGCTCTGCTTGTTCTCCTGAGGGCAGATCTATTATAGAGGTGTTGAAAATGATAGAGGGTTTTGATAGAGCAAATAAGCTAAAATGTTTCCAGTGTATATTACACTGGCAGCCTGTGTAGCCTCTATTGTCAGCCAGTGTGTGTTTCACTACCCTCCTGGCTGACTTCCCAGATGTGGAGATGCCGGCGTTGGACTGGGGTAAACACAGTGAGAAGTCTTACAACACCAGGTTAAAGTCCAACAGGTTTATTTGGTAGCAAAAGCCACTAGCTTTCGGAGCGTTGCTCCTTCATCAGGTAAGCGGGAGTTCTGTTCACAAACAGGGCATATAAAGACACAAACTCAATTTATACATTGAGATGATGCATGACCTCTCTCTCTTTCAGTCTGCTTTCTTCCCTCCCTCTCTCTCTCCATTTAAGTTTGGCTTCTTCTCTCTCTCTCTCTCGCATTCACTTTCAATCTGCATTCATCCTCTTTTACAGCCTTCTCACACCCACCTCTCCCTCCCACTCAGTTTCACCCTCTCCGCCTCTGCTTATTTGATTCACTCAAGTGTTTTGGAACCTGTGCAATCACAATGCAGCACCAGTTTAACAAAGGTTGATGTGACTGAACTGCTGAGCAATTTAAACAGAGAAATTCTGCTTATTAACTTTATGTAACCTTCATGTAATGGGAATGTGAGGAATGTCCCTGCAAGTAGCATGCAATAAATTGGGGCAGGAATCACATCCAGCATAGGTGAGAGAGACTGAAGGGAAGAAATTTGCTGTGGGTCAGTTTTATTTGACTGTAATATATTTAGGATTCATTTTGCTGCCATTTCAACATGTTTCAGACCTAAAATCAGTATTGCCATGTTTATTACCACAGCCCAAGGTTAAAAACATCTTCGAGTAGATGGTATATGGACTCCAGTGAATACATTCATATCACATTCCTCAAAGTTCAGCAGAAGTGTAACCCATTCCCTTTCACAGGATGTGGAGATTGAGTTATATAGAGGGAACATAGGAGTTCTGCTTGTTCTCCTGAGGGCAAATAGAGGTATTGAAAATGATGGAAAGTTTTGATAAAGCAAATAAGCTAAAATGTTTCCACAGGCAGAAGGGTCAGTAATCACAGAACAAGATTTTAACATATTTGGTAAAAGAACCGAGGTGGAGAAGTGGAGACAGAATTTTTTAACATGCTGCATTGTTACAATCTGGGATACGCTGTCAGGAAGGGCAGTAGAAGCAGATTAAATAGTACATTTCAAAAGGAAATTGGATACAAGCTGTCATGTTTTTATAATGATACAAGAATCATTATGTAACCAGCTTGTGAGTTCATTCACTTACACTAGGCACACATATAGAGGTTGAAGGAATCAGTAGAAGAGCTATGTTTTTCTCATAGACAAAAGGGAAACTGAAACTGGATTGCGAGACACACTTCCCATTCTGGTGATGTTATGTTGCTGTTCCATAAAGGCATATTACAAAACAAATTTGAAATGATAAACAAATACAGGGCTCTGCGGAAACAGCAGGAGCATAGCACGAATGAGATAAGTCTTTCAAAGGACTTGCAGAAGGATAATGGACTCATTTCTATTGCTATGTCCTATGATTCTAGAGTCAGCGCAACTTACGCATTTATTTAACAAGAGAAGAATAGCTCCAATGCAACTCAAACAAAATTGCAGGTTGTTTAATTCGGGACTGATGTCATACTTTGGAATGGGTTATTTTATGATTGCAGCACTGGACTAAAGACTTCTGGGAGCTTCATTGTACGTCAGCTTAGCTAAAATTAGACAGCATCATAGATTTGTTATTGTGCTATCTACCTCGACGTACAATGGACAATTGGCTCACTGTTTCTTGTTGTTGGTCTCCAGGACAACAACAGATAAGCAAGAATAGGGAATAGAGCTGACAGGCTGGATTGTGGCAAATAGAAGTGAAACAACAGGATAACAGCTGATGGTGGGTTGGAATTGTATCAGAGGTTACTATTCAAAGATTTGACACAGGAACCCAACTTGCCTCAAACTCACCACTTCCTGTTTTCACCGAGGGAGGACAAGGGACAATCATCGCACAGGCAGCAGGTTGATCATGTAACCATTATAGTGAGACTGCAAGCCTTCATTTGAATATTTTTTCTCTTTTCAATTCATTGAGCTTCAGGTAACCCAACAGCTAAAAGGAAGTGGATAGTGGTTGAACTCATGGGGTAAGTGCTTTTACAGCACTGCCTGTGGGCCAGCAGGATCAAGAGAACAAGACATCGAATAAAACCCCTCCACGATCTACCTGCTCCCTCCCAATATTTGCCCTCATCTGGCCATCATCTTCTTCCCCCAAATCACCATCTATTCCTGCCCCATCATCCCACCCCTCCATCATCCCATCCTCCACAATTGGGATCACCTCCGCAATCCAGGCTCCGTACTCCCCACAATCCTTAAGATCATCCTCAATCAACCTTCCTGCCCTCCTTGGATGTGGCCTTGTGCAGTAGGCTTCCCATCTGATTGGCCCCTCGACTGTCAAACAGATTACTTGTGGAGGACAATTGACAGAACAAATTTAAAGGAGCCCTGCAGGGAAATACTGTTGGATTTTTGACAAACCTATCCTTCTTCGTTTCCTGATCTCACAACAGCTTCCCCTTTCTCATCCTCCAATCGGAACTCCCTCTGGTCTAAAGCCCAGGTGAAGTTTGTTCTGTCCAGCCACAGAAATTGGAAGGATATTGAACATAAAGTGATTCTTAGGAAATCACAAGCAGCATTCAAGGAAGTCATTGAAGATTTAACTCGCTCAAATTATCAGAACAAGGAGCTGATCCTCCTTCCTCCTGAGGTGTGCTCAGTCATACAACATAGTTCCCTGTACACAATATCTTGCCTTTATGGCATTATTTAGAGCGTTTAAAAACATTCTAGAAGCACACTTGTGATAGGACTTTATCAATCCAGATTTCTCCTTGGGAACACACAACAATTATGATCCTTTCATTGCTCCCCAGGGCAAGATTATCGAACTCTCTGTGTGATTTAGATCAGCTGCTGACCTCAGTAGGACAGTAGGGATTCAGTAATGCATTGTCCATACAGAATCACATAGTCCGCCACTCATCACTACCCTGACACAAGTATAATGAATGGCTGCTAGGCAACTTGCTGGAAAGCGGCCAACACATGCTGATGCGGTTAAGGGCGGTTGAGAGTTGAGGGAGAGGGGGGGAGGGGGTGGGGGGCAGGGGTGCGGTGGGTAGCGTAGAGGTTGAGGTGGACAGAATAGCAATAAACCAAACTACACCAGTCTGGCTGAGTGAGCTCGTAATCAATCAAAAACTCCCAACGCTAGAAATAAACAGCAACCTGGGTACAGAATATACAGGGTAACTGTCACAGGGCTAATTGTTGGTGAGTCTGTTTGTGCTGACAGTGTCAAAGCTCAGCAGCTCAGTAGCAAGGCAAGGCTCACTGGGAACATTCCTTAACAATTATTGAATAAAAATGATTGACCACATCAAGGTGCTGACTCTTGCAATTCAGTGGAACAGAAATCTGGCTCTGTGGGCAGTGAGCTCCTGTTCAACAGAAACCTCCAAGGTGAATTCTTTGAAACTAGGAAACCTCACAGATAAAAGGCCTCATCATTTCTCCAGGGTATCTCACAGTTCTTCACAGCCTATGGATCATTTCTGAAGAATAAATCCTGCTGTTTCTGGAAAGATGATGTGGAGATGCCAGCATTGGACTGGGGTAAGCACAGTAAGAAGTCTCACAACACCAGGTTAAAGTCCAACAGGTTTATTTGGTAGCACAAGCCACAAGCTTTTGGAGCGCTACCCCTTCATCAGATGAGTGGGAGTTGTGTTCACAAACAGGGCATATATAGACACAAACTCAATTTACAAGATAAAGGTTGGAATGCGAGTCTTTACAGGTAATCAAATCTTAAAGGTACAGACAATGTGAGTGGAGGGAGGGTTAAGCACAGGTTAAAGAGATGTGTATTGTCTCCAGCCAGGACAGTTACCCCCCTGGTCTGGTTTACATGTGACTCCAGAGCCACCAACAATGTGGTTGGCTCTCAACTGCCCTCGGGCAACTAGGGATGGGCAATAAATGCTGGCTAGCCAGCGATGCCCAAGTCCCATGAATTAATTTTAAAAATCAATGAAGCACACACTCTAGTTGTAAGTGAGAGCAGTTGCTATTACCTGAGGCAAAGTCAGGCTTTATTCTTAAGTATATATAAGAACTGGTTTCCACCTGTGGTGAGGGGAGAAAAAGGGAGATTGTGCCCATGTCCTCTGGATTTTGTGAATAAACCAATGCTAACGAAAGCTTGGCTTCAGTGAATGAGCAGAAACAGTGAACAAATGGCATAAACCAATCATCATCACCATAGAAATCAATTACAAAAGCACCACTTATTTTGCTGGATAATTATCTAGTCATTATTACATTGCTGTTTGTGGGAGCTTGCTGTGTACAAATTGGCTGCTGCGTTTCCTACATGACGATAATAACTGCAATTCAAAAGTACTTCATTGATTGTAAAGCCTCTTGTGACACCCTGAGAAAAAACTTTTGTAGATTGTCAGAGATAAAGAACAAAGACAGCTTCCTACTGAGTAGTTATTGCTCATTAACTCTCCAAGGTTAGATAAAGGGCAAAATCATGCAGTTATAATCTGTCCTGCCATTGTCAATATAACAGGATGCCAGCAAGAGAAAGAAATGTAAACTGAATATGCCACCCCTCCATATAGCACTCAACAAAAATTGAATTAAAAATTTCAGTGTGAGAATCATAGAATGCCTACAGTGCAGAAGGAGGCCATTCAGCCCATTGAGTCTGCACCGACTCTCTGAAAGAACATCATACTTAGGCCCACTCCGTCCTCCCTATCCCCATAACCCTGCCCATTTACTGTGGCCAATCCATTTAACCTGCAAATCTTTGGACACCAAGGGGCAATTTGCCGTGGCCAATCCACCTAACCTACAAATCTTTGGACTGTGGGAGGAAACTGGAGCCCAGAGGAATCCCATGCAGACACAGGGAGAACATGCAAACTCCACACAGACAGTCATTCAAGGCTGGAATTGAACCTGGGTTCCTGGCGCTGCGAGGCAGCAGGGCTAACCACTGTGCCACCCTAAAAAGTACTTGCTTTCTTGCTTCTATGTGTTTGTGAGTTTGAGCTTTGAGTATGTGAGCATTGTCAAGATGTGACTTGTGCAAATTTATCTTTGAATTCATCAGCTGATCAAACATATGTTCTACAGTTTGAAAGGGACTTTCAAAAGACAAAGCAAAGAGGCTTACTCAAGATGGTTGTCATGAGTGATCTGATGTCTGGCATTGCAAGTTGACAGTTTGTGAGTCTCTGTCGATATGCACGAACAAGTTGACCAGTTTTCTGGAAGGTTCCAAAGGGGAATAAATTAAGATTTGCCTAAACATCCTCTTCTGGAATTTCACACCGGCTGATGTCCAGAATTACACTGAAAGATTTAGGGAAATTGTACCAGACTCATGTTTGCATTCCTCTAAGGCTACCTCTCAAGTGCCAACAGAAAGTCTCCCAGATAATAGCTATCTATTCTCCTATCTTATCAAGAAGAGATAATGGACCATTCAGGAGTTAGTGGCTGGGTAATTACAGGATCTAAACACCTCAGCCATAAAACAACAGCCGCACTCTGTCCAGACATGAGCGAAGCAATGATATTCTGAAATCATTGTGGGGGAAGGGTCAGGTGACTGGAGTGACCAGTTTTGAATGTCTTTTATTACAACGTGCAAGTTGCTAATGAGTAGTCTGGAAGAAACCTGACAATGGGGCATTAATACTTTCCCTCTCCCCTTCTCTTCCAAATTCAAGATACTATCTCTATCACAGTTTGACATTCAATACACACATAGAGAACTTTCATCAAAAGGAACCTCAGCTGGAAAAATCATCGGCTCTTGAAAAAGGCTGATTACATTTTAAAAAGAAATTGTCTCCAGCAATTGCAGGTATACAGGAGCTTCAGCTTCGCTGAATTTTCAAGACCACCATGAAAAAATTCTGCTTCAGCCAGATACCAGCAAAGGACCGATAAACATTGAATTCTTTATTTTTTTCCTTTTGCATTGAAGTTTAATTTTGCTAAGCTAGTAACTTCCTTCTGTATAACTTGTAATTCTGCATTGTGCACGCACAGTGTGTGTGTTAGGAAGGTCAAAGTGTGAGCTGACAAAGAACAAAGAACAAAGAAAATTACAGCACAGGAACAGGCCCTTCGGCCCTCCAAGCCTGCACCGACCATGCTGCCTGACTTAACTAAAACCCCCTACGCATCTGGGGACCATATCCCTCTATTCCCATCTCATTCATGTACTTGTCAAGATGCCCCTTAAAAGTCACTACCGTATCCGCTTCCACTACCTCCCCCGGCAACGAGTTCCTGGCATCCACCACTCTCTGTGTAAAAAATCTGCCTCGGACATCTCTTTTAAAACT
Organism: Mustelus asterias; assembly: GCF_964213995.1. Lineage (NCBI taxonomy): Eukaryota > Metazoa > Chordata > Chondrichthyes > Carcharhiniformes > Triakidae > Mustelus > Mustelus asterias. The sequence goes on along the minus strand of NC_135804.1, from coordinate 76,615,141 downwards.
TGCCCCTCGCACCTTAAACCTATGCCCCCTAGTAATTGACTCTTCCACCCTGGGAAAAAGCTTCTCTCGCAGGATATAGATAGGCTGGAAAATTGGGCGGAGAAATGGCAGATGGAATTTAATCCAGATAAATGCCAAGTGATGCATGTAGGGAGGAGTTATACAATAAATGGCAGAGCCATCAAGAGTATAGAAACACAGAGGGACCTAGGTGTGCAAGTCCACAAATCCTTGAAGGTGGCAGCACAGGTGGAGAAGGTGGTGAAGAAGGCAAATGGTATGCTTGCCTTTATAGGATGGGGTATAGAGTATAAAAGCTGGAGTCTGATGTTGCAGCTGTATAGAACGCTGGTTAGGCCACATTTGGAGTACTGCGTCCAGTTCTGGTCGCCGCACTACCAGAAGGACATGGAGGCTTTAGAGAGAGTGCAGAGAAGGTTTACCAGGATGTTGCCTGGTATGAGGGTCTTAGCTATGAGGAGAGATTGGCTAAACTGGGCTTGTTCTCCCTGGAAAGACGGAGAATGAGGGGAGACCTAATAGAGGTGTACAAAATTATGAAGGGTATAGATAGGGTGAACAGTGGGAAGCTTTTTCTCAGGTCAGAGGTGACGATCACGATGGGTCACGGGCTCAAGGTGAGAGGGGCGCGATATAACTCAGATATCAGAAGGAAGTTTTTACACAGAGAGTGGTGGGGGCCTGGAATGTGCTGCCAAGTAGGGTGGTGGAGGCAGACACGCTGGCATCATTTAAGGCTTACCTGGATAGTCACATGGGCAGTCTGGGAATGGAGAGATACAAACGAATGGTCTAGTTGGACCAATGAGCGGCACAGGCTTGGAGGGCCAAAGGGCCTGTTTCCTGTGCTGTACAGTTCTTGGTTCTTTGCTCTTTGTTCTGACTATCCACTCTGTCCATGCCGCTCATAATCTCATAGACTTCAATCAGGTCTCCCCTCAACCTCCGTCGCTCCAGTGAGAACAAACCAAGTTTCTCCAACCTCTCCTCATAACTAATTCCCTCCATACCAGGCAACATCCTGGTAAATTGTTTCTGTACCCTCTCCAAAGCCTCCATGTCTTTCTGGTAGCATAGCGACCAGAATTGAACACTATATTCCAAGTGCGGCCTCACTAAGGTTCTATAAAGCGTCAACATGACTTGCCAATTTTTAAACTCAATACCCCGGCCGATGAAGGCAAGCATGCTGTATGCCTTCTTGACTACCTTCTCCACCTGCATTGCCACTTTCAGTGACCTGTGTACTGTACACTCAGATCCCTTTGCCTATCAATATTCTTAAGGGTTCCGCCATTTATTGTATATTTCCTATCTGTATTAGACCTTCCAAAATGCATTACCTCACATTTGTCCAGATTAAACTGCATCTGCCATTTCTCCGCCCAAGTCTCCAACTGATCTATATCCTGCTGTATCCTGTGATGGTCCTCATCGTTATCCGCAAATCCACCAACCTTTGCGTCGTCCGCAAACTTACTAATCAAACCAATTACATTTTCCTCCAAATCATTTATATATATTACAAACAGCAAAGGTCCCAGCATTGATCCCTGAGGAACGCCACTTGTCACAGCTCTCCATTCAGAAACACACTCTTCCATTGTTACCCTCTGTCTTCTTTGACCGAGCCAGTTTTCTATCCACCCTGCCAGCTCACCTCTGATCCCATGCGACTTCACCATCTGCATCCCAGTCTGCGATGAGGGACCTTGTCAAAGGCCTTACTGAAGTCCATGTAGACAACATCCACTGTCCTACCCTCATCAATCATCTTCGTCACTTCCTCGAAAAACTCAATCAAGTTCGTGAGACACGACCTCCTCTTCACAAAACCATGTTGCTCTCACTAATACATCCACTTATTTCCAAGTGGGAATAAATCCTGTCTCGAAGAATCCTCTCCAATAATTTCACTACCACTGATGTAAGGCTCACCGGCCTGTAATTACCTGGATTATTCTTGCTACCCTTCTTAAACAAAGGAACAACATTGGCTATTCTCTAGTCCTCCGGGACCTCCCCTGTAGCCAGTGAGGATACAAAGATTTCTCTCAAGGCCCCAGCAATTTCCTCCCTTGCCTCTCTCAGTATTCTGGGGTATATCCCATCAGGCCCTGGGGACTTGTCTACTTTAATGTTTCTCAAGAACCCCAATACTTCTTCCTTTTTGATCTCGGAAGACTCCTCGGAGGAAGCCGATGAAGGGACCTCAACTTCCACTCACAATTCACCATCGCAGAGACTCTCACATCAGTGGGTTAAGCTAGTGACGAAGCATCTGGGTCACTCTCTGGTGAGGATGACACATCTCCTGATGTACATTGGTGGAAGAGGGAACGTTCGAGGCCTCTGGCATGCAGGAGCCTGCCGGAGGTGAGGAGTCAGCCGGCCCCAGGCCATATGCTGGGCCTCTGAGATCACTTCTCCCTCAGCTGCTGAAGATGCAGCAACAGAGCCAGGGAGTGCAAGAGGGGCTGACAGCAACACTGAACCGACTGCGAGGCTTTTGGGAAGAGTCCCAAAGCTTTCAGGCAGACCAGCTATTGCTTGTCTTGTGTGGTTCCCAGGCCAACACTCCAAGGATGGCACCCACGGTGGAAAGCCTGGGGCAGGGAATCCTCACCATAAGTGGCAGGGTCTAAGCGATGGCCAAGTCACAGCAGGTCACGGCAAAATCCCAGAGGGCCAAGGCTGAGTCACAGCTGAGGACCTCAACAGGCTTCTTGAGATTCTGTGGCCCATGACTGAGAGGCTCGAGAGCTTGCAGGAGACCCAGCGAGACAGCGCTGAGACACAACGGCACAGAGGTGGCATGGTGGCATATTGGTTAGCATTGTTGCTTCACAGCGCCAGGGACCTGGGTTCGATTCTGGCTTCGGGTCACTGTCTGTGTGGAATTTGCATGTTCTCCCCGTGGGCTTCCTTCGGGTGCTCTGGTTTCCTCCCATAGTCCAAAGATGTGCGGGTTAGGTTGATTGGCCATGCTAAATTGACCCTAGTGTCGGGGGATAAACAGGGTAAATGTGGGGTTATAGGGATAGGGCCTGAGTGGGATTGTTGTTAATGCAGACTCAATGGGCTGAATGGCATCCTTCTGCACTGTTGGGATTCTATGATTCTATGACAGCAGCCTTTGAGAATGTGGCCCAGTCAGAAGATGATGGCTGAGGGACTGCAGAGTGTGGCAGTCTCAGATGGCACTTACTGCTGCTATTGACAGGTGGCCATCACAGAGGGCTCAGCCATTATGGCAAGAACACAGGTGGTCCTCCAGGACTGGCAGGGCCAGATGACGCTGGAGCTTCTGGAGCTCACTGCAGAAGCACCGCCATCCCATGGAGTGACCCAGGGACCCACAGGAACCCTGAGGGAGGAGGAAGGGCTTGGGGAATTCCACCCAGGAGACTGCGGCTGTGACTACACCTTCTGACTCCCCTCTTCCTGACACCGGAGCATCTCAAGGACAGTGGGATAAAGAGGGTGTCATGGATACGTCACTGACACCTGGAGGCCGGCCAGAGCCCTCAAGGTCCAGGCCCTCCAGAGGACAATCGCCAAGGCCATGGGGCACAGTAGGCAGCTGGCCACCTCCACATCGGATGTATGTCCATGGGAGACACCGAGATGTAATGGTAGGCCACGCAAAATTAAGAAGTTGTAGTGGCACTAAGACGGCACTGGTGAAGGACAACACCAGATAGATAGAATATTTAGGCACTTTAAAGTCTCACGTTCACTTGATATGTTAGCACTTATTTTGAAGGCACTTTTACTGGCACCAATTAATGTTATTTCACCCCACACCTGCGACTAATGCGTCTCTGATTAGCCTCTGGTTGCTGGAGGGACCCTGTATGTTGATGCCAGTGGGAGAGGCCCCTCAACGCACTGCTGCTGAGAGAATTAAGGAGCTCAAATAATTCACTGCCTACAGTGGTTGGCATGCATTGGCAGCAACTTACAGCATCTACCATGGCATCCCCAGACCCCATGAGAGCTTTCCTCCTCCCCCTCACCCCACATGCCCTGGGGTCCTGCATGGGTGTTTGATGCTCCCTTACCCACCACCCAGATGTGGGCCCCGTGCCCACGTGCGTGCGGAGCTCAGATAGGAGAAAGACCAGCTTGCACCAGGGGATCAGCACAATCGCACATAATGAGTCATCATCACTCTCCTGCCTGCCACAGAAACTCACTAACACAGCACACCCAGACCCACCACTCTTTTACTACAATGTTGCAGGAGATTGTAGGACTGCATGGTGTTTGGGGGACAGGACGGGGTGGGGCGGGGGGATGGGGTGCAACAAATGGCAACGCGGGTCCCTAGTGACCAAAGTGTGTGGTGATCAGGGCCTCCTTCACCACTCTAGCATGCCTGACCTTTGCTGTCACTAGCCCTCTGGTGCCTGGGTAGCATTGATTGTCATTGTCCTCCTCATCCTCCTCCTCCTCTTCCTCCTCCTGCTGGGCGACCTCCTCCTCAGTGACACCCCGACAGCGTGCATGACAGCCCGGCTGCTCAGCCTTCATGTCCTCTGCCTCCAGAAGGTCTCTCGCTTCTGTGCCAGCTTGTGCACACCACCACAATATGGCATATTAGAGGGCCCCGCCAGAACAGTGCAGGCACCTGAACTACATTTGAGGAACCCTATGCACCACTCCACTATTGAACGGGTTGCAACGTGGGCCTCATTATACCGGGTCTCCACCTCAGTCTCAGGCCTCCGCACAGGCGTCATCAGCCAAGTCAAAAACGGGTACCCCATGGCCCCCACAAGCCATCCCTGCACCCTAGGCTCCTCCTCAAAGACCTCCAGGACATCGGAGCTCTTCAATATAAAACTGTCATGCACATTGCTGGGGTGTCAGGAGCAGTCATGCATGATATTCAGCTGATGGCCACACACCAATGTCACATTAATTGAATGGAAGCCCTTTCTGTTCATGAATCTTCCTGGATTCTTCACTGAGGTCTTGAGGGCAACGTGGGTGCAGTTTATAGCCCCCTGCTCATTTGGCTGCAAATCCTGCAGCCAGGGCTTCCTGCTGGGCTTCATTCAGGTCAAATTTAATATACTGGCCAGCCCGGGAATACAGGACATCTGTGAGCTCCTTCATACACTTGTGGACGGATGATTGGGAAATGCCACAAATGTGTCCACTAGCAGTCTGGAAGGACCCAGTGGCGCAAAGGTTTAAGGTGTCTGTTACTTTCATAGCCACTGGTGAGGGTACCCCCCACCTCCCCCCCCCCCAACGCCCCACCTCCCCCGCATGCCCTGAGGATCCAGGTGCAACAAATGGCACAGGTGTTGCACTGAATCCTTTCGGAGCCGGAGTCATCGGCAGCACATTGTGTCCTACAGTTGCTCGTAGGATACTCGTGTGTAGAACTGCCGGGGTCTCCGCTCCCTCCTTCTCCTGCCCCCCCCCTCCCCGCCCTTCGGGGCAAATGGCAGCCATGTCCTGCCTCCAACAGCTGTCTCCCTCAACTCCTGCGAGTGGTAAGGCCTGGGCCTCTTCTGCGATTCATCCTCCTGCTCCGGCTCCTCCTCCTCAGCTCTGACAACAACCAAAAGAACAACAAGATCAATTGATCGCACTGCAAAAGCCATCTCGTTGATTTGAAGATGGGGGGAGTTTAGGGAAGGGGAGAGATAGATGAAGAGGCTGAAGAACTCTGCTCGCCCCCAGCCCAGCAACACACACTCCCCACATTCCCCCCACAGTCCCACCAGCAACACATGCTCCCCATACCCCCCCAACACCCCTAGCAACACACACTCCCCATACCTCCCCCACAGCCCCCATAGCAACACACACTCCCCACACCCCCCCATAGCAACACACACTCCCCACACCCCCCCCATAGCAACACACACTCGCCATACCCCGCTACAGCCCCCCAGAATGGCAATACAGCCCCCACCATTTACTCCACATTCACAAACACACACACAGAACTCATGCAGACGTAGCCACAGACAGTGCTGCTTGACAAGTTCTGAGGCTGCAGCACTGCCACTTCAGAGAGTTACCAGCCCATCCCCCACCTGCAACAGTGCTTGCTGCTATCAGCACTAGAACCCAGAGTCAGCGCTCAGCTGAAGTCGGACCCCATTGAACAACAGCATCCCCCTACATCCCCACATACTCGCAGTCTCCAACCGAAACACAACATGGCCACCATGAAACAACCCCCCACCCCCACTGCCCCCCCTTCCCCCAAACAGCACGGAGCAATTTAAAAGCAGAGACTTACCTCCTCACTCACTCTCACTGCTCAAGTGCCTGAATGCGACTTTAATACTTGAGGTGATTTCCTTACCGATCCGGCTGCAGCGAACAAGGTTGTTAAGGCACGTGACCTGGGACGATTGGGAGTGAAGCTTGCTAATGACATTGTGATGAATGCAAAAGAATGCAAAATTACGTTTCGCCCATTTTGGGCGGGGTCCCAATCGAGCCGATTTCTTTTCTTGGTAAAATAGGAATGGTGCGAAAACAGATGCCTCTCTCCCACGCCTGGGATTCTCTGACCCCGCCCGCGCCTGGGATTCTCCAATCCCACCCGCGACTGAGATTCTCCAACATTGCCTGTGATTGGGATATTCCGACTTCACCCGCGACTTGGATTCTCCGACCTTGCCCACGGCTGGAATTCTCCAGCCTAACCTGTGACTGTGATTCGGCAGGCTAACCCATGACTGGGATTCTCCAAACTCACCAGTGACTGGGAATGTCCGATCTCACCTGTGGCTGGGATTCTCCGACCTCGCCCCTGGCTGGATTTTCTGACCTTGTCTGAGCTGGGATTCTCCGGACCCGCTGCAGTGAATGGAGTTTTAGCTGAGTGCCAAATCCTCCATTCTTGCTGGCGGCGGTAATGGGGCGTGCCAGATCGGAAAATTCCGGACCTTATCTTTGTTGAGGATTTTGATACAGATGGGATTATTGAGGAGCGAGTCAGAGGTTTGTCTTCAGAAACAAATGTCAAGGCTGAGACCATGGATACCGACATGGACCCTGGAGCCACAGATCCGATCAAACTACTAAATTGAAATTTTCATTGCCAATCCTTGTATCACACTGCACTGGCACTGAGGAATTCAAATCAAAGAAAGTCTGATATCATTCCTCCACTTAAATGGTCACCAGCCGCTGAGGACCAAACTCTCAATGCAGCAAACAATTTGTCCCTCATGAGCTGCTCAACAGATTGCATGGACAACAGAAATAACAATTGAACTTCCAGATGATAACCCACAGGTCCCTAATGGACAATATCAACAGCTGAAAGATTATGTGATTGTTCCAGGACCTGCGATTGAAGGGGAGGAGGCCCTTGCCAAGATATTTGGCTATAGCAATGTCTGACAGACCCATGACTGGCTCAGCACAGTCACTCAGCCTTCTAAATGGTTTATGGCATTGCTCTTCAAACTCTCAGGTCCTGGAGCAAGACCCAGCATTGGCTGGGCTTCAGATTCGATAAGGTGAGCAGTAATCCCAACCAATATCAAGCACAATGTACACAAAACACTGGTCCAGGATAAAAATGATTTTGAACAGGAGGAATTGCCATAAAAAGCTTCAACTCACAATCCAAATGGCATAATCATTCAAAGAGAGGAATTAGCCAGAACAAAGCAGAACAAAGGTGCTGAAGAAAGCTGAAAAAAACCACACTGACTCCAGTAAATAGTGATTTGTATATAGAGGACAGTCACTTGCTGATGGATTACAATTAGATCTTTGAAAATGGTTTGCACTTCCAAGAAGATACATACAACTTGGATAATGCATACTTACACAGAAAGTTGTCAGAAATGAATGATTATGTTTTCCTGGATGAACTGGTTTCAATATCCTGCTTCAGAGAATTTCAATCCCACAGAAATCAAACATCAGACACAGGCCAACCATTGATGCCAATTCTACAGATCCTGATCCAGTGAGCACAATCTTGCAACAATACATTGATATTGCAGACAAACTCAGACTGAATAAGATTGATTTAGTAATCGTTATATATTTGAAAGGGTTGCAGGTTGCTTTAAGAGCTGATCACATGATTTGATGGTGATGCCACAGGCTGCTGTTTTACTTTCAGTTTTGTATTCTGTATATTGCAGAGAACAGCTCTTTTAATAAAACCTGTTGTGTGTCAGTTTGAATCTACAAGTGTAAACCATAGCTTTTCTTTCTGTTAAAACCCACAAGCCTAACATAGTTAGGACATAGCTATCACTACAACAAGAATGCTAGAACTCCAAAAACTGTGTGCAAAGCTCTACAGAGATTGACATGGCAGGCCATATCAGCATCTGACCAGATGATAAACAAAACCTGACTTACCACTTAGCAGTTGAACTTCTGACTGCTTTTCCCAGTGATAAATTGAATGAGATCCTCAACTCTAAGAGATTCAAGATACTCATTAGTTGCTACAGCAACTGCCTTAATAATTTGAAAAGCAGCATGACTTTTCAGCTCTTGAGCAGATACATCAATATGCTGGAATTTCAAGTGTATGAATCAGCTATGCAAAGTATTTTTCAACATATTGGCTTGAGATGTGCAGTTTGAAGGAAAGTCATCCTGATTTCAATGAAGAAAGTGAGACAATTTGTTGCCCAGTGACAACAAGAGTCTGGCTTCTCTCAGACAGCACGTGGTCAAGTAATTGAACAGACAGCCAACCATGACTCTACGACAAAGGGATGTTTGACAGATCTCCTCCCAATGAGGGAACTGTACAAAGATAGGCCTTGTCGCAGCATGAGAGGGCTGCCATTAGCACAAACTGTCAACGGATGGCTGATCACAGAATGTCAACGAGATCTCACATTGACCTGAATGGAGTGCATACATCTCTGTCAAAGTGATCAAAGATGTGATGAACCTCAATTTCATGCATGTTGTTTCCTCTTCCTCTGTGAAGGTAGAGCTTAGCATTAATGACTTTCAGAATGTTAAACAGAGTACAAAGACATCAGTGTCAGTAAGACAGATCACATCACATCAGGCCAATTTCCACCAACACCTGTAGGCAAAGATTGTAGAGAGGCCAAGGAAAAGGGAAAGGAAGTATCCATGTCTTTTTGTCAGAACAATTACAACAACAGGATATCAGCTTTGTCAGGAAGATGAAACTGAAGACTTTCAAGGTACAGGAAAATTTACTCTGGTTACTACTCAAGTGTAGGATAGGGAGTTGGCTTTGAAAGCAGATTGAAACTTATTTACTCAACTATTAATTGATGGAGCAATACCAGAAGGACGTGGAGGCTTTGGAGAGAGTACAGAGGAGGTTTACCAGGATGTTGCCTGGTATGGAGGGGCTTAGTTATGAGGAGAGATTGGGTAAACTGGGGTTGTTCTCCCTGGAAAGACGGAGGATGAGGGGAGACTTAATAGAGGTGTATACAATTATGAAAGGCATAGATAGGGTGAACGGTGGGAAGCTTTTCCCCAGGTCGGTGGTGACGTTCACAAGGGGTCATAGGTTCAAGGTGAAGAGGGGGAGGTTTAACACAGATATCAGAAGGACATATTTTACACAGAGGGTGGTGGGGGCCTGGAATGCGCTGCCAGGCAAGGTGGTGGAGGGAGACACACTTGGAACGTTTAAGACTTATCTAGATAGCCATATGAACGGAGTGGGAATGGAGGGATACAAAAGAATGGTCTAGTTTGGACCAGGGAGCAGCACGGGCTTGGAGGGCCGAAGGGCCTGTTCCTGTGCTGTATTGTTCTTTGTTCAATGAGAAAAGTGGCCATTGATAAGATGTTAGTTCATTTATTGGAAACATTACACATTAGCTAATCACGATGGATCCCTAATCAAGACAAAGCAAATCTTTTACACTTTCTTGAGCTATGTGTCAACCCACCCTTTCCATTGATTTGACCTCCAAGTAGGTAAACATGGTGTGGGATGCTATGACATTGATTCAAGTCATGAAACCACAATCAACATTTGGACAGTTTGCTGACTAATTACTGAGAGTTCTTGTATGATGAGTGGAAATGGAGAAGTCAAGAGTAATCCACTCTGTTCTGGACAGATACAAGATCAACAGCACCAAGAGTGATAAAAGGGGACAGAGGTCAGTTGGAGGAACTCAAATCACCCAAATTCTTTCTTCTGACCTGATGCACGATATAACACACGAGAGGCTGGATGTACTCGGGAAATAAAGGCATTTATTGCCAACAATAACAGAGCTACCATATACAGTATACGATCCCAGACCAAAGGCTCACCAGGCAGAGCAGTGACCTTTATACCTCTCCCAGGAGGCGGAGCCGACTGGGGTGTACCATAAGGACTATATTAACAGGTAGAACAGCCCAACCCTAACCCCAACAGTAACATATCTACAGACTCATAGTACTGGCCAGACCATGGCTCAGCACTACCTGGTGGGAACCAACAATGGTTCACCACATTCACCCCTCCTTTGAAAACAAAGGCCGGCGGGGTACAAAACACAGAACAATTGTTCATCTGTCTATAAGTTCAAACGGTCTGGGGGACCGCACCGTCGCTGTGACCTCCTCAACACCGGCGATGACGCCAGTTCAGGCAATCGCGGTGACGTTCTCTCCAAGGCGGTGTCCAGCGACTCCTCCAGTGCCTCACGGGCCGGTAGACCACGAGGTGGTGACAATCCGCTGAACTCGGACACGCCTTGAAGTGGCGACCATCTCCTGGACTCAGGCAAGCTGTACACGGGAGTAAGAGGGTTAAGTGGTGGTCCCGATACTGCCCGTGCCGTGTCAGGAGGGGAAATAATGGTTGGGGGGTCCCTAACAGTAGGTGTGGGAGTGACAGGGGTTTCCAAGCCCACTGCTGGTGCCAGATCTCGAATTGAGACCGTGTCCTCTCGCCCGTCAGGATATGCCACGTAGGCATACTGAGGGTTGGCGTGGAGGAGATGGACCTGTTCAACCAAAGGGTCGGACTTGCGGGTCCTAACATGTCGCCGCAGGAGGACAGGTCCTGAGTACGTCAACCAAGACGGTAATGAGGTCCCAGAGGAAGACTTCCGAGGGAATGAAAACATTCTCTCATGAGGAGTAGCGTTGGTTGCCGTACACAGGAGTGAGCGTATGGAGTGGAGCGCATCAGGGAGTACCTCTTGCCAACGGGAGACTGGAAGACCTTTAGACCTCAGCGCCAGTAAGACAGCCTTCCAGACTGTAGCATTCTCTCGTTCGACCTGTCCGTTACCCCTTGGGTTGTAGCTCCTGGTTCTACTAGAGGCAATCCCATATGAGAGCAGGTATTGCCTCAAGTCATCGCTCATGAACGGCGAGCCCCTATCGCTGTGGATGTAACAGGGGTAACCGAACAGGGTGAAAATATCATGAAATGCCTTGATAACAGTGGCAGCGGTCATATCAGAACAGGGAATGACAAAAGGGAATCGTGAGTACTCATCAACCACATTGAGGAAGTACACGTTCTGATCTGTCGAGGGAAGGGGGACCTTAAAGTCCACACTCAGTCTTTCGAAGGGACGAGTGGCCTTAACAGGTTGTGCCCTGTCAGGTCGGTAGAAGTGCGGTTTGCATTCCGCGCATACCCGGCAGCTTCTGGTTATGGACCTGACATCCTCCACCGAGTAGGGTAGATTCCGAGCTTTTATGAAGTGGAAGAGCCGAGTGACCCCCGGATGGCAGAGGTCATTGTGGAGAGCCTGCAATCGGTTCTCCTGCATACTAGCGCATGTTCCACGCGACAGGGCATCCGAGGGCTCGTTGAGCTTCCCTGGACGATACATGATATCATAATTGTAGGTGGAGAGTTCGATTCTCCACCTCAAGATCTTATCATTCTTGATCTTACCCCGTAACGTGTTGTTGAACATGAACGCCACAGACCGCTGGTCCGTGAGCAGAGTGAACCGTTTTCCCGCCAAGTAATGGCGCCAATGCCGAACGGCCTCCACAATGGCCTGGGCCTCCTTTTCCACCGCCGAATGTCGAAATTCAGGGCCTTGGAGGGTGCGAGAGAAAAAGGCGACGGGCCTGCCCGCCTGGTTAAGTGTGGCGGCCAGGGCGAAATCAGATGCATCACTCTCCACCTGGAAGGGGATGGACTCATTGATAGTGTGCATCGTGGCTTTCGCGATGTCGGCTTTTATTCTTGCAAAGGCTAAGCGAGCCTCTGTTGCTAGGGGAAAAGAGGTAGACTTGATGAGCGGACGGGCTTTGTCCGCGTAATTGGGAACCCACTGTGCGTAGTATGAGAAGAAGCCTAAACATCTTCTCAGTGCTTTGACACTAGTGGGCAGGGGAATTTCGAGGAGAGGACGCATACGGTCTGGATCAGGGCCAAGGACCCAGTTTTCCACCACATATCTGAGGATAGCTAGGCGGCGCGTACGAAATACACACTTCTCCCTGTTGTAGGTCAGATTCAGGCGAGATGCAGTTCGTAAGAATCTAAGAAGGTTGGCATCATGGTCCTGCTGGTCATGGCCGCAGATGGTGACGTTATCCGGGTACGGGAAGGTAGCCCGCAGTCCGTTCTGGTCCACCATTCAGTCCATAGCACGTTGGAAGACCGAGACCCCATTGGTGACACCAAAAGGAACCCTTAAAAAATGGTACAGGCAACCATCCGCCTCAAAGGCCGTGTATTGTCAGTCCTCTGGGCGAATGGGGAGCTGGTGGTAAGCAGATTTTAAGTCGATGGTGGAGAACACCCGGTACTGCGCAATCTGATTGACCATGTCAGATATGCGCGGGAGGGGATACGCATCCAGCTGCGTGTATCTGTTAATGGTCTGACTATAGTCTATGACCATCCGGGGTTTGTTCCCATTCTTAACCACCACGACTTGCGCTCTCCAAGGACTAGCGCTAGGTTGGATGATCCCTTCCTTGAGGAGCCGCTGAACTTCAGATCGAATGAAGATCCGATCCTCAGCGCTGTAACGCCTGCTCTTTGTTGCGATGGGCTTGCAGCCTGGCACGAGATTCTGGAATAGGGAGGGTGTGGTAATCCTAAGCGTTGAGAGACTACATGTGGAGCGCGGTGGGCAATTTAGAGGCTGCGGGTCTCCCACTGAAAGCGGAGGGAGTGGCCCATCGTACTGCAGGGTTACACTCTTCAAGTGGACCATAAAATCTAGTCCTAGGAGTATTGGCACGCAAAGGTGCGGTAACACAAGGAGCCTGAAGTTCTCGTAAACCATGCCCTGCACCGTCAGATTGACCACGCAACTCCCTAGTATGGTGACAGACCGGGACCTTGACGCCATCGAAATTGTCTGCTTGACAGTCCGAATCTGGAGACCACACCGCTTCACGGTGTCTGGGTGAATGAAGCTCTCCGTGCTCCCGCTGTTAAACAAACAATAAATCGGGCGTTTGTTTACCTGTATGTCCATCATGGACTTGTCGAGTCTGTGAGGCTTGGCCTGGTCCAGGATGATCGACGCCACCGTTGGTTCGTGGGTGCAACTGCAGGCAGCTGAGATGGTTGATGCCGACCCCTGCTGGTCATTCGCGGTCGGTGCCGACCAAAATGGCTGCCCCCATAGGTCGCACGTGGACGATGGCGCCAAAACCTGCGGCCCCTCCAGGTCGCACGTGTCTTGCGACTCCGTCGTTCGGAATGGCGACGTCCTGGAATCGCACGTGGTAGAAGACCTTGAAGATGCAGAAGACAAGGAGGCCGGCTCCGGGGAGTCACACGCCGCACTGCTGTTCTTGGATGGAAGTTTGGACCGGCATACCTTGGAATAGTGCCCCTTCTTGCCGCAGGCGAAGCACAACACCGCTTTAGCTGGACATCGCTGCCGAGGGTGTTTCACCCCCCCCCCACAGAAGTAACACCGTGGGCCACCTGGAGCTGCTGCCATCGTCAGGTCCGAGGCTGGGAACGCAATCGCGCAGTTTTTCGGTCCCGCTGAATGAAGTGGGGTCTGTGACTGCCCCTGCCACGCTGTCTCCACGTGGTCGTTGGGGTAGATCGGCAGACTTTTGGAGGCCGTTTCTAGAGCGTCAGCTAACTCTATGGATTTAGTGAGATCGAGGTTACCTTGCTCCAACAGCCGAAGGCGGATGTACGACATGCCGATTCCCGCCACGAACGCATCTCGAGCTAGGTCGTTCATGTACTGGTTTGCCGACACTGACTTGCAGTTGCAGGCTCTGGCTAGCTGTTGAAGCTCGCACGCGTACTGTTCCGTCGTTTCGCCGGGCTGCCGCCGTCGAGTGGCTAGAAGGTATCGAGCATGCATCTCATTTGGCGGTTTGTTGTATCGCTTCTTGAGAAGCTCGAGGGCCCCTTTGTAGTCGGTGGCCCCACGGATCGCTAGGTATACAGCGTCGCTTACCCTCGCGTGGAGGACCCGGAGTCTGTCGGCGTCGTCGGTGACCGCTGTGGAGGCGTCGAGGTAATCTTGGAAACACTTCAACCAGTGGTCGAAAGTGTTCGATGCTCCCGCCGCACGTGGGTCCAACGTAAGCCGTTCGGGTTTAAGCATTTGCTCCATGTTTTCTTTGTCGTTTTTTTTCAAAAAAAATAATTTACTTGTTGGCAATAAAATTGATGCGCGATATAATACACGAGAGACGTGATGTACTCGGGAAATAAAGGCTTTTATTGCCAACAATAACAGAGCTACCATATACAGTATACGATCCCAGACTAAAGGGTCACCAGGCAGAGCAGTGACCTTTATACCTCTCCCAGGAGGCGGAGCCGACTGGGGTGTACCATAAGGACTATATTAACAGGTAGAACAGCCCAACTCTAACCCCAACAGTAACATATATACAGACTCATAGTACTGGCCAGACCATGGCTCAGCACTACCTGGTGGGAACCAACAATGGTTCACCACATGACCCGAAAATCCAAAATAAGTGTTTTTCTTTTCTTTTGCAGTGACAATGATGAAAATCTACTCCAGTTCCTCTGATGCAAGTCTACAAGAGATATTACGACAGTACTATAGTACTATTTGTTGGACATGGAAGTGAACATTGTGCTCTTCATCAGAAAGGTAGCAAAACAGATTAGGAGGTGGTACCAATTCTAGTGTTATTCCCCACTCAAGAAGAAGCTGACACATAACAACTGCTACACCATGTATCTACAGCCAGTTCCAATTGTCCTAAAGCAGCACTGACACTGATGTCTTTGTACTCTGTTTAACATTCTGAAAGTTATTCATGCTAAGCTCTACCTTCACAGAGGAAGGGGAAACAACATGCATAAAATTGAGGTTCATCACATCTTTGATCACTTTGACAGAGATGTGTGCATTGCATGGGATTTCACTGTTCTTCAGGATGTGATTGTGTATAGAATTGGGAAGGTGAAGTCAGTGAAAGTCCTGATATCCAGCAAAGAGCACTGTGCAACATTTGAGAACTCAGGGACATTGCAATCCCTATGTGAAAAGCGAAAGGCATACACTTGTGAACTCTACAGGCAGGTTGGATGTAGAGATGTGAACCAGGCCCATGTGTCAGATAGAACATAGAACATAGAACATTACAGCGCAGAACAGGCCCTTCGGCCCACGATGTTGCACCGACCAGTTAAAAAAAAAAAACTGTGACCCTCCAACCTAAACCAATTTCTTTTCGTCCATGAACCTATCTACGGATCTCTTAAACGCCCCCAAACTAGGCGCATTTACTACTGATGCTGGCAGGGCATTCCAATCCCTCACCACCCTCTGGGTAAAGAACCTACCCCTGACATCGGTTCTATAACTACCCCCCCTCAATTTAAAGCCATGCCCCCTCGTGCTGGATTTCTCCATCAGAGGAAAAAGGCTATCACTATCCACCCTATCTAAACCTCTAATCATCTTATATGTTTCAATAAGATCCCCTCTTAGCCGCCGCCTTTCCAGCGAAAACAATCCCAAATCCCTCAGCCTCTCCTCATAGGATCGCCCCTCCATACCAGGCAACATCCTGGTAAACCTCCTCTGCACCCTCTCCAAAGCCTCCACATCCTTCCTGTAATGTGGGGACCAGAACTGCACACAGTACTCCAAGTGCGGCCGCACCAGAGTTGTGTACAGTTGCAACATAACGCTACGACTCCTAAATTCAATCCCCCTACCAATAAACGCCAAGACACCATATGCCTTCTTAACAACCTTATCTACTTGATTCCCAACTTTCAGGGATCTATGCACACATACACCTAGATCCCTCTGCTCCTCCACACTATTCAAAGTCCTCCCGTTAGCCCTATACTCAACACATCTGTTATTCCTACCAAAGTGAATTACCTCACACTTCTCCGCATTAAACTCCATCCGCCACCTCTCGGCCCAACTTTGCAACCTGTCTAAGTCTTCCTGCAAACTACGACACCCTTCCTCACTGTCTACCACACCACCGACTTTGGTGTCATCAGCAAATTTGCTAATCCACCCAACTATACCCTCATCCAGATCATTAATAAATATTACAAACAGCAGTGGCCCCAAAACAGATCCCTGAGGTACACCACTTGTAACCGCACTCCATGATGAATATTTACTATCAACCACCACCCTCTGTTTCCTATCCGCTAGCCAATTCCTGATCCAATTTCCTAGATCACCCCCAATCCCATACATCTGCATTTTCTGCAGAAGCCTACCATGGTGAACCTTATCAAACGCCTTACTAAAATCCATATATACCACGTCCACTGCCTTGCCCCCATCCACCTCCTTGGTCACTTTCTCAAAAAACTCAATAAGGTTAGTAAGGCACGACCTACCTGCCACAAAACCATGCTGACTATCACCTATCAATTCATTACTCTCCAAATAACTATAAATCCTATCCCTTATAATTTTTTCCAACATCTTGCCGACAACAGAAGTGAGACTCACCGGTCTATAATTCCCGGGGAAGTCTCTGTTCCCCTTCTTAAACAATGGGACAACATTCGCTAACCTCCAATCTTCTGGTACTATACCAGAGGCCAACGACGACCTGAAGATCAGAGCCAGAGGCTCTGCAATCACTTCTCTTGCCTCCCAGAGAATCCTTGGATAAATCCCATCCGGACCAGGGGATTTATCTATTTTCAGACCCTCCAGAATATCCTGCACATCCTCCTTATCAACTGTAATACTGTCTATTCTACTCCCTTGCAACCCAGTGTCCTCCTCAGCTATATTCATGTCCCCTTGCGTGAACACCGAAGAGAAATATTGGTTCAATGCTTCACCAATCTCCTCCGGTTCCACACATAACTTCCCTCTGCCATCTATAACTGGCCCTAAACTTGCCCTAACCAACCTTCTGTTCTTGACATACCTATAGAACGCCTTAGGATTCTCTTTAACCCTATCCGCCAAAGTCTTCTCATGTCCCCTTTTAGCCCTTCTAAGCTCGCTCTTCAACTCCCTCTTAGCCAATCTAAAGCTTTCTAGTGCACTACCCGAGTGCTCACGTCTCATCCGAACATAAGCCTCCTTTTTCTTTTTAACCAACAAAGAAACTTTTTTGGTGCACCACGGTTCCCTAGCCCTACCAATTCCTCCTTGCCTGACAGGGACATACCTATCACAGACTCGCAGTAGCTGCTCCTTGAAAAAACTCCACATGTCGGACGTTCCCAGTCCCTGTAATCTCCTAGTCCAACCTATGTTTCCTAATTCTCTCCTAATAGCCTCATAATTACCCTTCCCCCAGCTAAAACCACTGGCCCGAGGTTCATGCCTATCCCTTTCCATCACTAAGGTGAACGTAACCGAATTGTGGTCACTATCACCAAAATGCACACCAACTTCCAAGTCTAGCACCTGGTCTGGCTCATTTCCCAGCACCAGATCCAATATAGCCTCACCTCTAGTTGGCCTGTCTACATACTGAGTCAAAAAACCTTCCTGCACGCTTTGAACAAAAACTGACCCCTCTAACGAGCTAGAGCTATAACAATTCCAGTCAATATTAGTCAAGTTAAAATCCCCCATAACAATTGCCCTATTACTTTCACTCCTAAGCAGGATTGACTCCGCAATCCTTTCCTCAACCTCTCTAGAACTTTTAGGAGGTCTATAAAAGACTCCCAACAGGGTGACCTCTCCTCTCCTATTTCTAATCTCCGCCCATACTACCTCAACAGATAAGTCCTCATCAAACCTCCTCTCTGACACTGTGATACAATCTCTGACCAATAATGCTACCCCTCCCCCTCTTCTACCTCCTTCCCTACTTCGACTAAAACATTTGAACCCCGGGACCTGCAGCATCCATTCCTGCCCCTGCTCTATCCATGTCTCTGAAATAGCCACAACATCGAAGTCCCAGGTACTGATCCACGCTGCAAGTTCACCCACTTTATTGCGAATACTCCTGGCATTGAAGTATACACATTTCAAACCCTGCTCCACCCCACCTCTGCAATGCCGTGCATTGCAGTCCCCATCCATGCATCCCTCACTTTCAGCCCCACTACTCAGGATCCCTCCCCCCCCCCGAATCAGTTTAAACCTCCCTGCATGGCCTTAGCAAATTTACCCCCCAGGATATTGGTCCCCTTCTGATTAAGGTGTAGACCATCCTTCTCATAGAGGTCACACCTTCCCCAGTACGAGCCCCAATTGCTTAAGTACCTGAACCCCTCCCTCCTGCACCATCCCCTCAGCCATGAATTCAAACCTTCCCTCTCCCTATTCCTCTCTAAACTATCCCGTGGTACAGGCAAGAGTCCAGAGATAACCACTCTGTCAGTCTTGGCCTTTAGTTTCCACCCCAACTCCATAAATCCCTGCCTAATATCCCCTTCCCCTATCCTCCCTATGTCGTGTGTCCCCACATGTACAATAACTTGTGGTTTATCTCCCTCCCCCCTAAGAGTCCTGAATACCCTGTCAGACACATCCCGGACCCCAGCCCCTGGTAGGCAACACACCAACCCTGAGTCCCTACCTTTAGTTCCGACCCTCCTATCTGTCCCCTTAATTGTGGAGTCCCCAATCACAAGGCCCAGTCTTTTACAGCCCCTAACCACCTGAGCTTTCTCACTCGGCTCACCCCCAGAGATCTGCTCTCTATGCTCAGTTGATTCCTCCTCAACTGTAGCCTCCAGCACCGAAAACCTATTATGGAGGGGAACCGCCCCAGGGGATTGTCTTCCCGATTGCTTCTTACCCCTCCTCCTGGCATTGACCCAAGCCTCATTTCTAGGAGTTACTATTTCTCTATAACTCCTATCAACTTCCACCTCCGCCTCCCGAATTATGCGGAGTTCCTCTACCTCCCCCTCCAGCTCCTTTACACGCTCCTCCAGAAGCTGCAATCTAATGCACTTCTTACAACTAAAATCTCCTGAAACACTACTGGATTTCCTCACCACATACATCCCACAGGAGATGCAGCATACTGCCTGAACTGCCATCCCTGAAGCCATTACCAGCAAGATGTTCTGGAAGTTGTGCAGAGAAGTACTTGCCACTAAATAAGGACTCATGTGTAAGTGTACACAGCATGGCAATTACCAATAATTCATAAATTATGTTTTGAGAACGTTCTATTTCCAAAGAACCATGGTGGAAACTAGAAAGCGATGCACTTGACCTAAACTGATGGCACTTCGTCCAACAGCGGCCAGAATAGTGGAGTTTGTAAATTGTTTGTGCAAAAACAAATTACCTTTTCAGCAAATTACCTTCACTGGCAACTTTGCATGGGTAGATTGCGTGGATGTCACATCCAGTGCTCAGGAAGTAGATACCCTCAATTTGGATGATGATGATGATCCATAGATATGTAAATGTTAGACAAAATGAACAAATAAATCATAATGAATGAGAAAAAAACAAGTACAAGAGAAGATATGTCCCATCTACCCCACACAAACATTGATCACCTTTTCATTATCACGTGATCAGAACTGTGCACAACACTGTAACAAGTGAGGCCTAAATAAGATTCAATACAAGTTGAACATAATTTCTCTATTTTTCATTTCTATCCCCTAGAAAGAAAACCGAGTGTTTGATTATTTTTAACTCGCAGCCCTACTTTTTATTAATGTGTCTATGTGTACTCTTGGATCCCTTTGCTCCTCTAACCCATTTAGATTCTTATTTTCCAAGTAAATGTGACCTTATTTTTCTGACCAGAATATAATGCCTCACACTTAACTATGTTGACATTAATTTGCTAATTATACTCCCATTCTGCATGATTATCAATGTTATCTTGTAATTTGTCATATTCTTCCGCAGCATTGACCATGTCCCACCTTCCCTCCAACTTTGGTGTCATTAGCGAATTGTGAGGTGGTCTCAGCACTGATCCTTGTTGAAATCATTTCCAAACCTCTGCCACTCTGAAATGCTACCCTGTTGTTTTCTTGGGTGGCACAGTGGTTAGCATGGCTGCCTCACAGCTCCAGGGCCACGGGTCACTGTTTGTGTGGAGATTACATATTCTCCCCGTGTCTGCGTGGGTTTCCTCCGGGTGGTCCGGTTTCCTCCCACAGTCCAAAGATGTGCAGTTTAGGTGGATTGGCCATGCTAAATTGCACCTAAGTGTCAGGGGGACTAGCTGGGGTTATGGGGATAGGGCCTGGGTGGGATTGTGGTCGGTGCAAGCTCAATGGGCCGAATGGTCTTCTTCTGTACTGTAGGATTCTATGATTTATATCTTGTCATAGAGTCATGAAGTCACCAAATGAGGCCATTCAGCCCATCATGCTGTCGAGCAATCCATTCTGTCCCTTTTTCCCACCATATCCCTGTAGCCCTGCAAGTTTACTTCTCTCAAATGCCCATCTAATTTCATTTTGAAATCATTGATCATTTCTGCTTCCATCACCCTCATAAGTAACATGTTCCTACTCATTGGCACTCACTGTATACAGATGCTTTCTGCCCACATCCCTCCCTGTATCCCTTGACCAAAATCTAGTTCTTGTACCATCAACTAATGGAAACAGATTTTCTTTACCTACTTTATCAAAACCTGTCATAATCTTGTACACCCATATCAAATTTCTCTTCAATTTCCTTTGCTCCAAGGAGATAATCCTCAGCTTCTCCAACCTAACCTTGGACCTAAAACTCCCCCCATCCCTGGAGCCATTCTGGTAAATCTCCCCTACACCCTATCAAGGACCCTCACATCCTTCCTAAAGCATGGTGACCATACTCTAGTTGTGTCTTAAACAGAGTGTGATGGAGAGCCCTGTCACCAACCCTCTGACATGCTTTTAAAAATCCACATACACCATTATAAGCACATACAAATTAACAATCTGGATTTTAAATACACATAAAACACAGAATAAGCCTAAGTACAAGTACACTAAAACATTTTCAAAAAACACCTGCGACCATGGAACCTCCCAACCACAGAGATCTACACAAGTGCAGCTTTTGGACAGGCAAAGCTGAAAGCACAAATAAACAGAACAGAATTTATTAGCACTCGCAGTGAGGTGTAGTGTATGTATGTGTATGAGTGTATGTGGATTTTTTAAAGCATGCCAGGAGGCTGGTGATCCATCACCCAGAACTTTATATAGACCATAGGCCAAAGCCTGTTTTCCTGTCGAGATTTGAGTTCCATAGTCCTCATTTTGGAAGTACCTAGAACCAGTGTAAATATGTTTAAAATATTTATCTGCAGCAAAGATTTCATTCCCCCAAGTCTGAAAATTGAGTGTTACTGAGAAATTACTCAAAACACTGAAAAATATAAGTATTCTATGGACTTTATTTTCTCTGGTAATTGTGCAATATTACTGCTACTGTTAAATTTTAAACATGGATAGTGTAAAATGTGGTTATAGAAGGTATCACTGAGGGCATCTGAGATGTGATACACTGTGGTGAATTTACACAGAATCAAAATTAATTTTCATGTCCGTTACTAAGGAAGAAATCTATCATAGCAACCAATTGTTCCATGCAAAATTACTTAACCTTCAAAGGTACACTGGAACTCAATTATCATCCAGCATACCCTTATTCCCCATTTAACTGTGAATTGTCCTTTATTCATTAAAGGGGGGGGAATTAGGGATTGCTATCCATGGTCAGATGGGGGTTAGAGATTGGCACCCAAGATAGGAGGGGTGCACGGCTGAAGTTAGTGTCTAAGGTTGTAGGGGTTATGTGTGACACACAAATGGTGTCTGATGTGGGGAGAGAGGTAGAGGTTGGTTTCCAAGGTGGGGCTGGGGAGGCATCAGTAGAGATTGGTTTCTGAGATAGGGGAAGAGAAGTAGAGATTGGTGATCAATGTTTGTGTGGGGAAGATGGGACGTATCTTCTCTTGTACTTGTTTTTTTCTCATTCATTATGATTTATTTGTTCATTTTGTCTAACTTCCGGGCTCCTGAATGTTGGATTTGGGGGGTACCCCAAGGATGTCATGTGGGAATCTCTCTCGGAGGTTCCAGGTAAGGGTTTCCCTGCAATTGTCCAGAAGTGCTAACTTCCCCCAGACAACTGCACTGCGCTGGGAACTATCTGACAAAGTGATTTAAATCATTAACTTCAGGTGGCTCTCAGGTTTACACCAATAGTTACTCTGAGAGAGTTAGAAGAAATAAAATCACTTCTAACTTCAACGCAACCAATTTAAACATACAGTTTACAGACGGATCCCCACACACACACCCACACTACAGACCCCCACCTGCCGACTAATCATCCCCAATCCTCCCCCACCAACACCCCTGCCTGAAGACAACTCTAACCCCCAGCCACACCGGACACCCGCCTCTCTTTCCAAGCTGTGGGCTCGACTCTAAGTCCCCCACCTGACCCTCCCCTACTGAACCCAACTCCCCACGCCCCTCCCGTCTACCCACCAATTTGCATGCTCGTCCCCCACCACCACCCCCCCACAAACTCAACTCCCCCCAGAAACCAAACCCAGCCCTCCCTGAACAAAGCCTGCCAATCTCCATTCACTTACCTGGACACTGGCCGTCTGCTTGGCCTGTCAGGTTCACTGGGACCTTTCAACCTACCTACTTTCTAACAGCCAGTACAGTAACAAAAGGGGACAGTGCCTCCCTAATCTGGCTGGGGTTGCACTGTGCTGGGGTCAATGGGGACTCTTTCACTGTAGCTTCTAAACTCCAAATAACAAAGAACAGTACAGTACAGGAACAGGCCCTTCAGCCCTCCAAGCTTGCGCCGATCATGTTACCCTATCTAGACCAACCGTTTTTATCCCTCTATTCCCCATCTGTGCATGTGTCTGTCCAGATAAGTCTTAAGTGTTGCTAACATATCTGCCTCAACCACCTCACTTGGCAGTGCACTCCAGGCCACCACCACCCTCTGTGTAAAAAACTTCCTCCGCACATCTCCACTGAATTTTTCCCCCCTTACCTTGAACTTGTGCCCCCTTGTAATTGTCATTTCTGCCTTGGGAAAAAGCTTCCAACTGTTCACCCTATTCATATCCCTCTTAATTTTATGAACTTCTCTCAGGTCACCCCTCAGCCTTCGTCTTTCCAGGGAGAACAATCCCAGTTTATTCAATCTCTCCTCATAGATACTACCCTCCATACCAGGCAACATCCTGGTAAACCTTTTCTGTACTCTCTCCAAAGCTTCCAAGTCCTTCTGGTAGTGTGGCGACCAGAATTGGACACAGTATTCCAAATGTGGCCTAACCAACGTTTTATATAACTGTACCTAGGGTTCATCTATAACCAGGTTGATAGGGTTGATAGGGAATCCATCTATAACCAGGTTGATAGGGTTGTTAAGAAGGCGTACGGTGTGTTAGCTTTTATTGGTAGAGGGATTGAGTTTTGGAGCCAGGAAGTCATGTTACAACTGTACAAAATTCTGGTGCGGCCGCACTTGGAGTATTGCGTACAGTTCTGGTCACCGCATTATAGGAAGGATGTGGAAGTGTTGGAAAGGGTGCAGAGGAGATTTACCAGGATGTTGCCTGGTATGGTGGGAAAATCGTATGAGGAAAGGCTGAGGGGCTTGAGGTTGTTTTCGTTAGAGAGAAGAAGGTTAAGAGGTGACTAAATAGAGGCTTACAAGATGATCAGAGGATTAGATAGGGTGGATAGTGAGAGCCTTTTTCCTCGGATGGTGATGGCTAACACGAGGGGACATAGCTTTAAATTGAGGGGTGAGAGATATAGGACAGATGTCAGAGGTAGGTTCTTTACTCAGAGAGTAGTTAGGGCGTGGAATGCCCTGCCTGCAGCAGTAGTGGACTCGTCAACATTAAGAGCATTCAAATGGTTATTGGATAAACATATGGATGATATTGGAATAGTGTAGGTTAGATGGGCTTTAGATTGGTTTCACTGGTCGGCGCAACATCGAGGGCTGAAGGGCCTGTACTGCACTGTAATGTTCGATGTTCTATGTGCCATAATTTGCCAACTTTTATACTCAATGCCCCGTCTGATGAAGGCAAACTTGCTATATGCTTTCTTCACCACCTTTTCTGTTACACCTGTGCTGCCACTTTTAAGGATCGGTGGACCTGCATGCCCTGATCTCACTGTGTGTCTGTGCTCCTGATAGTGTTGCCATTTATTTTCTAGATCCCACCTGAATTGGATCTACCAAAATGCATCACCTTGCATTTGCCCGGATTAATTTCGATCTGCCATTTCTCCGCCCAATTTTCCCGCCTATCTATATCCTGCAGTATTCTCTGACAATCTTCATCACCATCTGCAACTCCACCAATCTTAGTATCATCCGCAAACTTGCTAATCAGACCATCTGTGCTTTCTTCCAAATCATTTATATCTATTACAAACAGCAGAGGTCCTAGCACTGATCCCTGCGAAACACCACTAGTTACAGACCTCCATTCAGAAAAACACCCTTCCACCGCTACCCTCTGTCTTCTTTGGCCAAGCCACTTCTGAATCCATCTAGCTAGTTTACCCCTGATCCCATGTGATTTAATCTTTTGCACCAGCTTGCCATGAGAGACGTTGTCAAATGCTTAACTGAAGTCCATGTAGAAAACATCCACCCTTCCCTCGTCAATTATTTTTGTCACCTCCTCAAAAATCTCAATTAACTCAGTTAGACATGACCTCCCTTGTACAAAACCATGCTGTCTGTCACTAACAAGACCATTCAGTTCCAAATGTGCATAGATCCTATCTCTACAAATCTTCTCCAACAAT
Source organism: Mustelus asterias (assembly GCF_964213995.1). Taxonomy (NCBI): domain Eukaryota; kingdom Metazoa; phylum Chordata; class Chondrichthyes; order Carcharhiniformes; family Triakidae; genus Mustelus; species Mustelus asterias. Next base: position 76,589,985 of record NC_135804.1, on the reverse strand, counting down.
TTCACTATCATTATCAAGCTCACTGCCCTATAACTACCCAGGTTATCCTTGCTACACTTCTTAAATAACGGGACAACATTGGCTATCTTCCAATCCTCTGGGACCTCCCCAGCCCAGTAAGAAGTTTAACAACACCAGGTTAAAGTCCAACAGGTTTATTTGGTAGCAAAAGCCACACAAGCTTTTGGAGCTGCAAGCCCCTTCTTCAGGTGAGTGGGAATTCTGTTCACCTCCCCAGCCAGCAGAGGTTTGAACAAAGCTTTCCAGAGTGTGTAAATGTGCTTTAAATTCCTGTTATTCAGTGGGACATGACATTACATCACTACCACATCCATTCATGAATGGTCATGGACAGTTAAACAGCTACTAGGAGGGTGGGACTCCTCGAATGATCCCATCATTAATTATGGAACTCAGCACATCAGTGCAAAAGACAATATTGAAGAGTTTGCAGCCATCTTCTGTCAAAAGTGTTGAGTGGATAATCCATCTCGGTCTCATTCCGAAATCACCATGGTATAGGAAGCCAATCAAGATGGGGGAATGAAAAGGAAGTATTCTCTGGATTGTTACCTGAGACACACATTGGCAGAGGTTTAAGCAGATTAGAGAATTAAAATCGTGGCTGAAATAGTGATGTGGGAAGAAGAGTTTCAATTCAATATTGACACTCGTATTCAGGAAAGAAGGAGCTGTTACTTTGGGATGGACTCCATTGAAATTGGGCTGGGGTCAGTGTTCTGGTGAATTGTGTAACTGGGGCCATGAATGAGGCTTTTAAATAACAAGGAGTGTGTGTTCAAGTGAAGGGAACAGAAAAGTTGAGACAATAGAAAAGTGTAGTGACAAGGTAAGTGGAGTGGGACAGGAAGGGACAGAGAGTCTATTAACAATTGAAAATCAAAAATAAAGCCCATGCAAAGAATAGCAGTAAGAAAATAAAATTTAAGACACTTTATCTGAACGTATGAAGCATCCACAGTAAGATAGACAAACTAATGACACAAATAGAGATAAACAGGACAGATCTAATAGCCATTGAAGAGACATAATTACAAAGTAATTGATTTTGGAAAATAAATATTCCTGGGTACATAACATTTTGAAAAGACAAGTAGAATGAAAAAGGAGGGAAAATAATGTAGATCGTAAAGATGATAGAAAGATATTCATGAGGAAGAATCTTAGCTCACAAGATCACGAAGTAGAAATAGTATTGGCCAGAAAAAAGATGGTGGGAGCAGTTTATAGGCCCTTTACAGTAGTTATACTGCTGGTTAGAGTATTAATCAATAAATTATTGGAGCTTGTAATATATCTCCATAGATTGGATAAAGTTAATTGGCAATGGTAGACTGTAAGATAAGTTTGTAAAATGCTGATCTGTTAGTTTCCTGAAGCAATATGTTGCAGAACCAACTGGAGAAAAAGTTATTTTTATATTATTATGCAACAAAACAGGGTTAATTATTATTGTTTAAGTAAAAGATCCACTGGGAAGTACTGATCAAAATAGCATTGAATTCCATGTTAAATTTAAAAGTGACATACTTCAATCATTAACTTACATGAAATCAAATACATAATTATGAGGGGAGAACTGACTAATGTTAATTGGGTAAATCGACTAAAAGGTATGGAGATAAATAAAAAGTGGGACATATTTAAAGAAACAATTCAAAAATTTCAGCAAAAATATAATCCATTAAAAAAGAAAAACACTGCAAGGAAGATCTATCTGTGGCTTACTAAGGGAACACAAGAAATAAAAGCAGGAGTAGGCCACCAGGCCCTTCAAGCCTGCCCCATCATTCCATATGATCATGGCTGATCTATGCTGGCCTCAGCTCCTTTTCTGTGCGATTTCCCCATCGCCCCTCTATTCCTTGATCTATCAAATATTTATCCACCTCCACTTTAAATACTTCTAAAGATCCTGGAAGTTAAGGATAGTATTAATTTAAAGGAAAAGGTTTATATTGTTGCAAAGAAAAAAAGTATGCCCAAGGATTGAAGGTGTTTTAAAAACAAGCAGCGGACCACCAAAAAGTTGAAAAAGAGAGAAAAGAATGAACTTGAACAAACTAGCCAGCAGGAATATAAAAACAGATTGTATGAGCTTTTGCAAGTATACTAAAAGGAAGAGAGTAGCTAAAGTAGATGTTGGCTCCAGAAGAAGAAACAAGAGAAACAATCCTGTAAAATGAGGAAATGGCAGAAACCCTTTGTGTCTGTCTTCATAATAGAAGACGTAAGTTGCATGCAAGAAATAGAAGGTAACCTAGGGGCTAATAAGACTAGGAAATTAAGGTAATTAGAATCAGCAGAGAAAAAGAACTGGAGCCATTTAAAGAACAAAAATTGAATAAATCCTTAGGTCTACATTCTAAATTTCTAAGCAAGATTGATGGAGAGAAAGTGGATGCACTTGTTACGATTTTCCTACATTCTCTAGAATCTGGAATAGTTCCACTGTATTGGAAGTTTGCCAATGTAACACCACAATTCAAAGAAGGAAAGGGAAAACAAGGAGCTACAGCCCATTTAACCTGACATCAGTTGTCAGGAAAGTGTTGCAATCTATTATTAAGGAAGTTTGTTGGAGTTAGCATTAGGATCAAGAGATAGGTACTTAGGGTTTAGGTTAGGGTTAGAAGATTTTGGTGGCAGCTCTGATAACTTTATTGGGAACTCAGACTCTTGCCATCATGGATCTCCTCAAGTTTTCAAGCTATGAAGGAGAGCGAGGCAATAAGGAGTTTCCTAACATCCAATTGAATGGGAGATCGACTAGATAGACTAGAGCAGCTGAATGGTCTCCTCCTGATTCCACATTTGTTTTACATTTTCACAATGTTACTTTGAAAAAACCTTGCATATATTTATTAATTATGAAGAAGGATGACAAATAATCAATTATTATGAAGCTGCAGTGATATGCAGTTTCAATTTGTCTATTTTCTACATATTAATTTTTATGAAGCTGTAATCACAGAGTTACACATTCATTTATCAGAAAATACATTGATTATTAATGTTTGTCTGGGAAGTCTCCAAGAGGGAGCATTCGAGACAAAAAGATTAATTACACTAAAACACACTCAACAAAATGTAAAGTAACAGTATGCAATACTGTCAGCGATGAGACTTGGCACAATTTTCTAATTAAATAAATATTCAGATAGAAAATGTGTTAGAATTGAGTGGGAAGCCTGGCTAACGACAAGTGATTAATGAGCAGGGTAAAGAAAGTTGCCATACAATCAGATAGCACACAATCCTGAAACTCCTTGCCAAAGAGTGCAGTAGGAACAATCGCCCTCAATGGACTGCAGTGCTTAAAGAAGACAACTCACCATCGTCTCCTCAAGGGCAACGAAGGATCGATAATAAATGCCAACTTTACCAAAGATGACGACTTCCCAAGATTGATTTTAAAAATACTGTCTGTGGGTCTTGGTTCAACTTTGACCTGGTTTCAGACTGACAGTGCCAGGCAGCATAGTCACAGAGTGATAGACACTGCATTCAGTTAACAGAGATCACATCTCAAATCATGGACAGTCAGATAGGTGAAAAGTTCTTCTCTCTGATGTGAGATTAATTGGCACCATACATTAAACACTTTCTTTTCAGCTTTTGGGCTTTAATTTGAATCTATCTCAAACAGTTGAGATGAGAGTTTTCTGTCAATTGCGGTGCAATAGTTCCCCTTCTGCCTCTAAGTCACAGGGTTGAATTTTCAAGTCATAATCCAGAGACCTAAGGACAGAATTCAGGCTGACGCTCCAATGTAGCACTGAGAGAGTGCTTCTCTATCAGAGCTGTCAACATTTGGATGAGATGTTGATGGGTAGAGTCCACCTACAATCAGAGGCTTGAGAATGCTGCTGGATCTCAATCCAGAATTCAGAGTGGAGCTCCGATCTCTGCCCTCCAAGATGATCTGGAGCTGGGTTTGAACCTGGTACCCTCCACCTCACAAACAGAAATTTTGCCACAGAACTAGAGGTTCACATCGCAACTGTTTATACCCACAAATCTGCTGGGAAATCTGGGGAAAGAATAAAACAAAATGGTAAAATGTTTTGTTAACATTTTAGCTACAAGAAAGGAAGATTTGTACTTCCCGAGCACCCTTCATGACTTCAGGGTGTCTTAAAGTGCTTCAGAGCCAATGAGTTATTTTTAAAGTGTGGTTACGGTTGTAATGTCAGAAATGTAAAAGCCAAATTACTCTCAGCTCAACTCAGTTGAGGGAGCCGACGAACCATCTGAAGAAGACCCATCCTTGTGTCCACTTGCACTCTCAACCAGCTCAGAGACACACACTTTGATGGGTCAGAGATTAGCAGAGGGCAGTGACAGCCCAGGATTGTGTGAGATCGGGAACCCACTTAATCCAAGTCAGGTGATGAGTTTCTGTGAGTGGCTGTCAACACAATGCTAGAGATGTAACAGCAGGCAGTAAAAAATCTGGCAGAGATAAGAACATAAGAACTAGGAGCAGGAGTAGGCCATCTGGCCCCTCGAGCCTGCTCTGCCATTCAAAAAGGCTGATCTTTTTGTGGACTCAGCTCCACTTACCCGCCTGCTCACTATAACTCTTGATTCCTTTAATGTTCCAAAAATTATCTATCCTTGCCTTAAAAACATTCAATGAGGTACCCTTAACTGCTTCTCTGGGCAGGGAATTCTACAGATTCGCAACCCTTTGGGTGAAGAAGTTCCTCCTCAACTCAGTCCTAAATCTGCTTCCCCTTATTCCGAGGCCATGCTCCCTAGTTCTAGTTTCACCTGCCAGTGGAAACAACCTCCCTGCTTCTATCTTATCTATTCCCCTCATAATCTTATATGTTTCTATAAGATCTCCTCTCATTCTTCTGAATTCCATTGAGTATAGTCCCAGTCTACTCAGTCTCTCCTCATAAGCCAACCCTCTCAACTCCGGAATCAACTTCGTGAATCTCCTCTGCACCTCCTCCAGTGCCAGTATATCCTTTCTCAAGTAAGGGGATCAAAACTGTACACAGTATTCCAGATCTGGCCTCACCAGCACCTTATACAGCTGCAACATAAGCTCGCTGTTTTTAAACTCCATCCCTCTAGCAATGAAGGACAAAATTCCATTTGCCTTCTTGCATATCAGAGTCATGACATCAGATGGAAGGTGAATGGATTCCTCTATCCTTTGCTCTATTTTTCTGAGTGTCTCTGAGTGACAGAAGGCATATTCAGGTATCAACTTTTTGTGATTCATGCGCTCTGCACAGCAGCATGTTGCAATTTTCTACCATTTACATAATAGTCCATTTTGCTGTTATTCCTACCAAAATGGATGACCTCACATTACCAACATTGTACTCCATTTGCCAGACCCTTGCCCACGATCTATATCCCCTTGCAGACTTTCAGCATCCTCTGCACACTTTGCTCTGCCACTCATCTTCGTGTCACCTGCGAATTTTGACACACTACACTTGGTCCCCAACTCCAAATCATCTATGTAAATCGTAAATAATTGCGGTCCCAACACTGATCCCTGAGGCACACCACTAGTCACTGATCGCCAACCAGAAAAACACCTATTTACCCCCACTCTTTGCTTTCTGTTAGTTAACCAATCCTCTATCCATGCTAATACATTACCCGTAACACTGCACCTTTATCTTATGCAGCGGGCTTTCGTGAGGCACCTTGTCAAATGCCTTCAGTCACTCAGTCACTCAGAAGAATAGAGCGAAGGATAGAGGAATCCACACACATTCCATCTGATGTCATGACTCTGATAATGCAAACACCTCAAGGTCACCATGGGAAGGGTAGCAAGTGCCTTGGAGAACATAGCTCAGTAGATTTTGCCAGATTTGCACTTAGACCTGCTATCCATGGCACTGGTGGAATCCATCAATAGCTAAGTGAGATGAAGTGATCTCCCCCCAGATGCCTCTTCTCCTCAAGGAGTCAAGGAGAGGCCTTCAACCATTTACAGGGACAGAGAGCATCAACTGGACAGGTCTGCGGTACCCACACAGGACACTCAAAAGTGTTCAACTGCTCAGAATCCCCTCTGTCTGCAATCCCATCAACTTCAGCTACTCATGCCAAGTGGGCAGCACAGTGGCACAATGGTTAGCACTGCTGCCTCACAGTGCAAGGGACCTGTGTTCAATTCCTGGTTTGGGTCACTATCTGTGCAGAGTCTACATGTTCTCCTTGTGTCTGCATGGATTTTCCCCGGGTGCTCCAGTTTTCTCCCAGAGTCCAAAGACATGCTGGTTAGGTGCATTGGTCATGCTAAATTCTCTCTCAGTGTACCTAAACGGGGCGGCATGGTAGCATAGTGGTTAGCACTGCTGCTTCACAGCTCCAAGGACCTGGGTTCGAATCCCGGCTCGGGTCACTGTCTGTGTGGAGTTTGCATATCCTCCTCATGTCTGCGTGGGTTTCCTCCGGGTGCTCCGGTTTCCTCCCACAGTCCAAAGATGTGCAGGTTAGGTTGATTGGCCATGCTAAAAAAAAAGTTGCCCCTTATTGTCCTGAGATGCATAGGTTAGAGGGATTGGCAGGTAAATATGTAGGGATATAGGGGTAGGGCCTGGGTGGGATTGTGGTCGGTGCAGACTCGATGGGCCGAATGGCCTCTTTCTGCACTGTAGGGTTTCTCTTCTCTTCTCTGATTTCTCTGATTTCTTTCTCTTTCTCTGATAAACAAGCGCCGGAGTGTGGCAGTATATTTTCACAGTAAAATCATTGCAGTTTTAATGTAAGACCATAAGACCATAAGACATAGGAGCGGAAGTAAGGCCATTCGGCCCATCGAGTCCACTCCACCATTCAATCATGGTTGATTTCAACTCCATTTACCCGCTCTCTCCCCATAGCCCTTAATTCCTCGAGAAATCAAGAATTTATCAATTTCTGTCTTGAAGACGCTCAACGTCTCGGCCTCCACAGCCCTCTGTGGCAATGAATTCCACAGACCCACCACTCTCTGGCTGAAGAAATTTCTCCTCATCTCTGTTCTAAAGTGACTCCCTTTTATTCTAAGGCTGTGCCCCCGCGTCCTAGTCTCCCCTGTTAATGGAAACAACTTCCCTACGTCCATCCTATCTAAGCCGTTCATTATCTTGTAAGTTTCTATCAGATCTCCCCTCAACCTCCTAAACTCCAATGAATATAATCCCACGATCTTCAGACGTTCATCGTATGTCAGGCCTACCATTCCTGGGATCATCCGTGTGAATCTCCGCTGGACCCGCTCCAGTGCCAGTATGTCCTTCCTGAGGTGTGGGGCCCAAAATTGCTCACAGTACTCCAAATGGGGCCTAACCAGTGCTTTATAAAGCCTCAGAAGTACATCCCTGCTTTTGTATTCCAAGCCTCTTGAGATAAATGACAACATTACATTTGCTTTCTTAATTACGGACTCAACCTGCAAGTTTACCTTTAGAGAATCCTGGACTAGGACTCCCAAGTCCCTTTGCACTTTAGCATTATGAATTTTGTCACCGTTTAGAAAATAGTCCATGCCTCTATTCTTTTTTCCAAAGTGTATGACCTCGCACTTGCCCACGTTGAATTTCATCAGCCACTTCTTGGACCACTCTCCTAAGCCTGCTTGTGACACTAATAAACATAAACATAAAACATAAGGAGGGTGAATCTGCCCCTGAGTAGGAGGTACCTACAAGCATACAAATATACAAGTAAGAAACAGTGGGCTATTCAGCCTCTCAAGCCTGCTCCACCATTTAACATGATGATGGCTGATCTGATAGTAACCTCAAACTTACATCCCTCCTACACCTCCCACCACCACCCGCCCCACGATCTATCACCCACTTGCTTACCAAGAATCTATCTAGCTCTGCCTTATTCAAAGACTCTGCTTCCACCACCTTTTCAGGAAGAAAGTTCCAAAGACTCATGACCCTTTGAGTGAAAAAATTTATCCTCATCACTATACAATAAACGAGAGAGATAGAGAAAGAAAAAATGACATGGTGAAGGCCACAGAGGTAAGAATTATTGTTTCACGTGAATGCAGGATCCAGAATCAAAGTCCAATGGTATATTCCTTCACAGAGGTCAGGAGGTTAAAAACAGATGCTGGATAATTCACTTTTCCTGTAGGGATGACTTCCAAGATGAGACAGACACACAAAGATGAATCAGTCTTGATGGTGCCAGGCATTCAAACCTGGACAGAATCTCTTTTTTGGCCATTGCTTGGTAGGTGGAAAGATGGCAGATTGAGCTTTGCACAAAGTATTATTAGTGGTTTCACCAGCTAGTGGGGGAGGGGGTCATATCACATGACTCCCGCATTTCCACTTTGGCTTTGGCAAAGAGGGTATATCCCTTTGTCTGGTTCCTGAGATTGTTAATGTTCCAACCATTAATAGTTGAACAGGAAGGTCACATGACTCCTTGTCCTAGCAGATTAGTAGACTCTGCTTGGCCAGCCCGGGTGCTGAAATGTAGATGGCCTTTGCAAAGTTTCCTTTGGTCTCTGCAAATGACAGGGGTCATTACCGGATCTTCAGCCTGGCTATCATCATCAATTGTTAACCTCATATTATGATGAGTCTTGCAGTAGGAAGCATCAGTAATCCGCTTGATTCATTTATGTATGGCAGCCTTCAAGATATCACACAGGTCCCCTGTGGATCCCTGGAAGGAGCTGTAGCAAAGAAATTAAGCACAGTGGTGACGTTCAGGGAATGTGGAAGATGTGATCTACCGGCTCTTTGGACAAGTCAGATGAGCGCGACATTGTCTCTCACTGATCTGCAGATGGCAGAGTCTTCCTAGGTGGACCCTTGATTGAGCGAGTTGCCTCAGTGTTACAAGACTAACTTCCTCATCCGTTGGTTGTTGATAGGGCTTCCCCAGACCCTAAACCTCAAATGGTACTGAAACTGTGTTTAGTGGCACCAGGATTTTCTTCTTCTCTTCTATCGATGGGCGGCACAGTGGTGCAGTGGTTAGCACTACTGCCTCACAGTGCCAGGGACCTGGGTTTGATTCCCGGCTTGGGTGACTATGCGAAGTCTGCACATTCTCCCCGTGTCTGTGTGGATTTCCTCCAGGTGTTCCGGCTTCCTCCCACAGTCTGAAAGATGTGCTGGTTAGGTGCATTGGCCATACTAAATTCTCCCTCAGTGTACCCGAAAAAATGCTGGGGTGTGGCAACTAGGGGATTTTCACAGTAACTTCATTGCAGTGTTAATGTAAGCCTACTTGTGACACTAATAAATAAACTTAAACTTATCCCATGTGCACAATCAAGAAGACAAGATTGAGCCCAGGTTCCATTCATGTTTGCTCCTTCTCCCTGCAGAATGGGAGGTATGATGTGGAGATGCCGGCGTTGGACTGGGGTAAGCACAGTAAGAAGTCTCACAACACCAGGTTAAAGTCCAACAGGTTTATTTGGTAGCAAATACCATAAGCTTTCGGAGCTTGCTGCTCCTTCGAAGGAGCAGCAAGCTCCGAAAGCTTATGGTATTTGCTACCAAATAAACCTGTTGGACTTTAACCTGGTGTTGTGAGACTTCTTAATGGGAGATATGACAGAGTAACGAATCATAGGGAAAGAGAGTGAAGCTCCCATGTGCAAACTACAAGCCACTGTCATAGCCTCGAGCAGTGTCTGCATTAATAGCCTAGTTACTGATCCAACCTTGTAGCTGAGGTGCCAGTGCACAGAGTAATGTGACTAAGATGCCAACCCTGACATTTAGCATTTCAATCTCACAGTGGTTGGAAAAGGTTTGGTTGCCTTAATGACATGTGTCATCTTACGAAACTCACTCCTCCAATCTCAGATCTGGCATACTAATTAAGTTAAATTGTGCATGCATTGTGACAAGATGCCCTTTACAATGTTATCCATATCAACTGGCGAAACCACATTAGATACTTTCATTGATGGTCTCCAATATATGCCACAGCTCAGCCTCCTTAATGTTTGCCCACATTACGAATTTTCACATTCCTATGTGTTAATATAGTTAGGAAACCAAAGGTAATTTTAAGTGATTTGTATTTGTAAGGAAACATAGAACAGTTCAGCACAGTACAGGCCCTTTGGCCCTCGATGTTGTGCCGAGCTTTGACCAAAACCAAGATCAATCTATCCCACTCCTTATCATTCTGGTGTGCTCCATGTGTCTATCCAATAACAGCTTGAAAGTTCCTAAAGTGTCTGACTCCACTATCACAGCAGGCAGTACATTCCACACCCCAACCACTCTCTGAGTAAAGAACCTACCTCGGACATCCCTCCTATTTCTCCCACCATGAACCTTATAGTTATGCCCCCGAGTAACAGCTACATCCACCCGAGGAAATAGTCTCTGAACGTCCACTCTATCTATCCCCCTCATCATCTTATAAGCCTCTATTAAGTCAACTCTCATCCTCCTCCGCTCTGAAGAGAAAAGCCCTAGCTCCCTCAAACTTTCCTCATAAGACCTACCCTCCAAACCAGGCAGCATCCTGGTAAATCTCCTTTGCACTCTCTCCAATACATCCACATCCTTCTTATAGTGAGGTGACCAGAACTGCACACAATATTCCAAATGTGGTCTCACCAAGGTCCTGTACAGTTGCAGCATAACCCCACCGCTCTTAAACTCAAACCCCCTGTTAATAAACGCTAACACACTATAGGCCTTCTTCACGGCTCTATCCACTTGAGTGGCAACCTTCAGAGACCTGTGGATATGAACGCCAAGATCTCTCTGTTCCTCCACATTCCTGAGAACCCTACCATTGACCCTGTAATCCGCATTCAAATTTGTCCTACCAAAATGAATCACCTCGCACTTATCAGGGTTAAACTCCATCTGCCATTTTTCGGCCCAGCTCTGCATCCTATCAATGTCTCTTTGCAGCCTACAACAGCCCTCCACCTCATCCACTACTCCACCAATCTTGGTGTCATCAGCAAATTTACTGATCCACCCTTCAGCCCCCTCCTCCAAGTCATTGATAAAAATCACAAATAGCAGAGGACCCAGCACTGATCCCTGTGGTACACTGCTGGTAACTGGTCTCCAGTCTGAAAATTTTCCATCCACCACCACCCTCTGTCTTCTATGAGATAGCCAGTTACTTATCCAATCGGCCAAATTTCCCTCAATCCCACACCTCCTTACTTCCTTCATGAGTCGACCATGGGGGACCTTATCAAACGCTTTACTAAAATCCATGTATATGACATCAACTGCTCTACCTTAATCTACACACTTAGTTACCTCCTCAAAGAATTCAATCAAATATGTGAGGCAAAAGACTTACCCTTCACGAAGCCGTGTGGACTATCCCGGATTAAGCTGCATCTTTCGCAATGGTCATAAATCCTATCCCTCAGGACCTTTTCCATTAACTTACCGACCACCGAAGTAAGACTAACCGGCCTATAATTACCAGGGTCATTCCTATTTCCTTTCTTGAACAGATGAACAACATTCGCCACTCTCCAGTCCTCTGGCACTATCCCCGTGTGGAGATGCCGGTGATGGACTGGGGTAAACACAGGAAGAAGTCTAACAACACCAGGTTAAAGTCCAACCGGTTTATTTGGTAGCAAATGCCACTAGCTTTCGGAGCGTGCTGCCCTTTCGTCAGGTGGAGTGGGAGATGTGCTCAAAGACAGGGCATACAGAGACACAAACTCAATTTACAGAATAATGATTGGAATGTTAATCAAGCTAATCAATGCTAATACAGCTAATCAAGTCTTAAAGTTAGAGACAATGTGAGTGGAGAGAGCATTAAGCACAGGTTAAAGAGATGTGTATTGTCTCCAGACAGGACAGCCAGTGAGATTTTGCAAGTCCAGGCAAGTTGTGGGGGTTACAGATAGTGTGACATGAACCCAAGATCCCGGTTGAGGCCGTCCTCATGTGTGCGGAACTTGGCTATCAGTTTCTGCTCAGCGACCCTGCGGTGTCTTGTGTCATGAAGGCCACCTTGGAGAACACTTACCCGAAGATCAGAGGCTGAATGCCTGTGACCGCTGAAGTGCTCCCCAACAGGAAGAGAACAGTTTTGCCTGGTGGTTGTTGAGCGGTGTTGATTCATCTGTTGTCGTAGCGTCTGCATGGTCTCCCCAATGTACCATGCCATTGTCTGGAGACACATCTCCTTAACCTGTGCTTAATGCTCTCTCCACTCACATTGTCTGTACCTTTAAGACTTGATTAGCTGTATTAGCATTGATTAGCTTGATTAGCATTCCAATCATTATTCTGTAAATTGAGTTTGTGTCTCTGTATGCCCTGTTTGTGAGCACATATCCCACTCCACCTGACGAAGGAGCAGCATGCTCCGAAAGCTAGTGGCATTTGCTACCAAATAAACCTGCTGGACTTTAACCTGCTGTTGTTAGACTTCTTCCTGTGACTATCCCCGTGGACAGTGAGGACCCAAAGATCAAAGCCAAAGGCTCTGCAATCTCATCCCTTGCCTCTCAAAGAATCCTAGGATATATCTCATCTGGCTCAGGGGACTTATCGACCCTCAGGTTTTTCAAAATTGCTAATACATCTTCCCTCAGAACATCTGTCTCCTCCAGCCTATCAACCTGAATCACACACTCATCCTCAAAATCATGGCCCCTCTCCTTGGTGAACACTGAAGAAAAGTATTCATTCATCGCCTCTCCTATCTCTTCTGACTCCATGCACAAGTTCCCACTACTGTTCTTGACCGGCCCTAACCTCAGCCTGGTCATTCTTTTATTTCTCACATAAGAGTAAAAGGCCTTGGGGGTTTCCTTGATCTGACCCGCCAAGGACTTCTCATGCCCCCTCCCAGCTCTCCTAAGCCCTTTTTTTAGCTCATTCCTTGCTAACCTGTAACCCTCAATCGACCCAACTGAACCTTGTTTTCTCATCCTTATATAAGCTTCCTTTTTCCTCTTGACAAGACATTCAACCTCTTTTGTGAACCATGGTTCCCTCACTCGGCCATTTCCTCCCTGCTTGACAGGGACATACCTATCAAGGACACGCAGTATTTGTTCCTTGAACAAGCTCCACTTTTCATTTGTGCCTTTCCCTGACAGTTTCTGTTCCCATCTTATGCTCCCTAATTCTTGCCTAATCGCTTCATAATTACCCCACCCCCAATTATAAACTTTGCCCTGCCGTATGGCCATATCCCTCTCCATTGCAATAATGAAAGACACCAAATTGTGGTCACTATCTCCAAAGTGCTCTCCCACAAACAAATCTAACACTTGGCCCGGTTCATTACCCAGTACCAAATCCAATGTGGCCCCACCTCTTGTCGGCCTATCCACATATTGTGTCAGGAAACTCTCCTGCACACACTGTTCAAAAACTGCCCCATCCGAACTATTCGACCTATAAAGGCTCCAATCAATACTTGGAAAGTTAAAGTCACCCATGACAACTACCCTGTGACCCCCCACACCTATCCATAATCTGCTTCGCAATTTCTTCCTCCACATCTCTATTACTATTTGGGGGCCTATAGAAAACTCCTAACAATGTGACTGCTCCTTTCCTATTTCTAACTTCAGCCCATATTACCTCAGTAGGCAGATCCCCCTCGAACTGCCTTTCTGCAGCCATTAAACTATCCTTAATTAACAATGCTACTCCTCCACCTCTTTTACCACCTTCCCTACTCTTACTGAAACATCTATACCCCGGAACTTCCAATAACCATTCCTGTCCCTGTTCTAACCATGTCTCCGTAATGGCCACAACATCGAAGTCCCAAGTAGCAATCCACGCTCCAAGTTCACCTACCTTATTCCGGATGCACCTTGCATTGAAGTAGACACACTTCAACCCATCTTCCTGCCTGCTGGTACATTCCTGCGACCTCAGTACCTCACTACACTCAACATTGGCTTCTGGACTACAGCTCCTTTTCCCATCCCCCTGACAAATTAATTTAAAACCCCCCGAAGGGCCGCAGCAAATTTCCCTCCCAGGATATTGGTGCCCCTCTGGTTCAGGTGCAACCCATCCTGTTTGTACAGGTCCCACCTTCCCCAGAATGTGTTCCAATTATCCATGTAACTGATTCTCCCAACCCACTGCACAACAGGCCAGGAGACATCAGCAGAGGTGTTTAACGGGCTGCCCACTGAGCGCCACAGCCGCCGCTCGTCTCCCAGATGTAGATTTTTCGTGTAATCAGCTCCTCGCTGGAAATTCTCTGTTTTTTTCCCACAGTCCAAAAATGTGTGGGTTAGGTGATTGGCCATGGTAAATTGCCCCTTAAAGATAAGTGGAAAAGTGAATCGTGTGGAGGACGGAGAAGATCTGCAGAGAGATTTGGACAGGCTGAGTGAGTGGGCGAGGATATGGCAAATGGAGTATAACGTTGATAAATGCGAGGTTATACACTTTGGAGGAAATAATAAAAAATGGGATTACTATCTCAATGGAAACAAATTAAAACATGCTACCGTGCAAAGGGACCTGGGGGTCCTTGTGCATGAGACGCAAAAGCCCAGTCTGCAGGTACAACAGGTGATCAAGAAGGCAAATGGGATGTTGGCCTATATCGCGAGGGGGATAGAATATAAAAGCAGGGATGTCTTGATGCACCTGTACAGGGCATTGGTGAGGCCGCAGCTGGAATACTGTGTGCAGTATTGGTCCCCTTAGATGAGGAAGGATATATTGGCATTGGAGGGAGTGCAGAGAAGGTTCACCAGGTTGATACCGGAGATGAGGGGTTTGGATTATGAGGAGAGGCTGAGGAGATTGGGTTTGTACTCGTTGGAGTTTAGAAGGATGAGGGGGGATCTTATGGAGACTTATAAGATAATGCGGGGGCTGGATAGGGTGGAGGCGGAGAGATTCTTTCCACTTAGTAAGGAAGTTAAAACTAGAGGACACAGCCTCAAAATAAAGGGGGGTCGGTTTAAGACAGAGTTGAGGAGGAACTTCTTCTCCCAGAGGGTGGTGAATCTCTGGAATTCTCTGCCCACTGAGGTGGTGGAGGCTACCTCGCTGAATATGTTTAAAGCGCGGATGGATGGATTCCTGATCGGTAAGGGAATTAAGGGTTATGGGGATCAGGCGGGTAAGTGGTACTGATCCACGTCAGATCAGCCATGATCTTATTGAATGGCAGGGCAGGCTCGAAGGGCTGGATGGCCTACTCCTGCTCCTATTTCTTATGTTCTTATGTTCTTATGTCAGGGGGACCAGTAGGGTAAATATGTGGGGCTACAGGGACAGGGGCTGGGTGGGATTGTTGTCGGTGCAGACTCAATGGGCCAAATAGCCTCCTTCTGCTAGGGAGTCTATGATTCTATTCTATGATTCTAACTGGTGGCTTGACCCCGCTGGAGGGCACAGAGGCCATGGAGGCCCCTCCAGAAGGTTGGTGGTAAGGAGGGGTGCAGCCTGGGCAGTGCCATCCTGCAATTTACCCCTTGGCATTGCTCAAGGGGTAAATTCCAATGCCTAAGGTATACCTTGGCATAGCCCACCAGCCATCAAGCAATGTCAAGACCGTGGAGCCAGAAGGATTGGGGTCTTTTGGGCAGCAGGGCCTATGGGCTGACACTCAGTGGGGGTGGGGGGTCCCGCTGCTACTCAGCATAGGCATCGCGGAAGAAAGGGATGATCAGGGCTGGCCATCGGGATGGGGGAAGAGTCATTGGGACTTGCCCAGAGAGGTCAGGAGGGCAGCGATCGGAAGGAGGAGGGGGGAATTGCAGGGCTGACCAGCAATTGAGCTGGCCAGCGATCAGGAGGCCAGCAGTACGGGGCTACTGCGATTGCGCTGATCTTCGCTCTGACAGATTGGTGTAATGCGCAGTGACCCGCTCAGCGCTATGCTGCTGGCCTCTCGGGTGGGGATGGGCCACACCCTCAGATTTTCAATGTGATTCTCGCTAGTGCACTCTGCAGTGCTCAGAGTGCGGGAGATTCATTTTGAAAATCCCGCTGCAAAAAAATCAGTGAGAGTTACTCCGGTTTTCACGTGAATTCGGCACTTTGAATTTTTTTGGGAGAATCCCGGCCCTAAAGAGCAACTAGTTAAGAAGCTAGAGAAATGAGGAAAAGTTTCCGGAAGCTCTGAAGTTAAATGGAACAAAGAAGAAACTGGGAAATAGAACAGGATTCTGTTCAGGGACACCAGACAAAGCTGATAAGAAATTGATTGGTGATGAAACTAGAGCAAGGTTTTCTAAAAGTAACCTTAAAGTTTGAGTTGTCTTACTATAGTTTATAACCAAATGATAAAGTATTGACTGGATATCAGAATTAGTGCAACAATGAAAACCTGAAACGGTTAATCCAAAATCCTGGCACAAACTTTCGGCTAATAGTGGAGCGGAAGTTCTGGCTAGACGGGTCTTTTGAAAAAATTGAAATGGATTTTGGATTGCGGATCACTCTGAATGTATTGCTACGAGAGAAGATTTTAAAGTGTATTTTGAGAGTGGAATTGGAAAATCTCATATGACATCATCTGGGATAATCTGAGGAGAAATCTGCACACACTAACTTTGTATGCTAATGAGACCCACTATGGACCTCACCCCTCCCCATCTCGAGACTGTGTGCCGAGTCATATACAGAAGAGACCCCCATATCCCCAGGGAAGTATCACATATCCATTTTGCATGCCATTTTTTTCCCTTTATAGGCTGAAGATGCTTCTGCTCACTCTGACCATCCCAGATGCAGCCCAGCACTAAGCTAGACAAGACTATGGCCAGCAACAGTAAGACCATGACACCAAAGTTTTGCCTTTTTCTAATTGAGCAAACAGCCATTGCCCCTACATGGAGTGGGACTAGGACATACAATCCATGCACAGACCTATAGCGTGGTCCACAAAGCCAGAGGATCAACATCTCTCCGACATGCTGAGAATACTTGGTTCAGACTAGGGTCTATGACTGTCTGTAGCTTTGTTCTACCATTCCTTCCTGACTGCTGACAAAACACTGTCCCTTTCCTCTACCTACCCCCATTCCACATTATATGTAACCCCTTCCTCATGTGCAATCCATTTCCCTCTCCCACCTCCATGAGTCTCTGTGCAAGTCTTATCCTCTTGTGTCAAACTAATACCACTCCCTTTTCTATTCTGGAGTCTGTGAGCTTCCCCTCCAATTTGTGCTTTTCTGTTCCCATGCCATCCCCTTCTATGTCGACATCCCTGTCTTCCATGTTGGGCGCCAGCTCTCCCCCATCCCCTGCCCATCAGATCTCCCTTTACTTACCAACGTCCCCCTACCCGCACTCCCACAACCTTACCTCTGCTCATTGTCCCCATGTCACTTGATAAGGAGGAGTTACGTGATTCTGATGAGTAATGTTTTAATGAATATTCATGAGATGGTAATGTATGCAAATATGGTCACTGCCATAAATCAACAGGAAAACTAACCTGCTCACTGCCTGCTATGAAAGTGGTGAGGGGAAAACTCTAAACTCTTTCTGCTAGCAAGTTTCCCATCTTTCACCACACAAAATTTTCTGGCCTTGCCCATCACAAAAGCTGTCATGGGCAGTAGGGGAAATTTCCACCATCCGACTTTGGGTCAGTGTCAATTGATTTTTCTGATTATGTACTCATGAACGTCTTTGAGACACTTTACTATGTCAAGAAAGCTTTAGAAATGCAAGCTGTTGTTAAGACAATGAGTGTTTACAAAATGTTAGGATATGTGGTTCTTGTTGAGTCCATTATTGGATATTGGAGGAATATGATGAAAAGCCTCTTTGTGTTAAACAACATGGTTCTCATTTGAATTTCAGCTCGTCCTCGGGGGGATAGGAATGACAATTTGATTCACATCACTCTGTTTGCTCCCAGTTTAATCGGGCGATGAGTCAATGACAGCTTTGCTTCGTTCTCACTCTGTAATGTATGAACAAGAAGCAAGGAAACACCCAGGGACCTGATTAACTAAATTTACTGATGTAATCACAATTCATGGATCAGTTGCAATCATTTTGCAAAAGTACACTTGCTAAGGACTTGCCTCAGCTGCTGCTCTGTAGTAACACTCCTGCATTCTGGATCAGATGGTTATGCGTTCAAGCCCCACTTTCAATGTGACACTTCAGTGCTGTACTGTGAGAGAGGGTATGTGTATGAAGTGGAACAATGATGGGTTAGATGGGCTTCATGCCCCCATGAGTGTTGGTGTTTAGCCTGGACTATTTCAATATTATTGTCTGCTCTTCATCCTGCCTGGCTGACTGAGCAACTTACCCACATGATGCATTCATTCGCTGATACATTCTTGGAACCTGTCTTTCTGCAAGGCTGAGGGAGCAGTCATTAGGTGGGAGAGGGGCATGAATGGACTTCCCAATATCATCACCCACCTCAGATAAAGCAGGAAATTATGGACAAGATTTTTTTTTACAACAGTTTCATGATCATTGACCAGACAACGCTAGGCAGCTGACCTCAGCTGAATATTTGCACACTACCTGTGCCTGTTCATTCACATTGGCAAATATACAACACCTTTACAATTTCAAGTTAGTAGTATAGTTATAACATTACTGCCCAAGTAATCTAGAAGCCAGAACTAATGCTCTGGAGACAGGAGCTTGTCATATGTTGGAATTCTACAGAGGTCTTGAATGGACTTGGATATTATAAACAGTGCCATGAAAATATGCTTTTTGTAAAATAATGATTCCTAATCCAATGATTGGAAACATGAATCAAACTTTTAAAAACAGACTTTTTCAAAATAGTGATTAAAGTGACTTGAACTCACAGTCCAAGATGGCTACAACAACTTGCATTATTACACATTCTACATTCCAATGGGTTGAAATGGAGACAGCCCTGTCTGCAAAGCCTATGCATGATAATGACTTCAGGGGAATTGAAAGAATCACATCTCCTCTCTCACTAACAAGGCATCTATGGCAATCACTTGAGGTATCCAGCTGTTCGAGATGAATGATTAAGACTAATCACTTGGACAATGGGACCCTGGCTAAGAAAGCTTTCAAGACATGAGCTAATCAAGTTAATCATGGAATACATGGACAAGGACATAATTTGGATCCCCGTGACAGTTAGAGGAGGAAGGTCAGATGACAAACTAATCCTTTATATGTTTTAAGCAGATTTTTTCTCAGTAAAACTGAAAAATAACGCCTCAGAGAAAAGACCCAAATGGGGTCCCACTGTCTCTCCCACTCATATGGCAAGTCTAGAACTCTGTTTGCTGACTGGGACCATCTCAGGATGACCTGCTTCAGACAATGATTTCTGAAAAGCATTCAAGTCGGCACATTTCATCTCCCAAAGAATATCCATCATCATCTACATCTTTAAATTGGAGGCATCGAGATCATCAAATTCACTCTGAAGCAAGCTGAGTCACCAGATGTGTGTAGGAAGGATTAGAAATGCATGTAACAACAAAGGGTTCTACAATAATTATGATTTTGGCAGTTAAATGCATCAATAGGCCCAAGGATGGGCAGCCCAGTGAACATGTTATCCACCCACGTATTATGGGGAACAGTTCTGGGGGAGGGACAGGGGGGAGGTAGGCTGGGCACCCAACATATTTTACTTGCCGACCCCCACCCTTCCCCCAAATCAAAAATACACCCAGCAGAGGGAGGTCATAAAATCCAACCCTATAGATTTGCTAATGCAATGAAAATTTCCACCCCATTGTTAACCTCAATCAGTTTGTAAAAATAAAGTTTTGACTGTAAACTTCCATCGGTGTGGTGACACAGTGGGCGGCAAGTGGCACAGTGGTTAGCACTGCTGCCTCACAGCACGAGGGACCCAAGTTCGATTCCCGACTTGGGTCACTGTCTGTGCGGAGGTCTGCACGTTCTCCCCGTGTCTGAGTGGGTTTCCTCCGGGTGCTCCGGTTTCCTCCCATAATCTGAAAAACGTGCTGGTTAGGTGCATTGGTCATGTTAAATTCTCCCTCAGTGTACCCAAAAAGGTGCTGGTGTGGCAACTAGGGGATTTTCAAGGGTACAGCAAGCAGTTAGAAACGCAAATGGTATGTTGGCCTTCATTGCAAGAGGATTTGAGCAGAGGAGCAAGAATGTCTTACTACAGCTGTACAGGGCCTTGGTGAGGTCACACCTGGAGTATGTGAGCAGTTTTGCTTTCCTTTTCTAAGAAACAATATATTTGCCATAGAGAGAGTGCGACAAAGGTTAATTAGACTGATTCCTGGGATGGCAGGATTGTCTTATGAGGAGAGATTGGGTCAACTGGATCTGTATTCAGAAGAATGAGAGGGAATATGATTGAAAGACCATATAGGGCCTGGATGAGGAGAAACCTCTTCAATCAGAACCTATGAAATTCTCTACCACATAAACCAGTGGAGGCCAAGTCAGTGAATTTAGTTAAGAAGGAAATAGATCTAAAGGCATTAAGGGCTATGGGGGAGTGCAAGTATAGATGGCACTGAGATAGAGTATCAACCATGATCATAGTGAATGGCCGAGCAGGCTCGGAGAGCTGAATGGCCTACTTCTGTTCCTATATTCTACATTTCGATAATGCATGTCTGTGTTTGTGTGTGTGTATATGTAAGTGGAGCATAATTTATTTTACTTAGATTAGCTTAAGCTTAAGAAAACCTGTTGTATTGGTTCTTTTAGGATCATAGCACATAAACAGCTAAGTACAGACCGAACTAATAAGTTTTTCCTTTCCCAGACCAAAAACATGTTGTGGTCAAACAAGGAGAGAGAAAAGAGTGGAGCCATTCGAACCTCTCCTCACCAGATCATAACAAGTGTTCAAACTCAACAGGAAAATAAATGGCTTGTTAGTATTCATATTTAACTCTGACTCCAGGAGTTCATGATTCAAACAAGGCACTCTCCAAATAGTGGAGGCATATTGGAAAATTGGAATAATATTTAGATTGCAAAGTGAAGGGAACTGTTTGACATCAAGTTGTGCCCTGTTGTTTGCACAAATTATCCTTGGATTAGCTCAAACAGAAACCTCCTGCCCATCTCCCAAATCTGAGAACAACCCATTAACTACTTGAAAATCTCAGTGAATAGTTCATCAAATCCACTGAATCAACTCCCTTCAGTGCTAATTCATTCTTCATTCATAGAAATCATAAAAACCCTACAGTGCAGAAGGAGGCCATTCGGCCCATCGAGTCTGCACCGACCACAATCCCACCCAGGCCCTACCCCCACATACTTACCCGCTAATCCCACTAACCTACGCATCTCAGGACTCTAAGGGGCAATTTTTAACCTGGCCAATCAACCTACCCGCACATCTTTGGACTGTGGGAGGAAACCGGAGCACCCGGAGGAAACCCACGCAGACACGAGGAGAATGTGCAAACTCCACACAGACAGTGACCCGAGCCGGGAATCGAACCCGGGACCGTGGAGCTGTGAAGCAGCAGTGCTAACCACTGTGCTACCGTGCCGCCCCATGTAGTTTCAATGACATTAATGTGTGGTGAAAATTAAAAGGCTGTTCATAAGATACCAAACTATTTTGATGTGGCTCCTCTGCCATTTCAGTGACTTAATATGAACATTTCATTCTCCAGTGTTTGGTTTGAAATAGAAAATGATGGGTGATGGGACTGCCCTTGGACCCATCTAGTTAACTAATGTCCTTTAGGGGAGGAAATTTGCTGATCATATTCGATTTGCCTACGTGAAACTCCTGTATTATTGACTCTGAACTGAAGACACTCAGCTGTGGTAACTGATGGTGCACAATAAATGCCTGCTTTGCCCATACCTGCCCATATCAAAGCTGACATATTTTTAGGACAGACAAACAAATGGTTTAATTGCTCCCGTGAGGAGAGAGCTGTATTGAATCTATAACTAAATAAAGTAGAAGCAAATTGAGTTCTTATTTCCACTGTAAAATTGCTATTTGCAATCCAGGCAACACCTTTGTAAATCTTATCTGTACCCCCTCTAGTGTAATCATATCTTTTCTATCAAGCACAGATCAGTGCTGCACACAGTACTCCAGCTATGTCCTAACCAAGATAATAAAGTGAGTTTGACTTCTTGACCACCTTATCAACCTGCCCTGTTACCTTCAGGGATCTGTGGGTGTATACTATATACTGTGGGTGTTTCACTATATTTCTCAACATCCTTCCATTTGCTGTGCATTCCCTTTGCCAGTTAGCCTTCCTCATCTGAGTAGTTTAGAAAGAACATTTCTGGAGGAGCTGAATAGCCTCCTCCTGTTCCTAAATTAGCCAGCAGCTGAAGCAGGGTATTGTTCAGATAACTGGAAGGTATTGAGTTAACAGAACAAGGGGCAGCAGATGGAAATTGCAGTAACTGTGAGGAGATGTGGGAGCAGTTCCTGTGAATTAATGTTTCGGTGTTTCTCCAGAATTGTAGTTTTCAGAACAAGAGAGAGAGAGAGACTTCTCGGTTAAAGTTAAAACAACTTGAGATTCACAAACTGCAGATTAAGCAGCCAAGTGTTAGATGGGTTTTCACAACATATTTTCTTTTATTCATGAGCCAGCTGAGGTCTTAGTTCTGGTGTTCCATTGGTTGACAGTTATATGAATGATTCATTAGACTGGTTGAGGTGTTAATGATGCTAATGAAATACTCAAACAAAATGATAAAATTTTATACTGTTGATGTGCACTTGTGACATCTGTTTAACTGGGAAGAATAAATCAGGTTGGATTTTTAAAGGGGTGGGTTCTGATAGAGCAGGCACCTTTCAGCAGGGTCATCATTATTGCTCTCTGGGAAAAGGACTCTCAAACAAAGCCATGCTGATCACTGGAGTTAACTGGCCTGGTATCAGGTCCTGTATCTGCCAACGAGTCAGATTTAAAATATGCACATCCTAGATCTTTAACTTTCATGTCCTTTCAACTCCAGCAATAATCTCCATTGACAGAAGTGGCTGCAGCTGCAGTTGTGTTTCGGGGGTCATGTTCTGGAAGAAGATTCACAACCCCTGAAGAAAACTTTTTATCAAACGGTTTCTCCTCAGTTGCCTTGGCAGGAGTACAATGAAGGACTTTGTAGAAATGCTACACAAATTTTAAAATAACACCCTGTGGTGATTGTACTACTGTTGCTGTTGGGTTAGGGTGGGGTTGTTACGCCTGTGTTTGTTACTGTTGTGGCACATCCCAGTCGGGCTCTGCCTCCTGGGAGAGGTATAAGAGTCCCTGCTCTGGCCGGGACCCCTTCAGTCTGGGATAGTGTACTTAAGTTCTGATAGCTTCATTAATAGTAAATAAAAGCCTTCATTTACTGAAGCCTCGAGCCTCGTGTCTAAATTGATGTGCATCAATTTTATTTACTATTATTAAACTCTCGACGGAAGAAAAAAAGAAAGGAGAGTATGGAGCAAATTCTCAAGCCAGAACGTCTGACGCTAGATCCACGTGCGGTGGGCGCTTCTAACACCTTCGACCACTAGCTGAAGTGTTTCGAAGATTACCTGGCAGCCTCCGCAGCGGTCACTACAGATGATGACAGACTCCGGGTCCTCCATGCGAGGGTAAGCGACACAGTCTACCTCGCGATCCGTGCGGCCACTAATTACCCCAAGGCCCTCGAGCTTCTAAAGAAGCGCTATACAAAACCACCTAACGAGATACACGCTCGTTACCTCCTCGCTACACGACGTCGGCAGTCGGGCGAAACCATGGAGGACTATGCCAATGAGCTCTTACAGCTAGCCAGGGGCTGTGACTGCAAAGCTGTGTCGGCTGAGCAGAGCATGTACGACCTCGCCCGGGATGCGTTTGTGGCCGGGGTCGGGTCATCATACATCTGTCTCAAACTGCTGGAAAAGGGTAATCTCAATCTTACCCAGGCCATCGAATTAGCTGAAATGCTCGAGTCGGCTTCGAAGAGCTTAGTCTTATATCCAGAGGACCACGTGGAGACAACGTGGCAGGAGCGGTCGCAAATCCCTCCTCGTCCCTCGGGCTCGAAGTGCTGTGTTATGGCGTGCTCCCATTCAGGCCAGACGGTGGCTGCAGCCCCATGCGGCCCGCGGTGCTATTTCTGCGGAGGAGCAAAACATATCTGACAAAAGTGTCCCGCTAAAGCGGTAATCTGCACGGCATGCGGTAAAAAAGGTCATTATGCAAAGGTGTGCAGATCGAAACCCAGGAACGGCAGTGCGGCCTGCAATTCTTTGGAGCTTGGATCATCACCATCATCGTCGAAGTCGTCGCGGGGTTCGTCCACGTGCGAGTCCAGGACGACACCATTACGGTCGAAGGAGTCGGAGGAGTATGGCCACCAGGGGTCGCTGAGTTTGGCGCCCTCACCCACGTGCGATTCATGGGGGCGGCCATGTTGGTCAACAATGACCACGAGCGACCAGCAGGGGTCCTCAGCATCGACGTCGGCTGCCTGCAGTGGCGTTCATGAACCAACGGTGGCGTCGATCATCCTGGACCAGGCTAAGCCTCATAGGCTCGATCGTTCAATGATGGATATCCAGGTAAACAATCATGTGCTTTATTGTCTGTTTGCCAGCGGGAGCACTGAGAGCTTTATCCACCCTGACACTGTGAAGAGGTGTGGACTCCAGATTCAACCTGCCAAACAGACAATATCTATGGCATCAAGGTCCCGGTCTGTTGCCGTGCTAGGGAGTTGCGTGGTAACCTTGAAAGTACAAGGCACAGTTTACGAGCGCTTCAAGCTCCTTGTGTTGCCGTATCTTTGCGCGCCAATACTTCTCGGACTAAACTTCATGGTCCACTTGAGGAGTGTAATCCTACAGTACGGTGGGCCACTCCCTTCGCTGGCAGTGGGAGAACAGCTGCAGTCTCCAAATTGCCCAACGCGCCCCGCCTGCAATCTCTCTATGTTAAAGATCACCACACCTTCTTTATTTCAGAATCTGGTACCAGGCTGCAAGCCCATCGCTACTAAAAGTAGGCGTTACAGCACTGAGGATCGGATCTTAATCAGATCTCAGGTTCAGCGACTCCTCAAAGAACGGATCATACAGCCCAGTGTTAGTCCGTGGAGGGCACAGGTTGTTGTGGTCAAGAGCGGGAACAAACCCCGGATGGTCATTGATTACAGTCAAACCATTAACCGATATACGCAGCTGGATGCGTATCCTCTCCCGCGCATATCTGATATGGTCAATCAGATTGTGCAGTACCGGGTGTTCTCCACCATAGACCTCAAGTCCGCCTACCACCAACTACCCATTCGCTCAGACGACCGACAATACACGGCTTTTGAGGCAGATGGTCGCTTGTATCATTTTCTTAGGGTTCCCTTTGGTGTCACCAATGGGGTCTCGGTCTTCCAGCGTGCAATGGACTGAATGGTGGACCAGAACAGGCTGCGGGCTACCTTCCCGTACCTGGATAATGTCACCAGGATCATGATCAGCAGAACCATGACACAAACCTCCAAAACTTCTTATGCACTGCATTTCGCCTGAACTTGACCTACAACAGGGAGAAGTGTGTGTTCCGTACGCGCCGTTTAGCCGTCCTGGGATACGTGGTGGAAAACGGGGTCA
This sequence comes from Mustelus asterias, assembly GCF_964213995.1. Lineage (NCBI taxonomy): Eukaryota > Metazoa > Chordata > Chondrichthyes > Carcharhiniformes > Triakidae > Mustelus > Mustelus asterias. The sequence continues at coordinate 76,564,464 of NC_135804.1, read as the reverse complement.
TTGGCCCTGATCCAGACCGTATGCGCCCCCTTGCTGAACTTCTCTTGCCTGCTAGCGCAAAAGAACTGAGAAGATGCCTCGGCTTCTTCTCCTATTATGCGCAGTGGGTCCCCAACTACGCGGACAAAGCCCGTCCGCTTATTAAGTCCACGGCTTTTCCCCTCACGCCAGAGGCCCAATTGGCCTTCAAGAAATTGAAAGACGACATCGCGAAAGCCACGATGCACGTGGTAGACGAATCCATCCCCTTTCAGGTGGAAAGCGATGCATCTGATTTCGCCCTGGCCACCACACTTAACCAGGCAGGCAGGCCCGTCGCATTTTTTTCCCGCACCCTCCAAGGCCCCGAAATTCGGCATTCAGCGGTGGAAAAGGAGGCCCAGGCCATTGTGGAGGCCGTCAGACACTGGCGCCATTACTTGGCGGGAAAACGGTTCACCCTGATCACGGACCAGCGGTCCGTGGCGTTCATGTTTAACAACACGCAGAGGGGCAAGATCAAGAATGACAAGATCTTGCGGTGGAGAATTGAACTCTCCACCTATAACTACGATATCATGTATCGTCCAGGGAAACTCAATGAGCCCTCGGATGCCCTCTCACGCGGAACATGCGCTAGTATTCAGGAGGATCGTTTGAACGCCCTCCATAATGATCTGTGCCATCCTGGGGTCACTCGGCTCTACCACTTTGTAAAAGCCCGCAACCTGCCTTACTCGGTGGAGGACGTCAGGTCGGTAACAAGGAGCTGTCGGATTTGCGCCGAATGCAAACCGCACTTTTACCGACCTGACCGGGCACATTTGGTCAAGGCCACTCGTCCCTTCGAGAGGCTGAGTGTTGATTTTAAGGGCCCCCTTCCCTCAACAGATCGGAACGTGTACTTTCTAAACATAATCGATGAGTACTCCCAGTTCCCGTTTGTTGTCCCCTGCTCGGATACATCCGCTGCCACGGTGATCAAGGCATTCCGTGATCTTTTTACCCTGTTCGGGTACCCCAGCTATATCCATAGCGACAGGGGCTCGTCGTTCATGAGCGATGACTTGAGGCAATTCCTGCTCTCATACGGGATTGCCTCGAGTAGGACCACGAGTTACAACCCTAGGGGTAATGGACAGGTGGAACGAGAGAATGCTACAGTCTGGAAGGCTGTCCTACTGGCGTTGAAATCCAAAGGTCTTCCAGTCTCCCGTTGGCAGGAGGTCCTCCCTGATGCGTTTCACTCTATTCGCTCCCTCCTGTGTACGGCAACCAATGCTACTCCCCACGAGAGGATGTTCTCATTCCCTCGGAAGTCTTCCTCGGGGATATCTTTACCAGCTTGGTTGACGTACCCAGGACCCGTCCTCCTGCGGCGACATGTAAGGGCCCGCAAGTCCGACCCCTTGGTCGAACAGGTCCACCTCCTCCACGCCAACCCTCAGTATGCCTATGTGGCATATCCTGACGGGCGAGAGGACACGGTCTCGATCCGAGACCTGGCGCCTGCAGGGGACGTAGCAACTCCTGTCGCTCCCATACCCCCAGTAACAAATCCATTATCTCTCATTTCTTCCCCGGACACGGCGCGGGCAGCATCGGGACCATTGCTTAACAATTTTACTCCAATGCACAGCTTGCCTGAGCCCCGAAGATGGTCGCCACCGCAGAATGTGTCAGGATCCCCTGCACTACCGTCTCATCAGGGTCAACCGGCCTGTGAGTCCGTGGAAGAACAGCTGGACGCCGTTTTGGGGAGAACGCCACCGCAAGTGCCTACTCCGGTGTCACCGCCGGTATTGAGGAGGTCACAAAGACGGTGTGGTCCCCCTGACCGTCTGAACTTATAGCCTGCTGACACTTTATTCTGTTTTTGTACCCCGCCGGCCTTTGTTCTCAAAGGAGGGGTGAATGTGGTGAACCATCGTTGGTTCCCACTGGATAGTACTGAGCCAGGGCTGGCCAGTACTACAAGGATGTACATATGTTACTGTTGGATTGTACTACTGTTGCTGTTGGGTTAGGGTGGGTTTGTTACACCTGTGTTTGTTACTGTTGTGGCACATCCCAGTCGGGCTCCGCCTCCTGGGAGAGGTATAAGAGTCCCTGCTCTGGCCGGGACCCCTTCAGTCTGGGATAGTGTACTTAAGTTCTGATAGCTTAATTAATAGTAAATAAAAGCCTTCATTTACTGAAGCCTCGAGCCTCGTGTTTAAATTGATGTGCATCACACCCCAATGAATTAAATCTGGGCATGGAACAGATTGGGAAAAGAGGTCAGAATATCACAGAAGATTGGTCAGATTTGTCGGAAATGAGACTATTAGCTTGTACCCGTTCAAGAAAACATTTTTTTTCTCAGCATTCAACTGGTTGGTCCTACTGATTTCAGTGGTAGCCCCAGGATGTTGATAGATGGGGAGTCAGGGATAGTAACATAATTGAATGTCAAGGGGAGATGGTTAGATTCCCTCCAGATGATGATTATCATTGCCTGGCATTTGTGTTGTGTGAATGACCAAGTTTGATTGTTTCTCAATCTTGCTGCATGCAGGCTGGAAGTGCTTCATTATCCAAAGAATCATGAATAGCCAGTGTGCTCAGTGTTGTAATATGTCTTTCAGGAATATCAGCATGAAATCATGAGAAGAGAAACATATAATGTAATCCAATTTTAATTTCACTTTAGCTTTGAGCAGAGAATTCACACACTGCTCTGATGTCTTCAAGATTTATACTTATGTAGGAATCCAGAATGTATTTTCTCAATCCCTTATGAGAGATTGGTGCCTATTGTGTTGTACTGTAACTAAGCCTAAGGCATTGTATCATCATAATGACACAAATTGGTGATCAGCAGTGGTGCAAAAGGTGGTAGAAAGATTAAGTACAGGTACTGCATGGTGAGCATTCTTAGATTACGCTGCATGGCACAAGAATAACCTTAAGGTTTTGGTGAGGCTACAATGAAGTTGAAGCTTTGCAAAGTGTTGAAAACACAGTGTCATTACTCCCAAGAAAAAATTTGGAGACACATCGCCAAGATCGTGCTCAAGTAAAGAACTTGATAAGTGGATGGATCCTTCATGGTGAGATTACAGCACATATACCGTCCCAGTCACTGAACTGACAGACTATCGAGAGGACCAGGTGATGCACTATCAATTACGACGCAGAGACTTCTGAGAGCGAAGGAAAACTAATAGGCTTTTATTCACTGAGAACAGGAGCACACCCTTGTAGCTGACCTGGTCTGAACTGAGGCAAGGAGGAGGGACCATCACCTTTATACCCCACTCTGGGTGGAAAGGGAGGGGTCCCAGGTGGAAAGGGAGGAGTCTCGGGCCAGCTGTAGCATGGGTGTGTCCAGGTACATACTTGTAGTAACAGTGGTTCACCACACCAGGGTTGAGCTGGGGAAGGTGAGTGACCAGGGTGTGGGCTGGATCAATAGCAAGCAAGAGAGAATCAAGCAAAACAACACAATAAACAATTTACAAAAATCAGGCCAGAGAAAGTGTTGACTATAACTGGTGGCGTCAATAGTTGTTGAACAATAAATTAAATTAAAAAATCAGAAACACCATTACTGCATTGTGAGTTCCTGCCAAAATTCATCTTCACGGGTGGAGCTTTGGAAAATCACACAAAATCAGCTACAATAACCCTCATCCCAGGTAGTAGAGGAAAAGGAAAGTCACAGGGATATTGTCAGAGTGTCCACAAAATCCCCCAATTTGAATTGGGATGCAGCTGACTACCATCCAAATTCAAAACATTTAAACAGTATACAGAGGTTTGGTTTCTTGATTCAGGAGTTTCTGACCCAGACAAACAAGCCATAAATAATCACCTAGCAATTCAGAATGAAGGTCTATACAGACTGAACACATCAGCATTAACAGTAGAAGAGCTAAAAAAGATCCCCAAAGACGTGGGCTACATTGGAAGACCGCTTCAGAATTAAGCTAAACTTCCTGTATTAATTGATTAGAGTTTATGTCATTTCAACAATCGAATCCATAGACCACTTCATCAGCAGATTCAGAGTAAAGGGTACATACGGGAAATTTCAAACACAGTGCCAGCAAACAGAATTGTTGAGTTGATCACATCCACTCCCATGAAAGGATTCCAGAAAGACCTACTAAACAAACCCAAAATGTACAAAGAGCTACTGAAGGATGGACATAAGAACAGAGGGATCCTTGCAGGTCAACAATGCATACAGGTCCTAAATCAGTTGTTGACACATTCACTAGAACATCCAAACCTAGTAATACATGTGGAAGATGCTTCTGCATGGAGCAAGGAAATGCCCAGATTTCCAGCGATTCTGCAAAGTGTGTGACAGAAAGGGCCATTGGCAGTAAAAGTGCACAAGAGCGAAGACTGATGCTGCTACAAACAGTCGTGCACTGATCCACACAGACTGTACACAACAGGTACCTCCCACCAGGAAGAATAACCATCCAGTGTCCTGTCAGAAACATCGACATGAGGGGATTGACAAGTCAGGTAACTTGATGGTCAGATCGGATACACTTAGCAGATTGCCTAACCCAGAGAAAACAGAAGGTATATCCTTGGATCGACCAGCTGAATTCATTTACATTGAATTTGACGATGTTCTCCAAATTGATCTGGTACATTTTGCATGGAGAGTTGTGGTGAGGTGAGTTGTGGTGGGGAGGGCGCGGTGGGGGTGTGTGGTGGTAAGTGGGAGGGGTACATGGAAGTGAAAGGGATAGAACAGAGCCTAGACTTGAGAATTACATTCTTTCACTTTATGCAAATATATTTGCTTTGAACCTTTTCTATCTCCTCCTTGAGTTCCTCCCACTGTTCTGACACAGATTTACCTACAAAGTAGATGTTCCCAATCCTCTTTTGACAAATAACATTTCAGTCTACTAAAATTCTTGGTCGATTATTGCACTTTTCCATAAGCACTCTATATGTAAATGAATCATGTTCACTACTACCTGTTCCACCTGGCACTAAATCCTGAATGATCTTTTGTTCTGTTGAGCTTGTTATCTATTGGCAAAATAGTTCCTCTGAATGCATTTGAAGAATTAAGAACATAAGAACATGAGAAATAGGAGCAGGAGTAGGCCATCTAGCCCCTCGAGCCTGCCCCACCATTCAATAAGATCCTGGCTGATCTGATAGTGGTTATGTATATGCTCTGTATACATTTTATACTGATTTGAACCTTGTTAATGTGATTAGAATTCCCTGTTACTGCGCCATTCTTTCTGCACATCTGAACAATTTGCCTACAAATATGCTCTTCTATCTCCCTCTGACCATTTAGGAATCTATCATTCTCTTCTAGCAGTGTGATTGCTCCCTTTTTATTCTTCTGTTCAACTCATATGGCTTCATTTTCCAATCTTTTTGGCATATCATTCCCTGTCACAGCTGTGTTTATTTATTTAGCCAATTTATTTAACCCCTTTCTTTTCTGAAAACCTTGTGACCAGCGAAGTTGAGCTGCTATTCCTGCTCTTCTTTAAGCTTGTTTCAATCATAACTATAGTATCATACTTACAAGCATCTATCCGTGGTCTCAGCTCGTCTGCCTTCATGAGAAAGTTTATTACGGGATCACTGAACAACTCCTGTGTTGTCTATTTTACAGCCTTTGCATCCTGTGCCTTCCAAAATCATTTCCTAAGTTCCTGCCTTCCATTTACTGCTTTACTTCTCTTCCTTCTGCCTCTAATCTCATGTTCCCATTTATCCATCGAGCTAGTTTAAACCCTTCCAATGGAGAATCACATCTCCATCACTCATCCAGTATTAATCTCTAGTAATCAGGATTCATGCCTGACAACCAGGTACTCTACCTCACTCTCACAAACTGAACAATACTGTCAGTCTCACACCCACCTCTCGCTGCCACCATGTCTCCTGCCATTCAATTATGGCAGGCACAGCAATGAAACATTGTGCTACAGAGCCACTGACATTCTTTCCTCTCTCTGCAGAACAACATGGAAGAAGTTAGCAAAACAGAACCGGTGAAAGACAAGGATGCCAGCGTCTCCCGACTTTTACAGAGAAGATGTTTCCCAGCATCATCTCATTTATAGGCTGTCGCTGCAAGAGTTCCTCAGGGTAATGTCCACAACCATCTTCAGCTGCTTCATCAGTGATCTTCCTTCCAACATAAGGTCAGGAGTGGAGATGTTTGCTGATGATTGCATAATATTCAGCACCATTCAGGACTCCTCAGATACTGAAGTTGTCCATGTCCAAATGCAGCAAGACCTGGATAGCATTCAAGCTTGGGTTGATAAATGGCAAGTAACATTTGTGTCACACGAGTGCCAGGCAATGACCATCTCCCATAAGAGAGGATCTGTGTCCCTTGATACCCAATTACATTACCATTGCTGAATACTCCACCATCAGCATCCTGCAGGTTACCATTGACCAGAACTTGAACTGGACCAGCCTTGTAAATACTGTGACTGGAAGGATGAGAGGGGATCTGATCAAGATATATAAAATTTTAAAAGGGATTGATAAAGTAAATGGAGACCAAATGTTTCCTCTTATGGGGCAATCTAGAAGAAGTCACAGGTATAATTTGAGAGGCGGCAGATTTAAAACTGAGATGAGGCGGAACTACTTCTCGCAGAGGGTGGTGAATTTGTGGAACTTGCTGGAGTCTGAATCGTTGAACGGTTTCAAGAGGGAAATAGACATATTTCTAACTAAAAAAGGAAAAGAGGGATATGGGGAATAGGTGGGGAGGTGGATTTGAGACCAGGGAGAAATCAGCCATGATCTGATTGAATGGCGGAGCAGGCTCGAAGGGCCGAATTTGCCTACTTCTGCTCCTAATTCCTATGACTACAAGAGAATTCTGTGATGAGTAACTCACCACCTGACTCCCCAAAGCCTGTCCACCATCTACAAGACACAAGTCAGGAGTGTAATGGATTACTCCCACTTGCCTGGATGAGTGCAGCTCCAACAACACTCAAAAAACTTGATACCATCCAAGATAAAACAGCTCTGCTTGATTGGCACCCCATCCACCACCTTCAACATTCATTCCTACCAACGTTGATGCACAGTGGCAGCAGTGTGTAACATTTACACCAGGCTATCCCAAACCTTTCCAGCCCTGGAACCCTTCTAACCTCCCAGGAATACCGAATGAATCCCCAAGAAATATTCTTATTGTATTAACAACAAAGAACAAAGAACAATACGGCACAGGAACAGGCCCTTCGGCCTTCCAAGCCCGTGCCGCTCCCTGGTCCAAACTAGACCATTCTTTTGTATACCTCCATTCCCACTCCGTTCATAAGGCTGTCTAGATAAGTGTTAAACGTTCCCAGTGTGTCCGCCTCCACCACCTTGCGTGGCAGCGCATTCCAGGCCCCCACCACCCTCTGTGTAAAATATGTCCTTCTGATATCTGTGTTAAACCTCCCCCCCTTCACCTTGAACCTATGACCCCTCATGAACGTCACCACCGACCTGGGGAAAAGCTTCCCACCGTTCACCCTATCTATGCCTTTCATAATTTTATACACCTCTATTAAGTCTCCCCTCATCCTCCGTCTTTCCAGGGAGAACAACCCCAGTTTACCCAATCTCTCCTCATAACTAAGCCCCTCCATACCAGGCAATATCCTGGTAAACCTCCTCTGCACTCTCTCCAAAGCCTCCACGTCCTTCTGGTAGTGTGGTGACCAGAACTGGACGCAGTATTCCAAATGCGGCCGAACCAACGTTCTATACATCTGCAACATCAGACCCCAACTTTTATACTCTATGCCCCGTCCTATAAAGGCAAGCATGCCATATGCCTTCTTGACCACCTTCTCCACCTGTGACGTCACCTTCAAGGATCTGTGGACTTGCACACCCAGGTCCCTCTGCATATCTACACCCTTTATGGTTCTGCCATTTATCGTATAGCTCCTCCCTACATTATTTCTACCAAAATGCATCACTTCGCATTCATCAGGATTGAACTCCATCTGCCATTTCTTTGCCCAAATTTCCAGCCTATCTATATCCTTCTGTAGCTTCTGACAATGCTCGTCACTATCTGCAAGTCCTGCCAATTTTGTGTCATCCGCAAACTTACTGATCACCTCAGTTACACCTTCTTCCAGATCGTTTATATAAATCACAAACAGCAGAGGTCCCAATACAGAGCCCTGCGGAACACCACTAGTCACAGGCCTCCAGCTGGAAAAAGACCCTTCCACTACCACCCTCTGTCTTCTGTGACCAAGCCAGTTCTCCACCCATCTAGCCACCTCCCCCTTTATCCCATGAGATCCAACCTTTTGCACCAACCTACCATGAGGGACTTTGTCAAACGTGCACCAACCTACCATGAGGGACTTTGTCAAACGATTGAAGAACCAAACCACAAAGAATGACCATTATAGCGCAACAGCACAAACATACAACTTTACAACAGTCTGAGGTCCCTCTCTGCTTTAAGAAAACAATCATCATCCCGGTACCTAAGAAAAACCAAACAGCGTGCCTCAATGATTATCATCCGGTGGCTCTGACATCCATCATTATGAAATGCTTCGAAAGGCTAGTCATGGCACAAATCAATTCCAGCCTCCCGGACTATCTGGGCACACTCCAGTTTGCTTACCGCTGCAACAGGTCCACAGCAGATGTCATTTCCCTGGCCTTGCACTCAACCCTGGAACACCTAGATAACAAAGACATCTATGTCAGACTCCAATTTATTGACTGCCTTCAACACCATTATTCCTACAAAACACATCTCCAAACTCCGTGGCCTGCCTCAGCACCTCCCTCTGTGACTGGATCCTGAACTTTCTAACTCACAGACCACAATCAGTAAGCATAGGCAACAAAACCTCCTCCACGATCAGCCTCAACACAGATGCCCCTCAAGGCTATATTCTCAGCCCCCTACTATACTCCCTATACACCTATGACTATGTGGCCAAATTCCCTTCCATTTCGATTTTCCAGTTTGCTGACGACACCACCATAGTGGGTCGGACCTCAAACAATGGTGAGGCAGAGTGCAGGAGTGAGATAAAGAATCTGGTGAACTGGTGCGGCAACAATAATCTCTCCCTCAATGTCAACAAAACGAAGGAGATTGTCATCGACTTCATCGACTAAAGGAGAACATGCCCCTGTCTACATCAACAGGGACGAAGTAGAAAGGGTCGAGAGCTTCAAGTTTTTAGGTGTTCAGATCATCAACAACCTGTCCTGATCCCCCCCATGCCGACATTATAGTTAAGAAAGCCCACCAACGCCTCTACTTTCTCAGAAGACTAAGGAAATTTGGCATGTCAGCTACGACTCTCACCAACTTTTATAGATGCACCATGGGAGGCATTCTTTCTGGTTGTATCACAGCTTGGTATGGCTCCTGCTCTGCCCAAGACCACAAGGAACTACAAAAGGTCGTGAATGTAGCCCAATCCATCATGCAAACCAGCTTGCCACCAATTGACTCTGTCTACACTTCCCGCTGCCTTGGCAAAGCAGCCAGCATTATTAAGGCTCTCATGCACCCCGGATATTCTCTCTTCCACCTTATTCCATTGGGAAAAAGATGCAAAAGTCTGAGGTCATGGACTCAAGAACAGCTTCTTCCCTGCTGTCATCAGACTTTTAAATGGACTTACCTTGCATTAAGTTGATCTTTCTCTACACCCTAGCTATGACTGTAACACTACTTTCTGCACTCTCTCGTTTCCTCCTCTATGATCGGTATGCTTTGTCTGTATAGCGCGCATGAAACAATACTTTTCACTGTTTACGAATATATGTATCAATAATAAATCAAATCAAATCAAAACATACAAAAACAAACTTAAAAGATGTTTCTGTCTTATAGGTAAACATTGATTGTAATAATAAAATATCTGTTATTCAATAAATTCTTCCAAGTCTTAACATTTTTGAAATTTGTATTGGGAGTACCCATGGTCACCCTCACCCTCACCATCCCTCACCCTCACCATCTCTCACCCTCACCATCCCTCACCCTCACCATCTCTCACCCTCACCATCTCTCACCCTCACCATCTCTCACCCTCACCATCCCTCACCCTCACCATCCCTCACCCTCACCATCCCTCACCCTCACCATCCCTCACCCTCACCATCCCTCACCCTCATCCATTCTCACCCTCACCATCTCTCACCCTCACCATCTCTCACCCTCACCATCTCTCACCCTCACCATCTCTCACCCTCACCATCTCTCACCCTCACCATCCCTCACCCTCACTATCTCTCACCTTCACTATCTCTCACCCTCACTATCTCTCACCTTCACTATCTCTCACCCTCACCATCTCTCACCCTCACCATCTCTCACCCTCACCATCTCTCACCCTCACCATCTCTCACCCTCACCATCTCTCATCCTCACCATCCCTCACCCTCACCATCTCTCACCCTCACCATCTCTCACCCTCACCATCCCTCACCCTCACCATCCCTCACCCTCACCATCCCTCACCCTCACCATCCCTCACCCTCATCCATTCTCACCCTCACCATCTCTCACCCTCACCATCTCTCACCCTCACCATCTCTCACCCTCACCATCTCTCACCCTCACCATCTCTCACCCTCACCATCCCTCACCATCCCTCACCCTCACTATCTCTCACCTTCACTATCTCTCACCCTCACTATCTCTCACCTTCACCATCTCTCACCCTCACCATCTCTCACCCTCACCATCTCTCACCCTCACCATCTCTCACCCTCACCATCTCTCATCCTCACCATCCCTCACCCTCACTATCTCTCACCTTCACTATCTCTCACCCTCACCATCTCTCACCCTCACCATCTCTCACCCTCACTATCTCTCACTCTCACCATCTCTCACCCTCACCATCTCTCACCCTCACCATCTCTCACCCTCACCATCTCTCACCCTCACCATCTCTCACCCTCACCATCTCTCACCCTCACCATCTCTCACCCTCACTATCTCTCACTCTCACCATCTCTCACCCTCACCATCTCTCACCCTCACCATCTCTCACCCTCACCATCTCTCACCCTCACCATCCCTCACCCTCACCATCTCTCATTCTCAGCATCCGTCATCCTCACCCATTCTCACCCTCACCATCCCTCACCCTCACCCATTCTCACCCTCACCATCCCTCACCCTCACCATCTCTCACCCACACCATCTCTCACCTTCACCATCTCTCACCCTCACCATCTCTCATCCTCACCATCCCTCTCCCTCACCATCTCTCAGCCTCACCCTCCCTCACCCTCATCATCTCTCACCCTCACCATCCCTCACCCTCACCATCTCTCATCCTCACCATCCCTCACCCTCACCATCTCTCAGCCTCACCCTCCCTCACCCTCATCATCTCTCACCCTCATCAGTCCTCACCCTCATCATCCCTCAGCCTCACCATCCCTCACCCTCACCATCCCTCAGCCTCACCATCCCTCAGCCACACTCTCACTCATATCATCACCCACCATTGCCCACCTTCACAGACCCAGACTTTCACCCACTCATCCTCTTCTCGGGTCCCCACGGCCTCTGCCCTGCCCGGTCTCCCCCTCTCCCCCCGGCCCTGGCCCAGGCCCCAGTTCTTTTTGGGCTCCAGCTGAACAGATTGTCCACAGAAGCCGTGCATTAGTTCCACGGAAGCCAGTTTGGGAACATCTGATCTACAAGATGCACTGCCAAGTCTCCTTCCACAGCACCTTCCAAATCCATGAGCTCTACCACCTAGAAGAACAAGGGCAGCAGATGCATGGGAGCACCACCACCTGCAAGTTTCACTCTAAACCCCATGCCATCCTGAATTGGAAATATATCACCATTCCTTCACTGTCAATGGGACAAAATCTAGGAACTCCTTCTCTGACCGCACTGTGGGTGTACCTGCAATATGTGGACTGCAGCGGTACAAAAAGACTGTTCACCACCACCCTTCTCGAGGGCAGTTGGGAATGGGTAATAAATGATGGACTAGCCAGCAATGCCCACATCCCAGGAATGAACAATAAAGTAAAATCATGGGACTGTTCTGCATTGGGATTCCTGGTATTTGGCAGGGTTGGGAATATTCCGGATTGTGGTATGTTTCTGCTTTCTGTCCCTTCTAAGCTCTCAGTTCATCCTCATCCTGCTGGCAGGCAATGATGAACAAGCTACCTATAGTACGACGAGGGACCTCCTGCTTCCCACATTGCCCTTCCCCTCTCCTCACTTCTGTGTTTTTGTTTACAACCTCCAGCTCAGACACCGATGCTGCACACTCCTTGAACATGGTGAGTTATCCGGCCATGAGTAGGGTGCAGCCAGACTCAGTAAAGGATGGTTTATTTGTCAGCTCACCACAGCTGAGTTCTAAAATCATAGAATCATAAATCCCTAGAGTGCAAAAGGAGGCCATTTGGCCCATCGAGTCTGCACCAACCACAATCCCACCCATGCATCGATCACAATCCTATTCCCATAACCCTGCATATTTACCCTCCCAAACCCCTGACACTAGGGTCAATTTCGTATGGCCAATCAGCCTATCCTGCACATCTTTGGACTGTGGGAAGAAACCGGAGCACCCGGAAGAAACCCAAGCAGACACGGGAAGAATGTGCAAACTCCACACAGACATTGACCCAAGGCTAAAATTGAACCCAGGTCCCTGGTGCCGTGAGGCATGAGTGCTAACCACCGTGTCACCATGCTGCCTGGTATGCTCCTCTATTACAGGGATTTTAGATGAAGACCTGAACAGAGTGGTATACAGGGCATGACCAATGGGCATGCACACTGAGGTGTTGGGTTCATTGACTGGTCTGCAAAGCAACTACTGCCAAGGAACATGAGCTTTCCAGCTCCAAGTTGTCACAGGATATGGCTTAGAACTTGCCTCTCTGCAGCCTTTGCTGTATCACTGTTTGTTTCAGATTCAAAGGTACAGCCACTGTTTTCCCCAATGCCTGTTGTATCCTCTCTGTGGACAGCTCATCGCCTCCTCTGCTATCACTGTCAGAGCTCAGCATCACTACCTGACAAACCCAGAAACTCTCTACGACATCTCTGAAACCATTCCAGAGATAAGGGGAGGCAGTGGGGCAGTGATATCGCCACTGCATGAGTATTCCGGAGACCTAGGGCAAGATCTAGGGATCTGGGTTCAAACCCCACCACAGCAGCTGTGAAATGTGAATTCAGTAAAGAAAATCTGGAATAAAAAGTCCAATGATGGCCAGGAAGCCATTGGCGATATTGTGAAATCCCAGTTGGTTCACTAATGTCCTTTAGGGAAGAAAATCTGCCATCCTTACCTGATATCCACATCCACAGCAAGGTGGTTGACTCTCAAATGCCCACTGAAATGCTGGCCCAGCCAGCGACATCCACATCCCGTAAATGAATAAAAATGCATCCAGAAAAGTTCTTTATAATTATCTTACCTGCAATTTCGGCACCTGGACCTTCAAGTAATGATAGTTCAGAGTCCATCTTGCAGCTCAGTACTTGGTGCTCACATTTGTTGATGGGCAAATTTTTTGCCTAGAATTACAGGGTCCCAAATGGTGTAATATGAAGGAATCCAGCATACCAAGGGTTAATATGAGACTGGGGTACACCCACAATGTGATGTAAAGAGACATATGATCTTAGACTACAGTCAATTGTGTATTGGACAGAGACCTGTGTAGAAGCAAGCATGGAGTTACCTTATAGCTTGGGCTACATAAATATAGTATATATGTAAATAACTATGTGCCATCAAGAAACACTTAATGCTCTATCACACAAGGATCGGAACCACTTTGTGAGACTTAGTGAGCATACAACAATTAGGTATCCTGATGTTGCATTAGCCTTCAAGGTACGTGATGTAGGATACTGCCCCTTCACAGCGTTCTGGCACACGCCCACGGGTGCTGGTGTTTGCACCCATCTCACCTATTCCAAATTCCCCTCCAACTCGATTTTCAATTTTGCTGACGACACCGCCATAGTGGTTGGGTCTCAAACAATGATGGGACAGAGTACAGGAATGAGATAATCTGGTGAACTGGTGCGGCAACAATAATCTCTCCCTCAATGTCAACAAAATGAAGGAGATTGTCATTGACTTCAGGAAGCATAGTGGAGAACATACCCCTGTCTACATCAGTGGGGACGAATTAGAAATGGTTGAGAGCTTCAGGTTTTTAGGTGTCCAGATCACCAACAACCTGTCCTGGTCCCTCCCATGCCGACACTATAGTTAAGAAAGCCCACCAATGCCTCTACTTTCTCAGAACACTAAGGACATTTAGCATGTCAGCTACGACTCTCACCAACTTTTTACAGATGCACCATAGAAAGCATTCTTTCTGGTTGTATCACAGCTTGGTATGGCTCCTGCTATGCCCAAGACCACAAGAAACTATAAAAGGTTGTGAATATAGCCCAATCCATCACGCAAACCAGCCTCCCATCCATTAACTCTGTCTACACTTCCCGCTGCCTCGGCAAAGCAGCCAGCATAATTAAGGACCCCACGCATCCTGGACATTCTCTCTTCCACCTTCTTCCGCCAGGAAAAAAATACAAAAGTCTGAAGTCACGTACAAACCAACTCAAGAACAGCTTTTTCCCTGCTGCCATCAGACTTTTGAATGGACCTACCTTGCATTAAGTTGATCTTTCTCTGCACCCTAGCTATGACTGTAACACTACATTCTGCATTCTCTCATTTCCTTCTCTATGAATGGTATGCTTTGTCTGTATAGCGTGCAAGAAAGTATACTTTTGACTGTATACTAATACATGTGACAATAATAAATCAAATCAAGTCAAATCAACCTGGTACCCGTGATGGCCACACCAGAAGCAGCTGGTGGTGCAGTGTGTCCCAGCACAACGATGCTCAGTTTTCCTGCAGCAAAGACATTTGCATCCATGCTCCACTCATTCAGAAAGGGGAATATTACCACCTGAGCCATTGCTGTTACGTTGACCAAGTTGCGATCAACTAGTCGATTCAGACCATGCTGAGCAGCTGGTATGTTCCTGCTTTCTCTGGCTAAGGCACTCACTAAGGCCCTGGAGAAATACTTTGTTTGTTTCTGCACATACTCGGGATTACATTAATCAACATTTCCACAGCGAAGGTATTTCCCAAATCACTGTCCTAATCAGTACACAGCATGCCTGTTCCAATCACTAAATATTCACTAATTTGATTTCTTATTCTCAAAGATCTTTAATTTATTCAGAGTGAACTCCAATTTCTGTCACCTGGCACAGGCTCCCACACAATGCACTGTTCTTTCATCCTGTTTCACTGCTCATTATGTATTCTGCTCACCATCTTACAATGTTCTGCAGATTTGGTTCTGTCTAGATATATATCTTATTGCTATCTATTTACTTACCTTCCTGGTTACCTACCTACCTATCAATCTACTTATCTCTCAATATTGATCTAACTCTCTATTGATATATATCTCTACCAATTGATTTATCTCTCAAGCTGATCGATGTATCTCTCACTAATCTATCAATCTCTTTATTGATCTATCTCTCTATTGATATGTCTCTATATCTCCTGACTCCACCCATGCTCACCCCAGAGGACTCAAAGGCACAAACTACAAAATGCCACAAATTGATCACTGCTGAACTGCTTTAATGCTTTTTAACTCATAAAAGCATGACTGCAATTGCTGAATTGAAATCCAAGCTTACAGCTTGTCATGGTAATGATGGTCATTTACCATGGTAAAGATGGTCAATGTTGTGACATGTGTGTCTTGAGGTGAGTAAGCATGAAACTTGTGATGAGAGCAAGATAGAAAAATCAGCCAATGACATGACTGCAGCACAGGTCAGTACAGGATAAAATGAGCCAGTCCAGTGCAGGAGCAAATACCCCAATCAACAAGATGCACATGTTGCCATTCTGTATATTTCAGAGTCTCAGTTTCAATTAAGTTAACTTCCTTACATCCTCTTACAAAATCAAAGAAGTTATTACCATAAACGTACATGAGTAGAGTGTCTAGTGAGTCCAGTCCAATATCAGTGGCTCTGTCTGGCAGGATTCCATTCTTTGTTTAAGAGACTTTATGAAGACTAGTCTTGACAGAGATGATGGTTAAAACTATCAGCATCTGACCAGCTGCAGCCATTATATAAGACCAGCAATGGTCCATTTTGAAAAACAGAATTTAAACAAGAGAATATGGAGGAGGGACATATTTTTAGGGTTTTCTTGCTTCATCCCTTGTTGGCATAGCAACTTAGATAGCTTTTCTTCTACACTTTTTCTTCAGAAAATCATCACTTAGATCATTGTAGGTAGCATCTTGTAAAGGTGCTCTTTCAATTGTCAGTATTGTTGAGCTTGTCAAATGTTCCTGACTCATCGTACGTCGCAAATGATTTTAACTCCTTTCAGTACAGTGAAAGAATGTTCACTGGAAGCATTTGTGACACAGATTGTTAGAAATATTTTCAGAATAGTTTCCATGTTTTAGAAAGGTTGCCTGCAAACCATCATGTACAAGTCAGTACAAATCAGCTGGTGATCTCGAAGTGCAGAGCTAATCATTATTGATGAATTGCATGAATTGTTTTACTTTATCCACAAACAATTTGTATTTATGTCCTCCCGGTAGAATTCACTTAATTTCTTTCTGCAGTGGCTTTTATCATTCTCATCCAAATTTCTTTTGGAAAGCACGGAAAATAAATCGACAGTTTTCTTCAGGGATTCACTCCTACTCTGCAAGTGCACCACAAATAAGATTGACAGTCTCAATAATCATCTTCTTTTTCCCTTTTAAAGTGATTTAATTGTCTCTAGTTTCATCAAACAATAACTTCCTGTGTCTTGTGTGCTTCTCATCATCAGAGTGACCTACAATGCGATAAGCATTTTGAACTTCCATGACAAAACTTTTAACTGAGGCCATCAATTGTGCACCATTCAATAAAGTTGTATCTACATTTTGCAGCAATTTGCTGATGGCAATAATTATTTCAAGTAAAACTGTTCCACAAAACAGTAAAAATTGCAATATTGTATTTTTCAAACTTTTTTGCAAAGGATTTTGCTTCAGCTTTCACAAATGGTTTCTCTGAATTTAATGTGGTTATGTCTGATAAAGTTTCCTTCAGGGTAGGCTTCTTTCCTCACTTCAGCAGCTGAAGAATGAGCTCGAGCAGCATCTTGTAGTTCCATTCCAATTTCAGAGTCCACTTCTTCTTGAACTTCTTGTTCAACTTTTTCAGGCAATGTGGTATCTCTGGAAATTAACAAAGTCAAAATCATCAGATAATTCACTCATACTTTTTGTGGATAAGGATGAATGTGCAGCTTGTGAACTGCTCAATACTTCAAACTTTCTAAAGTAAAAAGACAAACTGTCTTTGTGCCTAGCTTCATCCTCTTGCCTTGCCTTCAATTTTTTTGTGCTTTTGACGACCTTATTGATAGTGTTGCTCCATATTGACTGATTGTTATTAATTTCAACTAATTAATTTTCTGAAAGAGCAGGTTTTTTTGCCCTCCATCGCCCTGGGGGTTGAGTGCAGCCCTCTCTGCCCTGGTCTCATGGCAAGTCACCGTTTCTGCTGTCCCCCTCAAAGACCTTGTCTTGTCTTGTTGCTGGCTCAGGCTGCCTGCCTGGATATGTGGCCTCATGCCTCACCATCAGTTACCCAGCCCTGGCCTGGAGTTCGAGTCTTCCCTCTGCTCCATTCAACAGTTGGCTCCTCCCCAGCCTTCATACCTCGCTTCCAGCTCAATGACCTCTCTGTGCTGGCTCAGGCTGCCTGCTTGGCTATTTGCCCTCTCGCCTTGCCCTCGGTTCAGTTGCCCAACCCTCCTTATCCTTGGCTTGGCAGTCAAGTTGCCCTGCTTCTCCCCTCGACGACCATCAGTGCCTCTTCCTCGGCCCTTGCACTACAAGCTTGATGATCTTGTTTTGTTGGCCCAGCTTGCATGCCAGGCTACCTGGCCTCCTCAGCCCTGGGTCAGAAATGTGGCTGCCGCCTTTTTTAAACATACGTTTAAGGAGATTTTTGCTACATGCTCTCTCTCCCTCCAAGTCCCTTCACCTCTCAACGACTTGAGACAATATTTTCCCTATCTAAGGAGATGCGACCAATCAGAGCCTGATGTTGCTCTGCATTACCTGCTGATCGGCTCAATAATATGAGCCTATCAACACATTCAGAGCTATCAGGCTCTGCAGGCACCGTTGGTGGGGCCCTGTGCCGAGGCGGTTTGTTTCATTGTTAAATTTACCTTTGAGTTAAAGGATATTGAGGAACTGCCGTGTTTGTGAAATCTCATCCCGGCAATAAGAAGGATTCCCTTTTCGAGAAATCGTGTCTGTTTTTGTCCTTTATAGTCACAGAATGTAAACAATTAAACACTCACTGGGCTTGATTTTACCAAAACTTAAATTGCGGTAAAGTTGGGCGTTGGGCCTATACCGCGACCTGCACCCGATTCCGAGCAGATCGCGGCTTTACCGACACCCGATTCGGGCGCGGGTCTGGCCCACGCCCGAATCAGGCGGCCCGACGATTTAAATGCATTTGCATGCATTTAAATCGACTTAATGAACCGGGAGGGGAGTGGGTGTGACCGATCATCCCCTGGGGTGGGGGTGGGAGGGGAGGGGGTGTGACCGATCATCCCCGGGTGGGGGGGAGGGGTGGGAGGAGAGGGGGTGTGACCGATCATCCCCTGGGGGGGTGGAGGGGTAGGGGTGAGGGGGGGGGGGGGGGGTGTGAGAAAAGGGGGTGTGACCGATCATCCCCTGGGGGGGGGGAGGGGTGAGGGTGATGGGGGGGTGTGTGGGAGGAGAGGGGGTGTGACCGATCATCCCCTGGGGGGGCGGGGGGGGGGGCTGGGAGGAGAGGGGTTGTGACCGATCATCCCCTGGGGGGGGGGGGGGGGGGGGGCATGGAGGAGAGGGGGTGTGACGTCTCATCCTCTGGTCGGGGGGGGTGTTACGCTGCCTGTCTGCGGCCGATCCCCCCTGGCACCATCACTGGTACACTACCAGCCACAGACATCTCTCCCACTCTCTCACACCTGCAGGGAAGAGTAATCTGTGGCTGGTAGTGAACCAGTGATGGTGCCAGGAGGGATTGGCCGCAGACAGGCAGCGGAACCCCCCCCGACCAGAGGATGAGACGTCACACCCCCTTTCCACCCCCTCCCCCCCCAGGGGATGATCGGTCACACGCCCTCTCCTCCCACCGCCCCCCCCCCACCCCACAAGAGGATGAGACGTCACACCCCCTCTCCACGATCCCCCCAGGGGATGATCGGTCACACCCCCTCTCCTCCCTCCCCCCCCCCAGAGGGTGAGATGTCACACCCCCTCTCCCCCCCACGAAGATGAGATGTCACATCCCCTCTCCCCCCCGCCAAGAGGATGAGATGTCACACCCCCTCTCCACCCACCCCCCCCCCCGCCCAGGGGATGATCGGTCACACCCCCTCTCCTCCCCACCCCCGCCCCCAGAGGATGAGATGTCACACCCCCTCTCCTCCCCCCCCCTGCCCCCAGAGGACGAGATGTCACACCCCCTCTCCTCCCCACCCCCCAGATGAGAAGACATCACACCCCCTCTCCACCCCCCCCCCCCCCCAGGGGATGATCGGTCACACGCCCTCACTTCCCACCCCACCCCCCTGCCCCCGACCAGAGGATGAATGTCAGAGAGCCGCTCTCTCCACTTTCTGCTTTTTCTTTCGCGCCCGGGCGCGCTGTCAGATTTTTTTCGAACTGCACATGCACAGTTTAGAGCTCCGATCGGTCCGCCAGCGCTAAGCCCCGCACACGGCACGGATCGGGTCGGCGCCGGCAAAACGCGTATGGGCGCGCTGCAAAGAGGATTCCAGGCGTGGATCTATTTGACGCCCAGATCCGGCACTTAGACTCAAAATGGTAAAATTCCCCTCACTGAGTTGGCAAGCATATCCTACTTTAAAAAAAAATCTGTTGTATTCAAACAAGGAACAGTAAGGAAAGAAGGGAGGCATTCTATCTCTCATCACCTGATTGTAACAGGATGTTAAAGCAAGTCCCCTTCTGTCCTCTCAGGTGGATGTACAGGATCCCATGGCAATGTTTCAAAGATAAGTAAGTGAGTTATTCCTGCTGTCCTAGAAAATAGTTATTCTTCAATTAATGCCACAAGCAAAGATTACCTGGTCACTATCATATTGTTGTTTCCGGGAGCTTGCTGTGTGCAAATTGGCTGTTGTGATTCCTACATTATAACCCTGGTTACACTTCAAAAGTACTTCATTGGCTGCAAAACCCTCTGGGTGATCCAATAGCGTGAAAGGCGCTATATAAGTACTGAGGGAATTGGGAGTGGAAATTGAAAAGGCCATAATGTTCCATAGACTTGGGTTGGTCCCAGAGGATTGGAGATTTGCAAATGTTACACCCTTGTTCACAAAAGTGTGTAAATATAAGCCCAGAAACTACAAGCCAGTTGGCTAACTTTAGTAGTGGGAAAACTGCTCGAAATAATAGAGACAAAAGTAATAGTTGCAAGACCTTCCAAAGCCAATGGCAAGAAAGGTAGTTTAATAGCAATCTCTTCTCTCAAACCAGCATGCCCAGTATCAAGACTCTAATCACTCAAAACCAGTTTCTCTGGCTGAGCCCTGTCACTCATGCCTGATACCTGACTATCTGAGCACCAGCTCTACTTGGTACACAGAGTTACTGCAGGGAGACTCACAGGAGGACAGAGGAAATGCTTTTGAGATATCCTCAAATATCCCTAATGGGGGACCCTAGCTTGTGACTGACCAAAATGGAGAAGGTTCATTCAGGAACACATTGAGATACTTCATTGGGAACAAGCTGGAATGAAGTCAAAGCATAGAAACATAGAAACCCTACAGTACAGAAAGAGGCCATTCAGCCCATCGAGTCTGCACCGACCACAATCCCACCCAGGCCCTACCCCCATATCCTTACATATTTACCCACTAATCCCTCTAACCTACGCATTCCAGGACACTAAGGGCAATTTTTAGCACGGCCAATCAACCTAACCCGCACATTTTTGAACTGTGGGAGGAAACCGGAGCACCCGGAGGAAACCCATGCAAACACGAGGAGAATGTGCAAACTCCACACAGACAGTGACCCAAGCCGGGAATCGAACCCAGGTCCCTGGAGCTGTGAAGCAGCAGTGCTAACCACTGTGCTACCGTGCCGCCCCATCAGAGAGAACCCACAAACCTCCAAACAACTCATCTAACCTGCCCTTCAAACACCACCTGCCCCACATGGCAGAGTCTGAAATTGTGCATTAGACCATCAGCCAGCACAGAACCCATGGAACCAGAGTGGAAGCAAATCATCTTCAATCGCAAGAGACTGCCTAAGAAAAGAAGCAGTTTGTGGGATCTGTGTGTAAATTGGTTACTATGGTGGCTATTCTTCACCTGTGTTGCACCCAGCACAAATCCCACTATGTCAGGAAAGTGGATCGAGGTTTATGCCAGGTGCTAAACAGCTTATGATGTTCCTGGGCCGCCCCAGCAGATATAATCAGGTTCATGTCCAGCCAGGGAGTGAATCTGATTACCATTCATTTAAATAGAATTTAATATGACGCAGAATCTTCTGGGAACGTGCAATGTTCCCACCCATCAGTGTGTTGTGGCATTGGCGGGAATCACTCCCGGTCTGCATAAAAGGAGACCGGATGTGATGACCATACTGGGGGCTCGGTGGCCATTGTAGCCCCTGGGTGGTCGGGGGCATGGCAGGGCACGAAAGAGTTGGGGAATTAATGGGTGGGGCATGAATGGGGTGGGGCATGAAGTGGAAGTCCTGATATCTGTAGGGGAGGAGGACTTTAATTGCACTTTGAGATTGGGGTACCCTTTAAAAATCACGTCCCGATCTCTGTGAAGACAGGCTTTCTGGTGTGTTTAGGCTCCGCCCCTCAGTGTTGGCATGAAACACGTCCCCTTTCAAAAAAATGGCAAAGTGTGGGAAGATCTCTGCGGGGAACCGGCCTGTGACTGAACCTGACACTTTGCCATTTCTTTGGAGAATTCCGCCCATGTTTTCTACATTAGCACAGTAACTACACTTTATAAGTACTCCATTGACTATGATATGCTTTGGGACGACCTGAAGCATTGAAAGATGCAATGGAAATGCACATCATTTTTATTCTGATCTAAAATATTCATAAATTGTAGCTGCAGTGTCATGTCATAGTCCAATCAGTCTACTCAAAACGCAAAATTTGTTAAAAAATAATCAATTTGCCACATTTTGAATTGATTCAGTGTTCACACTTAACTCTGCAGCTACTTGACATGAAGTTCCGCAGTTTCCATAGAAACTCTAGTAATAGACTTGTCATTCTTGGTTCAGATGCCTCAATACAAAGAAATCATCAGTCGCACTCCACTGCAGCAACCCAGGGTGCCAGGCTAATTGAGTTTTCAACCACATTAGCATGTCCCCTCCCCCAGCTCCCCCACTTTGCTCTTACTCTCACACACTGGGAATTTGCATTGCAACTGAATTTGTTTGAAATGGTACATTGCACACAGACACACTCCATTCCCTAAGTGAATATTTACAAAGAAAATTCAATAAAATATCGAGTGTGAAGATAAGCTGTGTTATGAACTCTTTTGAGTTCCTTAGTCTAGTGCTGGTAATGTTGGGAAGCAGACCACACAAAGCAACTTGCATTTATATAGCACCCTTCACAATAGTAAAATTCCCCAAAACTCTTCAAAGGACTGGAATTGGATACGAATTCACATCTTGTGATATAGGAAGATATTACCTCAGAAGCTTGGTCCAAGAGGTTGGGTTTAAGAAATGGATCAAAGGAGGAAAGCAGAATACAGAGATATAGAGATGGAATTTCAGAGCTTATGGGTTCAGGCAGTTGGAAGTGCAGCCACCAATGGTCAGAGATGCTAAAGAATTAGAGGAGCACAGATATCTCAGTGACATGGGACCCGAGGAGATTAGAGGAGCACAGATAGCTCAGGGGTGTGAGGCCAGGGGAGATTAGAGGAGCACAGATAACTCAGGGGTGTGGGGGCCAAGGGCGATTACAGGTGCATAGATATCTCAGTGACATGGGACCAGGGGAGATTAGAGAAACACAGATCGCAGGAGTGTGAGGCCGGGGGAGATTGGAAGGCACAGATAGCTCAGGGGTGTGGGGCCAGAGGAGATTGTGTGTGTTCCTCCTTCATTATCAAAGATGACCAGGATAGCAACAAGAATTCATTGAGTTACCTTTCAGGTGTGATATGTTTGAATATTACCAATCAGCATGAACTGAGCATAGCAAGTGTGGTAATGTGGCCCCTTTAAGGGGCGATGCATTGAGGGCCACATGATCGGGCCAGTCCATATGGAGAGGCAACATGGGAAGCAGAGCCAATCGGGAGCAAGGGGTCACGTCCTAGGAGGAGGAGGAACTTCAGTTGGAGGCAGGGAGGAGAAGAGAGTTGGATGTGTATTCAGACCTTTAACATGTATATATGTTGTTAATTAATCAATTATTATTTGAAGCCACAACGTGTCGCCTTTGACTTTACTACGGAAAGGTTTGTTGCATGCAGGACAAATGCGTAATGTTGGTGCAGAAGAGGTGCTTGCACCTCTGGAGTTTGGAACCTCATGTTTCCTGTTGGTCAGTGTGATTCTGTTCCGATCATGGGAGGTGGTGCCTTTGGGAATGAGGCTGTGCCATATAGGATGATAATTGTCTCCAGCCAGGACAGTTAGTGAGATTTTGCAAGCCCAGGCAAATCTCACCAACTGTCCTGGCTGGAGACAATACACATCTCTTTAGCCTGTGCTTAACCCTCTCTCCACTCACATTGTCTGTACCTTTAAGACTTGATTACCTGTAAAGACTCGCTTTTCAACCATTATTCTGTAAATTGAGTTTGTGTCTTTATATGCCCTGTTTGTGAACAGAACTCCCACTCACCTGATGAAGGAGCAGCGCTCCGAAAGCTTGTGGCTTGTGCTACCAAATAAACCCGTTGGACCTTAACCCGGTGTTGTGAGACTTCTTACTGTGCTTATCCCAGTCCAACGCCGGCATCTCCACATCCTGACTCACCAAAACAGCATCCTAACCAGGCCCTCCCCTCTGCCCAATCCTCGTAACCCCTTGCATTTAGCATGGCCAATCCACCTAACCTGCACATCATTGGACTGTGGGAGGAAACCAGAGCACCCAGAGGAAACCCACGCAGACACGGGGAGAACGTGCAAACTCCCAGAATTGAACTGGGATTCCTGGAGTTGTGAGGCAGCAATGCTAACCATTGTGCCGCCATGGCACCCGAGAGTAAGTCTGTCCATTTCTCACAAGCTGACAAGAAAGTGACAGGGTTGTATCCCTTCACTTTTGCTGAGGTGACTTTGCTGCCAGATAGCCATACTGACCTTGTCAATGTGAACTGCTCTAGAGAAGGTGCTGCCATGGTAGGCAAAATTGACATTGCTTCAAACCATTGGTACAGGAGTTTTTTTTGGTGCTGATTATGAGACTTAATTTAGCACAAGCAGATGAGAAGCAGTCCATGCTGTTCTGCATTTTTCATTCTGAGCAGGCAGTCATGAGAGAAAAGAGTGTCACGATCCACAGCTTCATGTATTATACCTTCGGCTTGTGGCTGAAGACTTCGCTTTCTGTGTGATATTTAATGTGGTTGCCACAACAATGCTTCAGAAAGAATGATAGGGAACATCATGCTGAACAGAATGGGAGGCCACATACAGTCCTGCTTCACTCCATTTGTGACTGGGAAGATATCAGAAAACTTGTCACCATTGAGTACACCAGCAAACACGTTGCCATGGAATTGTCATAACAAAATGACTACTTTTTCTATAATTCTTTCACTTCTCAGTAATAACCCTACATTTTTTCCCTCTATATGTTTTCCAGTTGTTAGTGACCTATAGAATGCATACAGCAATATAATACCAACAGCTTCTTAGTTCTTAAGGATGGCACTGTGACAATGTTTAGCACTGTTGCCTCAGAGCCTTGTGTGATTGTGTGGAGTTTGCACATTCTCCCCGTGTCTGCATGGACTTTCTCTGGGTGCTCCGGTTTCCTCCCACAGTCCCAAGATGTGCAGGTTAGATGGATTGGCCATGCTAAATTGCCCCTTAGTGTACAAAGATGTGTAAGTTTGGTGGATTAGTTGCAGGTTTACAGGGAAGGGGATGGGCAGGGGTACGATGCTCTTTTGGAAAGTTGGTGCAGACTTAATGGGCCGAAGGGCCTCCTTCTGCAGTGTAGGGGTGCTATGGTTCTAGAACCTGTGCTTTACTCCTCAAAGACATTCTCTCTCTCCAGTGCTGCAATGCTCTCCTTTGCTCAATACTGTCACCTCTCATCCTTTCTTTCCCTATCTTTCCTCAATACCTTAATGAATGTTTAATACCCAGTCCTGCCTTTATTGTGTTGAAGCATAGAGGCTGGGATTTTCTAGCCCCCCTGCAATGGATTTCGCGGCAATGGAGGCAGCTCACCATTGGCCGCTAGCCCGGCAAAGTCAGTGGCCATTTGCGTTGCTCACCAGCCCTACTGCGAGGGAATTTGTCACGGGGCGGTGGGGATGAGGGGCGGGTGGGGTCGCTTTTGGCGGGACTGGAAGATCTTGCTGGGGGAAGGGCTGGAAAATTCTGATGTGGAGATGCCAGCGTTGGACTGGGGTAAGCACAGTAAGAAGTCTCACGACACCAAGTTAAAGTCCAACAGGTTTATTTGGTAGGACAAATCTTGGTGGCTTGTGCTACCAAATAAACCTGTTGGACTTTAACCTGGTGTTGTGAGACTTCTTACTGGAAAATCCTGGCCAGAGTTATTGTTTTGAGCCCAGAATGTTTTATTTTCTTAAGGGAATCAGAATATTCAGGGACGGAGTTAGTTAAGCAATCTTATAATTAGGGAAGATAGCAAAAGCTTGTTTGATTGTCCTTCAGAGTCAGAGAATTTCCAAGACACTTCCTGAAATGAGTCAGATACCTGGCTCTTGTTCTTCTGTGTCTCTCCCAGCCATTTCCACCAGCCAGGGAAGATGAAGAGGGCATTTTGTGTCATTTACAGGATGTGGGTGTCACTGGCTGGACCAGTATTAGTTGTCCATCTCTAATTGCTCGAGAAAGTGCTGGTGAGCTGCCCTCTTGAACTGTTGGAGTGTAGAACCACAGTGCTGTTAGGGAGGGAGTTCCAGTATTTTGACCAAAGACAGTGAAGGAACGGCGCTAGATTTCCATGTCAGGATGATGAGTGACTTGGAGAGGAATTTGCTGGTGTTGCTATTCCAATACATTAGTTGCTCCTGGTGGCCGAGAGGGTTGCAGGTTGTAAGGAGCTGTTGAAGGATCCTTGCTGAAGTAACATAAGAACATAAGAACTAGGAGCAGGAGTAGGCCATCTGGCCCCTTGAGCCTGCTCCACCATTCAATAAGATCATGGCTGATCTTTTCATGGACTCAGCTCCATTTACCCGCCTGCTCACAAAGAACAAAGAACAGTAAAGCACAGGAAACAGGCCCTTCGGCCCTCCAAGCCTGTGCCGCTCATTGGTCCAACTCGACCATTCGTTTGTATCCCTCCATTCCCAGACTGCTCATGTGACTATCCAGATAAGACTTAAACGATGCCAGCGTTTCTGCCTCCACCACCCTACTTGGCAGCGCATTCCAGGCCCCCACCACTCTCTGTGTAAAAAAGTCCCTCTGATATCTGAGTTATACCTCGCCCCTCTCACCTTGAGCCTGTGACCCCTCGTGATCGTCACCTCCGACCTGGGAAAAAGCTTCCCACTGTTCACCCTATCTATACGCTTCATAATTTTGTACACCTCTGTTAGGTCTCCCCTCATTCTCCGTCTTTCCAGGGAGAACAAGCCCAGTTTACCCAATCTCTCCTCATAGCTAAGACCCTCCATACCAGGCAATATCCTGGTAAACCTTCTCTGCACTCTCTCTAAAGCCTCCATGTCCTTCTGGTAGTGCGGCGACCAGAACTGGACGCAGTACTCCAAATATGACCGAACCAGCGTTCTATACAGTTGCAACATCGGACTCCAGCTTTTATACTCTATACCCCGTCCTATAAAGGCAAGCATACCATATGCCTTCTTCACCACCTTCTCCACCAATGCTGCCACCTTCAAGGATTTGTGGACTTGCACACCAAGGTCCCTCTGTGTTTCTATACTCTTGATGGCTCTGCCATTTATTGTATAACTCCCCCCTACATTAGTTCTTCCAAAATGCATCACTTCGCATTTATCTGGATTAAATTCCATCTGCCATTTCTCCGCCCAATTTTCCAGCCTATCTATATCCTGCTGTATTGTCCGACAATGTTCATCGCAAGTCCATCTTCGTGTCATCCGCAAACTTGCTGATAACACCAGTTGCACCTTCTTCCAAATCATTTATATATATCACAAATAGCAGATGTCCCATTACAGAGCCCTGCGGAACACCACTGGTCACAGACCTCCAGCCGGAAAAAGACCCTTCGACTGCTACCCTCTGTCTCCTGTGGCCAAGCCAGGTTTCTACCCATTTAGCCACCTCTCCTTATATCCCATGAGCCTTAACTTTCTTAACCAACCTGCCATGAGGGACTTTGTCAAATGCCTTACTGAAATCCATATAGACGACATCCACGGCCCTTCCTTCATCAACCGTTTTTGTCACTTCCTCAAAAAACTCCACCAAATTTGTAAGGCACGACCTCCCTCTTACAAAACCATGCTGTCTGTCACTAATGAGATTGTTCCATTCTAAATGCGCATACATCCTGTCTCTAAGAATCCTCTCCAACAACTTCCCTGCCACGGACGTCAAGCTCACTGGCCTATAATTACCCGGGTTATCCCTGCTACCCTTCTTAAATAACGGTACCACATTCACTGTCCTCCAATCCTCAGGGACCTCACCTGTGTCCAATGAAGAGACAAAAGATTTCCATCAGAGGCCCAGCAATTACATCTCTTGTCTCCCTGAGCAGTCTAGGATAGATACCATCAGGCCCTGGGGATTTGTCAGTTTTAATGTTACCTAAAAAACCTAACACTTCCTCCTTTGTAATGGAGATTCTCTCTACCAGGTCAACACCTCCCTCTGAGACACTCCCAGTCAACAAGTCCCTCTCCTTTGTGAATACCGATGCAAAGTATCCATTTAGGATCTCCCCTATTCCCTTGGGTTCTAAGCATAATTCCCCTCCTTTGTCCCTGAGTGGTCCGACTTTTTCCCTGACAACTCTTTTGTTCCGAACATATGAATAAAATGCCTTCGGATTCTCCTTAATCCTGTCTGCCAAGAACATTTCGTGACCTCTTTTTGCCCTTCTAACTCCCCATTTGAGTTCTTTCCTACTCTCTCTGTATTCCTCCAGAGCTCCATCTGTTTTCAGTTGCCTGGACCTAACGTACGCCTCTCTTTTCTTTTTGATCAGATCCTCAATTTCCCTGGTCATCCACGGCTCTCGAATCCTACCTTTCTTATCCTTCCTTTTTACAGGCACATGCCTGTCCTGCAGCCTTATCAACTGTTCCTTAAAAGACTCCCACATGCCAGACGTGGACTTACCCCCGAACAGCCTCTCCCAATCAACGGCCACCAATTCCTGCCTAATCTGGCTATAGTTAGCCTTCCCCCAATTTAGCACCCTACCCTTAGGACAACACTCGTCCTTGTCCATTATTATCCTAAAGTTAACAGAGTTGTGGTCACTATTTGCCACATGTTCCCCTACCGAAACTATGACGACCTGACCGGGCTCATTTCCCAGAACTAGATCCAGTATAGCCCCCTCTCTAGTTGGGCTATCTACATACTGTTCCAAAGAACCTTCCAGTACGCATTTTACAAATTCCTCCCCGTCCAGACCCCCAGCCCTAAACACTTTCCAGTCTATACCAGGGAAATTGAAGTCTTCCATTACAACAACCCTATTTTTTCTGCACATATCCAGAATCTCCTGACATATCCATTCCTCCACTTCCCGTGGGCTGTTGGGTGGCCTGTAGTATACCCCCAGCATAGTGATTGCACCTTTCCTGTTTCTGAGCTCCACCCACAGCGACTCATTACATGACCTCTAAATTGTCCACCCTCTGCACCGCTGTAATATGCTCCCTAACTAATATCGCTCCTCCCCCACCTTTTTTAGCCCCTCCTCTGTCTCGCCTAAAACACTTATACCCCGGAATATTCAGCTGCCAGTCCTGTCCTTCTTTTAACCATGTCTCCGTCACCACAACCACATCCAAATTCCGCGTAAGCATTAAGGCCCTAGGTTCGTCTGCCTTACCCGTTACGCTCCTCGCACTGAAGCAGATGCACTCCAGACCTCCAGGCCCACTCAGGTCATCCTGCTCCAGAATGCTTTTCTTCTTATCTAGCCTTGCCCTGGCCCCCAGCTCGACCCCAGCCTCAGTACTTACTGACCTACTGTTTTGATCCCCACCCTCCTGCCACACTAGTTTAAACTCTGCCGAAACACACTAGCAAAACTCCAAACCAGGATATTTGTGCCCTTCCAGTTAAGGTGTAACCCATCCTTTCTGTACAGGTGCCATCCTCTCTTGAAGACTTCCCAATGATCTATGAATTTGAAACCCTCCCTCTTGCACCAGTCCTTTAGCCACGGGTTCATTTGTAGAATCTCCCTGTTCCTGGCCTCACGAGCACTAGGCACCGGGAGCAGTCCAGAGATTGCTACCCCAGAGGCCTTATTTTTTAGCCTAGCACCCATCTCCCTGAATTGCTCTCGTATGACCCCCCTGCTCTTTCTACCTATGTCATTTTCACCAATGTGTACAATTACATCGGTTTGATTACCTTCCCTTTTTAATATGCTTCCTACCCTCTCGGAGACATCCAGTACCCCGGCACCAGGGAGGCAGACTACTATCCTGGAGTCTCATTCGCGCCCGCAGAACCGCCTGTCCGTACCTCTAACCATTGCATCCCCCACCACTATTTCTCTCCTCATCCCCTTCTTTCCCTTCTGGGCCTCTGAGCCTGTCTCTGTGCAGGCGATCTGGTCCTCGTGGCTTACCCCTGGAGGGCCATCCCCTTCCACAGAATCCAAAACAATATACCTATTTTGGAGGGCAACCACAGGGGATCCCTCCACTGACTGCTCACTCCCTTCCCCTCTCCCATCTGTTGTCCAGCTCTTACTATGATGGGAGACTGCCACTGGGGTACTTTCTGGTACATCACCCTTCTGACTTTTACCCTTCCTAACTGTGACCCACTTGTCTTCTGAGGCCCTGGTGTGACTACCTGCTTATAACTTCTATTTATTATTTTCTCATTTTCCCTGACTAAACTGAGGTCATCGAGCCGCAGCTCCAGCTCCCTTACACAGTCCCTCAGGAGTTGCAGTTCCATGCATCTGGCACGGATATGGACCTCCGGGAGGCAAGTCGTCTCCAGGAACTCCCACATCCCACACCAAATGCAGCAAAGTGGCCTCTCACTCATACCTGCCATTTCCTTTATAGTTTTGGAAAAAAAAAACAACCTTCCTTGCCTCCGCCTGTTTTCGCTGAAGCCCTGTGAGCCAAAGCCCTTATAGCTCTCACTCTGCTTCCCGCTCACTCCACTGCCTGCTCCCGACGCTGCCCGCTGTATACTGCAACTTGCCTTTTATACTTCACGCGCTTAAAAAAAAACCCTTCCCAGACTCGTTAGCGGCCCACTTCCGGTTTTCAGTTTAAAATTAAGAAAATAAAAAACTACTCAAAAAATAAGGGTAAAAAACACACTAAATAAATAAATCTCTCACCAGCACTCCTGCCACAAATCACTCCCTCTCTGCTATAACCCTTAACTCCTTTACTGTTCAAAAATGTATCTATCCTTGGCTTAAAAACATTCAATGAGGTAGCCTCAACTGCTTCACTGGGCGGGGAATTCCACAGATTCACAACCCTTTGTGTAAAGAAGTTCCTCCTCAACTCAGTCCTAAATCCGCTTCTCCTTATTTTGAGGCTATGCCCCCTAGTTCTAGTGGAAACAACTTCCCTGCTTCTATCTTATCTAATCCCTTCATAATCTTATATGTTTTTATAAGATCTCCCGTCATTCTTCTGAATTCCAATGAGAATAGCCCCAGTCTACTCAGTCTCTCCTCATAAGCCAACCCTCTCAACACTGGAATCAACTTAGTGAATCTCCTCTGCACCCCCTCCAGTGCCAGTATATCCCTTCTCAAGTAAGGAGACCAAAACTGTACACAGTACTCTGGGTGTGGCCTCACCGGCACCTTATACAGCTGCAACATAACCTTGCTGTTTTTAAACGCCAACCCTCTCACAATAAAGGACAAAATTCCATTTGCCTTTTTAACTACCTGCTGCATCTACAAACCAACTCCTTGAGATTCCTGCACAAGGACACCCAGGTCCCTCTGCACAGCAGCATGTTGCAATTTTTTTACCATTTAAATAATAGTCTAAATAATCTAATAATAGTCTAAATAATAGTCTAAATAGTCACCCAGTGACACCCACATCCTGTAAATGACACAAAATGCCCTGTTCATCATCCCTGGCTGGTGGAAATGGCTGGGAGAGGCACAAAAGAACAAGAGCCAGATATCTGACCCATTTCAGGAAAAGTCTTGGAAATTCTCTGACTCTGAAGGACAATCAAACAAGCTTTTATTATCTTCCCTAATTATAAGATTGCTTAACTAACTCCTTCTCTGAATATCCTGATTCCCTTAAGAAAATAAATATGCTAAAAGTACATCTTGCAGAAGCTACACATTGCTGCCAGTGTGTTGGTGATGGAGGGAATGTATATTTTGGGGGTGGTGGATAGGGTGGCAGTTAAGCTGCGTGCTTAATTCTGCACTTCTTGAGTGTTGTTGGAGCTTCACTTATCCCGAAAAAAGGAGGGTAATTCAACAAAATCTGAACTTGTGCCTTTTAGATAATGGGCAAGGTTTGGATAGCCATAGGATATTACTTGCTATAGAATCTTTAGCTCATGTAGATGCAGTAATTTTAAGGTACTGATTAATCATAACCCCAGGTTGATAGTGAGGGATTCAGCATTGGACATGCCATGCTAGGGCCCCATAATGCCAGTGTTTGTCAAATACTACTGTGATGTCAAGGACAGTTACTTTCATTTCATTTCTACATTTCAGTTCTTTGATCCATGTTAGAAGTAAGGCTATAGGGAAGTCAGGAGCTGAGTGCCCCTGCAGAACCTAAACTAAGTAATGGTCAGCAGGTTATTGTTGAGTAAGTATGGCTTGCTAACACTGTTGACAATATCTTCCATCACTGATGATTATGAGTAGACTGATGGTCCGACTTGAATTTGCCCTACTTTTTATGGACAGGACACACCTGGGCAATTTTCCACATCGTCTGGTAGATGGCAATGTTGCTGCTGTACTGGAAGAGTTTGGATAGGGGGATGGCTAATTCTGGAGTACAAGTCTTCAGGGGCTACAGCTAGGATAAAAGCAAAGTACTATGGATGTTGGAAATCTGAAATAAAAATTCTGAACAAGAGTTACAATTTACTTGAAAATTTAACTCTGTTTCACTCTCTATAGTTGCTGCCATACCTGCTGAGCATTTGGAGCTCTTTCTGTTTTTCCTACAGCTGGGATGTCACTTGGGCCCAACAGCCTTTGCTATATCCAGTGTGTTTATTTCTTGATATCACATGGACCCAATTGAATTTGCTAAAATCTGGCTTCATGATGTCGGGGACTTCAGGATGATACACATTGAAAAGGGTTGCAGAACCTTGCCTTTTACATTAATATCCTAGACTCCGTCATCACTGTTGGTGATGGTTGTGCAGTTGTGGAGCTTTTTCCTGTGGTGAGTTGTTTAATAGTCCACACTCTTCATGACTGAAAGAGGTAGAACTGCAGATGTGATTATTATTGTGGGATTAGTTTTGTCCATTGCATGTTGCTTCTGCTGTTGAGCACACATATAATCCTGTGTTGACGCCACACTTTTAAGCCTGCCTGGTGCTGCCCCTGGTATGCACTCCTGCGTTCTTCATTGAACCAGGCTAATCTCCTGACTTGGTGGCAATCATAGAGTGGGGGAACATGTCAAGCCTTGAAGCAATGAAATTGATGGAAAGCTCTTCTGCTGATGGTCCACAGTGTCTCTTGGATGCCATGTTTTAAGCTGCTAGATCCGTTCTGAATCAATGCTTCTGCCAAGTGGTGTTCAATATGGAGAACCAAAATTCAACTTCTGGAGGGTGGTAGGTGGTAATCAGCAGGAAATTCCCTTGCCCATGCTGACCTGATGACGTGAGACTTCATGGGGTGCAGATTCAGTGTTGAGTACTTCCAAGGCCACTAACTAGATATCACTGTGCCATGCCTCTATTGGATCTGTCCTAGCAGTGAGACAAAACATGCCCAGTCATGGTAATGGAAAAGTCTAGGCTGCAAGGTATAATTTGGTGAAAATGATTTTGGCATAAATTACTAGGGACAACTTTCCAACTTTGGAACAAGTGGTCAGATGTTAGTGAGGAGACTGTTGTAGGACTCACTGGGTGACGGGTACCTTTGTTGTATCCAGTGCCTAAATTGATGCCCAGTGATCCATCCAAGCTTATTCTTATTCAAATGTTTGTTGCACTTTTATACAACTGAGTGGCTTATTAGCTTATGTCAGAAGAATCAGCAATATTGCTGTGAGTATGGAGTCACATATAGCCCCAACTGGATAAGGACAGTGGATTACCATCTCTGAAGGGCATGAATGAAACTGAATGCTTTCCATTAGTCTGACGCTAGCTGCAGCTTTCCTGTGGAAGAAGGTTATCTTCTCTTTCATGCAATGTGATAATAGTGACCTAAGAAAATTATGTCGCACCTCTGACTGAAAAGGCAAATGAAGCAATGCAACACATTCTTGTCTGCCAGTTGTGCAGGTTAACAATGTGTACATGTCTCTTTACTTCCAGCAAATCATTTGAAACATCAATAGGGTTGACTGGTTGACAGATAGCACAAGAGTAAGAAATTCAAAGATGTCAGTGGGTTCAATGTAGCAAGGACTAAATTAGTTTTATAGTACATGTATACAAAAAGTGTGGTTAATGCTGTTGATGAGTCGCAGGTATAAATAGCCATTTGGAAATATCATGGTGTGGTGATAACCGGGATGTGGCTCAAGAAAGGACAGCACCAGGTACTAAATATTCCTAGATACAAGGTGTCCAGGAAAGTTGAGATGAAAGAAAGAAGGAAAGGTAGCAGTATTGATTGAGGAAACTATTACAGTGCTGGGGAGAGAGGATGTCTTAGACAGATCAAGGAGATAATCTATTTAGTTAGCATTAAGACACAATAAAAGGGTCATTCCATTGTTGGATGTATTCTCTTTGCCACAATCTACTGGGAATGATATAGAGGAACAAATTTGCAGGAAGTTGAAATAAAGGTGGAAAAGCTAGAATGGTGATAATTAGGAGCCTTTAATTATCCTGATATAGACTGGGACAGTAATAATGTAAAGGGCAGAAAGGAGGAAGAGTTTCTGAATTGTGTTCAGGATAATGTTGCTCAATAACTTGTATCCGGCCTAATGAGGAAGAATCCATTGCTGGATTTGGTTCTGGGGAATGAGATGGGTCAAGTTTATCATGTGTCAGTTGAGCAGATAATGGCTATAGAATTAGGTTATGCATGGAAAAGGGGA
This sequence comes from Mustelus asterias, assembly GCF_964213995.1. Lineage (NCBI taxonomy): Eukaryota > Metazoa > Chordata > Chondrichthyes > Carcharhiniformes > Triakidae > Mustelus > Mustelus asterias. The sequence goes on along the minus strand of NC_135804.1, from coordinate 76,529,692 downwards.
AGGAACAATTTAGAACAAAAATATTTCAATGGACAAGGGCCAATTTCAGTGGACGATAACATCTCTGAACCAGGTAAATAGGAATCAAATGTTGACAGGCAAAAGTGCATTGGAACAACAGGTTACATTAAAAGAGGAGTTAATTTAGACATATTTGAGATATATTTCCAGAAGGGGGAAATATGGGGCCAGTAAAGCCAAAGTTCTCTAGGTGATGAAAGAGAACAAAGGATGTAAGGTTAACAATACAAGTGAGAAGTAGGCTGAATATCGAAAGTTCAGAGGCGAAAAGAGACTTGCAGCTAAGGATTTCCAAAGGTTTTTAACGGTAATGTAAATAGCAAACGATTGGCACAAAGAGGAGTGGGGTGATTACAGTGAACTACGCAAGCAGGCAGAGGCTATGACTGAGGTTCAAAAATCAATATATGCCTTTGCCATGCAAGAAGATTCTGCAAAGTGATAATGAAAGATGGGGCAGTTGATACACTTATGGGCTAAACATCAATAAAGAGGAAGTAGTGGAAATGTTGGCTGTACTTGGAGTTGATATATCTGCCAAGACCAAATAGGATGCATCTGAGGATATTGAGAGGAGGAAGTGAGGAAATTAGAGAGGAACTGGCCATACTCTCCCAATCCTCCTTAGATACAGGAATGGTGCCTGAGAACTGAAGCATTATAAATGTTACAGCCAGATTAAAGCTGCTGGTGGGGAAACTTTAGAAATTCAGGATAAAGTTAACAGTCACTTGGACAAATAGGAATTAATTAAAGAAAGTCAGCATGAATTTCTTAAAGACAAATTGTGTCTAACTAACTTCATTGAATTATTTTGATGAGTTAACAGAAAGGGTTGATGACGATATTGCAGCTGATGTGGTATTCATGGACATCCCAAAGGCATTTGATAAATTGCCACATAATAGGCTTGCCAGTAACGTGAATGCTCATGGAATAAAAGGGACGAGGGCTGCATAGATATGAATGTTGGCTGAGTGGCAGAGCATAGTGGTGAGTTTTTCAGGCTGTAGGAAGGTTTATACTGGAGCTCCCCCAAGCTCGGTTCTGGGATTCCTGCTTTTCTTGACCTATATTAATGACCTAGACTTCAGTGTACAGGGCACAATTTCAACAACTGCAGGTCACACAAACTTGGAATATTGAGGGATATCAAGAGGATGCACACAGGTTGATGGAATGGCTAGACACATGGCTGATGAAATTTAATACAGACATATGTGAAATGATATGTTTCACATGAAGAATGAGGAGAAGCAATATAAAATAACATTCTCATTACTAAAGGGATACATGAGCAGAGGGACCTGGGAGTTTCTATGAACAGATTGATGAATGCGGCAGTACCATTTGAGAACACGATCAAAAAGACACATGTGATTCTTGGCTTTATAAATAGAGACAGAACAATACAAAACAAGGATGTTATGATGACCTCTCGTAAAACATTGGTGGGCCTCAACTAGAGCATTACATACTATTCTGGGCAGAGCATTTTAGGAAAACTTCAGGAAAAGAGGAAGCAGAAATGGTTTTGGCAATGACGGACTTCAATTATTTGGATATAATAATTGGAAATTATTGGATATGACTGGAGATGATCTCCTTGAAGAAAAGAAAATGGAGAGGAGATTTAACAGTGGTGTTCAAAGTTCTGAGTCGTTTGGACAGAGTAAATAGAGGGAAACTGCCCTCATTGGTGGGAGAGTCCAATTTAAGTTGAATGGCCAATGTAACACCGATGTGAACTTTTCACACAATGAGTGGTTAGGGTCAGGAATACATGGCCTGAGTGTGGGGGAGGTAGGTTCATGAGCGGCTTTCATAGGGGAATTTGCAGCTGAAAAAAGAGTTTCAGGGTTATGGGCAAAGGGGAGTGAATTTCTCTAGCAAAGAGTCAGCAGAGAAACGTTTGGCTGAATGGACGCCTAATGTTCTGTCATCATTCTATGGTTCTATGAGCAGTTACCTGTCACCACAGAGCGAGATTTCACATTGATTTTTAAAAAATTATTTCATGGGATGTGTGCGTTGCTGACAAGGCCAGCATTTGTTGCCGATCCATAATTCCCCTGGAGCCGAGTGGCTTGCTCGGCCATTTTGGAGGGCAGTTAAGAGTCCTGGAGTCACATGTAGGCCAGACCAGGCAGATTTCCTACCCTGTGGGACATGAAGGAAACAGATGAGTTTTTACAACAATTATAGTTTCACAGTCACCATTACTGAGGCTCACTTTCAATTCCAGATTTATAAATTGAATTTAAATTTCACCAGCTGCCATGGTGGGATTTGAACCCATGTCCCGAGATCTTTAGCCTGGGCCTTGAGATTACTAGTTCAGTGACATTAATATTACACCACTATCTCCATAGTAGGAGAAAAAAATAAATCTATGAAAAGTGAAAAATATGCATTTCTTTATAGTCTTTCACAACCTTAGGGTATCTCCTAGTATTTTGGCGCCAGTGAAGTACATTGCTGTATAGTCACTGTTGTGATGTAGTAAACATGACAGCTAATTGGCTCAAAGCAATTTCCCACACACAGCAAGGCATAATGACCAGATCAGCTATTTTTTTGCTGATGTTGTTGGGGTAAGTATTAGCCAGGACACCATGCTCTTAAAATCACTGAAGCATAGAATGGTAGATTGCAGAAGGAGGTCATTTGGTCCTTCAGGCCTGTGTCAGGTTGGTGTTAGATTTGTCCAATTGTCTTTTGAATGTTGCTATTGAATCAGATTTTATTGCCTTTTCAGGCAGTGAATTCCTGATCACTTCTTGCTGTATTTATTTCTTTATTTTGCCTTTGATTCTGTTGCCAATTGTTTTAACTCTATGTTCTCTGGTTGCCAACCTTTTTGCCTTTGTACTTGCTCTGTCAAAACCCTTCACGATTTTGAACACCTCTATCAAATCTCTCTTTAGCCTTCTCTTTTCTAAGGAGACCAAACTCAGTTTCTCCAGTCTCTCCACATTAGTTGAAGTTTCTCAATCCCAGAATAAAGCAAAATACTGCAGATTCTGGCGATCTGAAAGAAAAACAAAGTGCTGGAAAAACTCAGCAGGTCTGGCAGCACCTGTGGAGAGAGAAACAGAATTAATGTTTTGAGTCCTTATGACTCTTCAGAATATCTCTCCTTGAAATTCAATGGCATTACCATTGCTGAATTCCCCACTATCAATATCCTAGGGGGTAACCATTGACCAGAAATGAAATTGGACTAGCTATATCAATACTATGGCTACAAGAACAGGTCAGAGGCTACGAAACCTGAAGTGAGTAATTTATCTCCTGACTCTCCAAAGCCTGTCCACTTCTGCAAGGCACAAGTCAGGCATGTCAGCTACGATTCTCACCAGCTTTTAAAGATGCACCATAGAAAGCATTATTTCTGGCTGTATCGCAGCTTGGTATGGCTCCTGCTCTGCCCAAGACCACAAGAAACTACAAAAGGTCATGAATGTAGCCCGATCCATCACGCAAACCAACCTCCCATCCATTGACTCTGTCTACACTTCTCACTGCCTCAGCAAAGCAGCCAGCATAATTAAGGACCCCACACACCCCGGACATTCGCTCTTCCACCTTCTTCCATCGGGAAAAAGATACAAAAGTCTGAGGTCGCTTACCAACCAACTCAAGAACAGCTTCTTCCCTGCTGCCCTCAGACTTTTGAATGGACTTACCTCATATTAAGTTGATCTTCCACTACACCCTAGCTATGATTGTAACACTACATTCTGCACTCTCTCGTTTCCTTCTCTATGAACGGTATGCTTTGTCTGTATCATGTGTAAGAAATAATACTTTTCACTGTATATTAATACATGTGACAAATAATAAATCAAATCAAATCAAGGTGTGTAATGGAATGCTCTCCATATACCTAGTCGAGGGGCGGCACGGTAGCACTGTGGTTAGCACTGCTGCTTCACAGCTCCAGGGTCCCGGGTTCGATTCCCGGCTCGGGTCACTGTCTGTGTGGAGTTTGCACATTCTCCTCGTGTCTGCGTGGGTTTCCTCCGGGTGCTCCGGTTTCCTCCCACAGTCCAAAGATGTGCGGGTTAGGTTGATTGGCCAGGTTAAAAATTGCCCCTTAGAGTCCTGAGATGCGTAGGTTAGAGGGATTAGCAAGTAAAATATGTGGGGGTAGGGCCTGGGTGGGATTGTGGTCGGTGCAGACTCGATGGGCCGAATGGCCTCCTTCCGCACTGTAGGGTTTCTATGATTTTAACTCCAACAACATTCAAAGCTTGACCTCACTCGGGTCAAAACAGTTCTGCTTGATTGCTAGCCCTTCCAGAAACATGAACTCCCTTCACTACTGATGAATAGTGGCAGCAGTGTGTACCATCTACAAGGTGCTCTGCAGGAATTCATCAAGGTTCCTTAGGCAGCACCTTCCAAACCCACTACCGCCTGGAAGGACAAGGGCAGCAGATATCTGGGAATGCCATCACCTGCAAATTCCCTTCCAAGTCACTCATCATGCTGACTTGGAAATATATTGCTGTTCCTTCACTGCCCTGGGTTAAAATCTGGAATTCCCTCCCTAACAGCAGAGTGGGTGTACCTACACCTCAGGGACTGTAGTGGTTCAAGAAGGCAGCCCACCACCACCTTCTGAATGGCAATGAGGGATGAGCAATCAATGCTGGCCTAGCCAGCGCGCCCACGTGCTGTCAATTTTTTTTTTAAATGCCGTACTCCCCCGGCTGCACCAGAATGTCAGTTTTGTGTGCTCAAGTCTCCGGACTGAGACTTGAACAAACTCATCCAGGAACTAAAGTGCTACCATTGAATGAGGTCAAAAGGTAGGAGGCCAGCCGGGAAAACAGCTCATAGAACATACAGTGCAGAAAGAGGAAATCCGGCCCATCAATTCTGTACCAACTCTCCGAAAGAACATCACTCAGTCTTTCCCTCCTCCATGCCTGTAACCCCATGCATTTATTATGGCTAGGCCACCTAACCTACACATCTTAGGACACTAAGGGCAATTTAGGATGACCAATCTACCTAAACTACACATCCTTGGATTGTGGGAGGAAACCAGAGCACTCACAAACCCACAGAGACATGGGGAGAACGTGCAAACTCCACACAGACAGACACATGGCCGGAATCGAACCCGGGTCCTGGAGTTGTGAGGAAGCAGTGTTAACCACTGTGCCATTGTGCCACCTGACCTAATCATGACAGAAGGCATGGCTATGTTTTTAATGAGCAGATAAATTGATGCTGGTTTAGTAATTGAAGTGGTTACAAAAATTAAAGTGGGCAGTATTTGTGCTGAAAGGAGTGTAGAATCATAAGTTCAACTCACGGTCATGATACTGAAGAGTCTGGTTCCACCTGAGACAGCAGCCAGGATGGGAATTGAATTGGAGTTGGAGGCTGTGAGATTGTGACAGGGTGTAAAGATAATAAGACATTCATCTTAGAGTATGTTACTCAGAATAGTTTTGAGTTTGAGGTTTCTGTATTCTCTGTGACAGTATTGGTGAAATTTTCCCATCTGGAACTATGTCCCTTGACCAAGGCAGGGATAGGAGTGGGAATGAAGAGTGTTTCCCACCATGGAGAGCATTGGGAATTCACATTGTATTGTGCAACCCTGGCCTCATTAAATATGCATTGGGGGTTTTGTGATGTTTTGTGCGGTGGGGCAGACTGAACGACTTGTGTCCCACCATCATATCTGAGCACCATTTTTAAAAGGCAAACAGAGTAACTGACTCACCGTTGAGGAAAGATGATTGATCTCTGAGGTTGGAAGATGGAGCTTCTCGAAGAAGAAGCTGGAAGATCCACTTGATAGAGCCCACTAGAGATAGAGTCACATACTGCTGTGGTTTTCCAGCATTCACAGTTGCTGGAAGCCTTCATCCTGATCTCCAAAGGCAGCCTCTGGCATTCTTAATTCTCAACTTTTACCCACCACCGGAGTCCAGATGTGTTCTGGACTGGTATGGTGATTCCCTGTTGACATCACAGACAAAAGGGAATGAAAGGGTGGGGGGTGGGGGGGGGGGACTTCTGGTTGGCGAGATTCATTAGTAAGATACAAACTGATTTCATAGGAACATAGGAACAGAGGAAATAGGAGCAGGAGTAGGCCATCTAGCCCCTCGAGCCTGCCCCACCATTCAATAAGATCATGGCTGATCTGAAGTGGATCAGTTCCACTTACCCGCCTGATCCCTATAACCCCTAATTCCCTTACCGATCAGGAGTCCATCTAACCGTGATTTAAACATATTCAGCGAGGTAGCCTCCACCACTTCAGTGGGCAGAGAATTCCAGAGATTCACCACCCTCTGAGAGAAGAAGTTCCTCTTCAACTCTGTCCTAAACTGACCCCCCTTTATTATGAGGCTGTGCCCTCTAGTTCTAGTTTCCTTTCTAAGTGGAAAGAATCTCTCCACCTCTACCCTATCCAGCCCCTTCATTATCTTATAGGTCTCTATAAGATTCCCTCTTAGCCTTCTAAATTCCAACGAGTACAAACCCAATCTGCTCAGTGTCTCCTCATAATCAACACCCCTCATCTCCGGTATCAACCTGGTGAACTTTCTTTGCACTCCCTCCAAGGCCAATATATCCTTCCACAAATAAGGGGACCAGTACTGCACACAGTATTCCAGCTGCGGCCTCACCAATGCCTTGTACAGATGCAGCAAGACATCTCTGCTTTTATATTCTATCCCCCTTGCGATATAGGCCAACATCCCATTTGCCTTCTTGATCACCTGTTGCACCTGCAGACTGGGTTTTTGCATCTCATGCACAAGGACCCCCAGGTCCCTCTGCACAGCAGCATGTTGTAATTTCTTTCCATTTAGATAATAATCCAATTTGCTATTATTTCTTCCAAAGTGAATAACCTTGCATTTGTTAACGTTATACTCCATCTGCCAGATCCTCGCCCACTCACTCAGCCTGTCCAAATCTCTCTGCAGACCTTCTACACCCTCCACACGATTCACTTTTCCACTTATCTTTGTGTCGTCTGCAAACTTTGTTACCCTACACTCAGTCCCCTCCTCCAGATCGTCTATATAAATGGTAAATAGTTGAGGTCCCAGTACTGATCCCTGCGGCACACCACTAGTTACCATCCGCCAACCAGAAAAGCACCCATTTATTCCGACTCTCTGCTTCCTGTCGGATAGCCAATCCCAATCCACGCTAACACCCTACCCCCAACTCCGCGTGACCCAATCTTCTTCAGCAACCTTTTGTGAGGCACCTTATCAAACGCCTTTTGGAAATCCAAAAACACCGCATCCACCGGTTCCCCTCTGTCAACCGCACTAGTCACTAGTTATCTTAGATCTGGTAATGTGTAACGAGGTAGGTAGAATTAAGGATGTTCTTGTGAAGGACCCTCTTGGGTCAAGTGATCACAATATGGTCGAATTTCTGATACAAATGGAAGAGGAGAAAGTAGGGTCCCATACCACTGTCCTCTGTTTGAACAGAGGGAAGTACGATAGGATTTCATGCTGACCTCTGGTGAGAATTGTGACCCACCATGATGGGCAGGAATAGAAGATCCTGCTCTCATTTTACGCCAGCATGAAACTGATTTTTTGACCCCGACCCGCTGCATTTCCCCCCTTTACCCCCCACTAAAATGTGAGGCGTGGGAAAATCCCACCGTTGCCATTTGGTAAGAACTGTTTTTATTCATTGCTTATTAATTCCTTGGACTCCATAATGATCGAGTTTGTTCAGCTTGACTGGTGTGGGAGTTGGGGGGGTTTGATGTTGGCATAGTGGTAATATCACTGGACTTGTAATCAATAGACCCAGGCTAATGACCTGGAGAAATGAGTTCAAACCCCACCTTGCAAGCTGGTAGAATTTAAATACTATTAATTAGTGACAAAAGTAACTTCTACATGGGAGGGAATAAAATGGATGAGTAGAGTCTATGATAAAGCAGGTGAGAGATCAGCTGTGGAAAATGTTCAGCTAATGGACATGAGTTGACGTTCTGATGCAATGTTTCTTTTTGTTGATTGAGTTGTTCAGGTTGATTGATGGTTGGGTTTTACTTCCACTGTATACACAACTTGTAATAAATGCTTTAAGATGAAGCAGTTCAGTCATCAGTAAACCCCAACACTAAGACTCAAAAGCTTTTTGTTCAATAAAGTCTTCTTCCATCTGTTTCACAGGAACAATGCTACATCCCGTAGTTTTGACTGGCTGACTTCATGTATGTTTAATTATTTAACTGAAACAATAAAATCCGCAAGCTAGGTTTCCAATCCTGAGCATTTCAGCCAGCTCCGTGACAGAAAATATCAGGAAATGTGTATTCTGGCTGCAATCACATATTCCTTGTCTCAGTGCACAGGCAGAGGGCATTGCCAGTGTGCCAGGGGCAATGACCAGCCATGACCCTCAAACCCTGGGGCCTACAGGCATCTCCACACCTCACGACTGGTTTTAATTTTTGAAAACTAGTAGTGATTCACCCCGACGTGACGGCATGCCGCCAGGGATAGGGGGATGGTGGGAGAGGAATGAAGGGTATGTCATGGGCGGACTCTAGGGCATCACATGTAATGCCATAGAATAATCACATATTGATTTATTAAAATATATGGAAATAGAGTTCACACCCTTTCTGGGCATGAACCTGATTATGTCACCAGCAGGGAGCGTGGGGAGGGTCTCAAATCCCATTTCCGGCCACTCGCGAGATAGAAGGGCTGTTACGGTGATTTGCACCTGCAAATAATAGGCTAGATGAAGGACCCTGTATTTGCTTGTTTCAAAGAGCCCTTTTAAAGAAGTTCAATAGACATCTGACCTGCCGATTAAATTAAAGATTAATATTCCATACATCGGGCCCGATTTTACCAAATCGCGGTAAAGTTGGGCGTCGGGCCTAAACTGCGATCTGCACCTGATTCCTAGCAGATCGTGGCTTTACCGACACCCGATTTGGGCATGGGTCCGGCGCCCGCCTGAATCGGGTGGCCCGCCAATTTAAATGCATTTGCATGCATTTAAATCGACTTAATGAACTGTGCGCCCAACTCTACCGTGAAACCCCACTTTACCATCTTCTGGCCCAATCGGTGTCCGCGCTGTTACCGACCTGCAGAATAAAAGTCTGAAGTCGCCGCTGCTGCAGCCTCCGAAGAGTGCGGTCAGAGACTGCAATGGCTCTCTGACCCAGGTCATCCTCTGGTCGGGCCGGGAGAGGGGTGGGGGGTGGAGACAGGATGTGACGTCTCATCCCCTGGGGGGGGAGCTCAGCATCATGATAGTTCTGCTGGTTTGCTGAGAAGGTTGGCGACGGCAGGGGTTTTATATCTCTCAGGGTCTGTTGCAGATCATGATGCTGAGCTCCTGGCTGAGGCTAAGCTCCTACGGCAACACGAGGGACGACTGGAGGCCAGAATGCAGATATTGGAGGACCACAACAAACAACTGGAGTCACAGTTGTGCCGACTGCGAAAACTCCTGGAAGAGCCATTAACAGAATCGAAGCTGAATGGAGTTCCTTCGGTTTCTCCAACTGCTCCCTTTCAGCTTGCTGGAAATGGTCACACCTGGAATGTGGACTTCAGCTCGCAGACAGATGATTCATTGATTCCGCCCCAGGACACGAGTACAGACCTTCCGGATGTCATGGAGCAAATCAATAGCTCTTTCCCCGTTTGCAGCCCAAGGTTTACTACAAGGCAACAGGTAATGATGTAACAATATGTTCCATACAGCAGACACTTGCATTGAGACCACTGCTTCCTGTATGACCAGCAGCAGTTGTGAATAATAATGAAACTGAATGGGACCTTCAAAGAATATCAGTTCCAATTGGTCTCACTGAAGGAATTACCTGTGGAGACCCAACAAGTAGTTTTGATTATTGTCTGTTCCTCTTTGCTTCTTTTACTATGCAATTGTAAAATAATGAAGTATAAAATGTTGGACTCTGAAACTTATGCTACTTTGTATAAATGTGCAGCATTTGGGGAGGGGGACTTTTTAAAATCACTTTTTACTCCTGGTGTAACAGAATATCGTTCTCAAACTGTATCTGCATTTTACAATGTTTTAAAGAAAATGCTACTCTCTGTAATGCCACCCTCTTGGAAAACAAAGCCATACAGGTGTGTCTGAATGCTGGCTGTGTGCCTAAGGAAGTTGTTTATTTTAAAGTGCAGCGGGACCCCCCCCAGGGGATGGTCGGTCACACCCCCTCCCCTCCCACCGCCACCCCCCCCCACCCCCCCCCCCCACACAGAGGATAAGACGTCACACCCCCTCCCCTCCCACCCCCCCCCCCCCCCAGGGGATGATACGTCACACCCCCTCCCTCCCACCCCTCCCCCCCAATCAGAGGATGACCTGGGTCCCGCCCCCCTCCTCCTCCCACCACACCCCCCCAATCAGAGGATGACCTGGGTCCCGCCCCCCTCGTCCTCCCACCCCCACTCTCCCCCCCCCCCCCCCCCCCGCCCCCCCCGATCAGAGGATGACCGTCAGAGTGCCGCTCTTTCTGATTTTTTTTTCACGCCTGGGCGCGCTCTGTCAGATTTTTTTCGAACTGCGCATGGGCAGTTCAGAGCTCCGATCCGTCCGCCAGCGCTAAGCCCCGCCCACAGCGCGGATCAGGCTGGAGCCGGCAAAACGTGTATGGGCGCGCTGGAAAGAGGATTCCGGGCACGGATCCGTGTTATGCCCGGATCCCGCCCTTAGGCTCCAAATAGTAAAATAGGGCCCATCATCATGACAGTTGTAACGTAGGAAATGAGACAACCAATTTGCACACAGCAAGCTCCCACCAGTAGCAATGTGATGACCAAATCAGCTGTTTGTGCTATTGATTGTGGCATAAATATTTTGCAGAACACCAGGAAAGCTTCCCTTCTCTTCTTGAAATAGTGCTACATGGAATCTTTTATATCCATCCCAAGAGAGCTGGCTTTAAACCTCATCTGAAAGACTGGATTCCTGACAATGCCTCATTTCTTCAGTGTTTACAAGAGTGGCAGCTGGAAATATGTGCTCAAATTCCTAGAGTGAGAGTTGAATCCATAATCTTCTGACGCAGATGCAAGAGTACCATGATTGAACCATAGCGTGACAGCATTTTCCAATCAGTTACAGTTTGTCAGCACACCGTGTGACCCAGGGACTGACACAGAATTAGTGCTGAACACTCAGCAGAGCTGATTAGGAACTGGTGAATCCAAGGGTTCCATTGATAACTGCACAGTTGGATTTAGCTTTGCTTTGAGAGCAAAGACCAGAAGTAGCAAAATAGGGAAGAATGACGAGAGAGGGAAAAAATGAGATCATTAGGGAAGCACAAGTGGAAAATGAAATCTGAACAGGAAAGTATAATTCTAAAACTGTTTTATGACATGGCAAGTTATTTGGAAGTAACTGGTTGCTATCAGATCAAATGGCTCCTTTAATGTATAAAGGAGCATAGATTTGTCCGTCTGTGTAATACGTTCTCCCGAGGTGTTCAGAAATGAAGATTTCAGACATTTTGATTTGTTCCTCCAAATTATTGGTGATATTTACAGATAGAAGCTTTAACACATTTGCATTACAATTTTTGCCAAATAAAATCTGTTTGTTTGAATTTACCGTCAGCTTAAGGAGTTTGGCTGTCAGCACAGACTCCTGTACAATCAGTCCTGTCAGCTAGATCTATTTGACATGTTAATTAAACCTTTAGATATTATGTAGTTGGATATATATGGAAGGTTTGATCTCCTTGTGAAACCCATGTGAATCTTCAGTCCTCATTTTTTTCCCTATTGCCTTTCTTAACTGACATCTAACAGTCTGAAATGACAGTGCTGAGCTGGGACTACATTAATGGTAAGCTCGCAATCAATCTCCACCCTGGTAGAATATTTATTCCTCATCCCTTTGCTCAATTCATCTAATTCAATGAAAGAATGTACTCTATGTAAGAATTCATTTGCAGCAAGCCGAACATATGTCTTATTTTGTCAGAAAAACTGTTTTGGGTTTGCGAAGGTCTTGTGGGAGTCTAACCTGCTGAATACAAGAGAGCAAATTAGATGTAAAGGGCATCACAATAAATAATAGAACAAGCCTTGTAGGAAACAACTTCAGTGAAACAACAAGAGAAGGATAGAAGGATGTACATTTATACAATACCTTCCACAGCCACAGTCACTTTCTGACCAATGAAGTATTTTTCAATTGTCGTCACTGTTGCAATATAGACAACGTGGCTTCACAAACAGAACTGTGAGAATGACTAGATAATGAGGTATAATTATTGATGAAGCTATTGGCGAGAACTCCTCTGAACAGCACCATGGGATCTTTTACTTCCAATCTAAAGGGCAGAAGGGATCTTACATAACATGAAAAGAATGACACTTCTGCAACACTCCCTCAGTGCATTACTGCAGTGTCAAAGCTGATCATAGATATCATAGAATCCCTACAGTGCAAAAGGAGGCCATTCGGCCCATCGAGTCTGCACCTACCACAATCCCACCCAGGCCCTATTCCTGAAACCCCACATATTTACCCTGTTAATCCCTGACACTAGGGTCAATTTAGCATGGCAATCAACCTAACCTGTACATCTTTGGACTGAGAGAGGAAACCAGAGCATCCGGAGGAAACCCACAGAGACACGGAGAAAATGTGCAAACTCCACACAGAAAGTGACCCGAGGCCGGAATTGAACCCGGGTCCCTGGCGCTGTGAGGCACTGTGCCGCCCACTGATGTGCTCAGTGACTTCCTAGAATGAGGCTTGGAGTCAGAAAATTGCGAACTCGAGTCTAGAGTGTTACTGTGGACCCACCACGGACACTCAGTGCCAAGAGATACCGGAGGGAGAATTAATTTGTAGAGTGAAAGAATGCAATCCTGCTTCCAATTCCCAGGGCAGGCAGCACCATGGGCCATCATCTACACATCCCACATGAATTTTTGTGACAATTTGCAGAACAGTAAGTGGGTTGCACAATCACACAAACTCATTCCTCCCTCCTCAGCCCCAAGCCTACTTGGGAATACTCCAGGCGAGCCTATTGCAGTTGCTCAGGATAATTCACACAAAGTTGCTGATGTGCTCCCAGTGAACTAGCCAAGAAGGAGGAACAGCTTCAAGGAGTTATCTGGCTGCATATTTGTTTGAAGTCCTGAGTTGATTCTTCACTACTTCCTTTGAAAGAAGTGAGATTTGGTGAATAGTTCTGGCTTTCACTACTCAAACTTTTGCCATCATTTGCTTCAAGCATTTTTAATCAGACCTTCACGATTACTCAGCAAGAGTCTTCAGCAACTGTTCAGTCCTGGTGAAATAATGTTCCAGTTATTCACTGACGCGCCAGAATATATAGGCAGTCTGCTAGCCATTTAGTTTTAGCTTCAGTGTCCCATTAGCATCATGGTTACAAAGTAAAACAACAGCTGCATAAAGGAACAAACATCCAGTTCTACAGTAAGTTCTACAACCTCTGAACATTTCAGCAAAGCCTTTGACAAGGTCTCACATGGGAGACGTGTAAAGAAGGTAAATTCACATGGGATGCAGGGTAATTTGATAAAGTGGGCTCAATATTGGATCAGTTGGAGGAGACAAAGGGTGATGACAGAAGGCTGCTTTGGTGTCTGGAATGATGTGGAGATGCCGGCGTTGGACTGGGGTGAACACAGTAAGAAGTCTCACAACACCAGATTAAAGTCCAACAGGTTTGGAATCATGGTGACTGGAAGCCAGTGTCTAGTGGCATACCACAGGGATCTGTGTTGGGTCCCCTATTATTCATCATTTATATAAATGACATTGATGACTGTGGGAGGTAGGATTAGTAAATTTGCGGATGATGCAAAGATTGGACGGGTGGTTAACAGTGAGGCGGAGTGTCTTGGGCTACAAGAAAATATAGAGGGAATGGTCAAATGGGCAGATAAGTGGCAAATGGAATTTAACCCTGAAAAGTGTGAAGTGATACACTTTGGAAGGAATAATTTGACAAGAAAGTATTCAATGAATGGTAGGACACTAGGAAGTTCTGTGGAATAAAGGGACCTTGGCGTGTTTGTCCTCAGATCTCTGAAAGTGGAAGGGCATGTTAGTAGGGTGGTGAAAAGGGCATAAGGGACACTTGCCTTTATCAGGCAAGAGGCATAGATTACAAAAGCAGGGAAGTCATGTTGAAGCTGTATAGAACTTTGGTGAGGCCACAGCTAGAGTATAGTATGCAATTCTGGTCACCACATTATCGGAAGAATGTGATTGCGCTGGAGGGGGTGCAGAGGAGATTTACCAGGATGCTGCCTGGGATGGAACATTTAAGTTCTGAAGAAGAGTTGGATAGGTTTGGCTTGTTTTCATTGGAGCAGAGAGGGTGACCTGATCGAAGTGTACAAGATTATGAGAGACATGGACGAGTGGATAAGGAGCAGCTATTCCCCTTAGTTGAAGGGTCAGGCATGAGGGGACATAGGTTCAAGGTGAGTGGTACGAGGTTTTGGGGGGGATGTGAAGAAAAACATTTTTACCCAGAGGGTGGTGACAATCTGGAATGCGGTGCTTGGAGGGTGGTGGAGGCTGGTTGCCTGAGATCCTTTAAAAAGTATCTGGATGAGCACGTGGCACATCATAACATTCAGGGCTATGGTCCAAGTATTGGCAGATGAGATTAGGTGGAAGTTTAAGTGTTTCTAATGTGTTGGTGTGGACTTGATGGGCTTCTTCTGTGCTGTATGATTCTATGGCTAAGTGATCCCAAAGTACTCCACAGCAAAGAAAACCTTTTGAAGGGTAGTCATTGTTATAACATAGGATGTCTGGTAAGTGGGAGGCTTTCAAAAGTGTGTTAACCAGAGTTCAGGGTAAGCACATTCCTCAGAGTGAAGGGCAAGGCTGGTAGAAGTAGGGAACCCTGGATGACTCGGGATATTGAGGCCCTGGTCAAGAAGAAGAAGGAGGCACAATGACATGCATCGGCAGCTGGGATCAAGTGAATCCCTTGAAGAGTATAGGGGGTGTAGGAGTAGAGTTGAGAGAGAAATCAGAGGGCAAAAAGGGGACACGAGATTGTTTTGGCAGATAAGGCAAAGGAGAATCCAAAGAGTTTCTACAAATACATAAAGGACAAAAGAGTAACAAGGGAGAGAGTAGGGCATTTAAGGATCAACAAGGTCATCTATGTGCAGATCCACAACAGAAGGGTGAGATCCTGAATGAATATTTCTCATCAGTATTTACTGTTGAGAAAAGCATGGATGTTAGGGAACTTGGGGAAATAAATAGTGATGTCTTGAGGAGTGTACATATTACAGGGAAGGAAGTGCTGGAAGTCTTAAAGCGCATCAAGGTAGATAAATCCCCGGGACATCGTGGGAGGAAATTGCGGGTCCCTTAGCAGAGACATTTGTACCATTGATAGTCACAGGTGAGGTGCCTGAAGATTGGAGGGTGGCAAATATTGTGCCTTTATTTAAAAAGGGCTGCAGGGAAAAGCCTGGGAACTACAGGCCGGTGAGCCTCACATCTGTGGTGGGTAAATTGTTGGAAGGTATTTTTGGGAGACAGGATCTACAGGCATTTAGAGATGCAAGAACTGATTAGGGACAGTCAGCATGGCTTTGTGAGTGGAAAATCATATCTCACAAATTTGATTGAGTTTTTGAAGGGGTAACCAAGAAGGTAGGTGAGGGCAGTGCAGTTGATGTTGTCTACATGGACTTTAGCAAGGCCTTTGACAAGGTACCGCATGGTAGGTTGTTGCATAAGGGTAAATCTCACGGGATCCAGGGTGAGGTAGCTAAATGGATACAAAATTGGCTTGATGACAGAAGCCAGAGGGTGGTTGTAGAGGGTTGTTTTTCAAACTGGAGGCCTGTGACCAGCGGTGTGCCTCAGGGATCAGTGCTGCGTCCACTGTTATTTGTCATTTATATTAATGATTTGGATGGGAATATAAGAGGCATAGTTAGTAAGTTTGCAGATGACACCAAGATTGGTGGCATAGTGGACAGTGAAGAAAGTTATCTCGGATTGCAACGGGATCTTGATCAATTGGGCCAGTGGGCTGATGAGTGGCAGATGGAGTTTAATTTAGATAAATGCGAGGTGATGCATTTTGGTAAATTGAACCAGGGCAGGACTTACTCAGTTAATGGTAGGGCGTTGGGGAGAGTTACAGAACAAAGAGATCAAGGGGTACAGGTTCATAGCTCCTTGAAAGTAGAGTCACAAGTGGACAGAAGGGTGAAGAAGGCATTCAGCATGCTTGGTTTCATTGGTCAGAACATTGAATACAGGAGTTGGGGCATCTTGTTGAAGTTGTACAAGACATTGGTAAGGCCACACTTGGAATACTGTGTGCAGTTCTGGTCACCCTATTATAGAAAGGATGCTATTAAACTACAAAGAGTGCAGAAACGATTTACAGGGATGCTACTGGGACTTGATGGTTTGATTTATAAGGAGAGGCTGGATAAACTGGGACTTTTTTCTCTGGACCGTAGGAGGCTGAGGGGTGACCTTATAGAGGTCTATAAAATAATGAGGGGCATAGATCAGCTAGATAGTCAATGTCTTTTCCCAAAGGTATGGGAGTCTAAAACTAGAGGGCGTAGGTTTAAGGTGAGAGGGGAGAGATACAAAAGGGTCCAAAGGGGCAATTTTTTCACACAGAGTGAGTGAGTGTCTGGAACAAGCTGCCAGAGGTAGTATTGGAGGTGGGTACAATTTTATCTTTTAAAAAGCATTTAGACAGTTACATGGGTAAGACGGGTATAGAGGGATATGCGCCAAATGCGGGCAATGGGGACTAGCTTAGGGGTTTTAAAAAAATGGGCGGCGGAAGGGCCTGTATCCATGCTGTAAACCTCTATGACGATGACACTATGAAACATGACTGCTGATTTGCACTCAAGGGCTCGGATTCTCCTAAAAAACTAAGTGCCCAATGGGCAGGAAAAAGGGAGAATTTCCCTCCCATTTTTTGGGTGTACTTACCTGAACAAATCTCCAACACTCTGTGCATCACAGACGGATGGATAAGATGGATTCACGCTGGAAAGTGGGGGTGCGGGGCCTCAGCACGCTGGAGAGGCCGGCAGCCTAATGCTGAGCGGGCCAATGCACGTGTGCCCCCTCCCTTGATCGCTGACCTACCTGACTCTCCGCCGATTGCTGGTATACCCAAGCCTCCAGGGTAGCCCCAATCACCAGTGCCCCATGGCCAGCCCTGACCCGCCCCTCCCCATGGCCAGCCCTGATTGCCCTCTCCCTCCCTCCCCCAAAGATCCCATTGCAGAGTGGCAGCAGGTACCCCCCCACCACCCTCGATTGGCGCCCCAGTAGGCACCCCCTCTGGCCCCGCCCCTTGGCACTGCCAGGGTGCCCAGTGGTCAGTGCCATGGTGCCAGTCTGGCACTGCCCAAGGGGCACTCTCTGCCCCCGACCCCTGGGAGAACATCAATGGCCTCTGTTCCAGCAGGGCAAGCACGTCCCCATTGGTGGGGAGCAGTTGTAAACCTTGTAAGCCTGGGAATCTCTCCAGGCACGGGGGAGACATAGGGGGCCTGGAGACAATGGTCCTGGGCCTGCTAATCATATGGAAATTGTGATTTTCACATGGTAATCAGCCCCACGCTGATTTCTGGCGCGGGGCTGATTATGCGGAAAGGGCTTGAGAGACTCGATCAGCTGGACGCCGGTCACAAGTTTCATTGGAAGCCCCCTGCTGATGTGGAGATGCCGGCGTTGGACTACTGTCTACTGGCCCATTGTGCTACTCAAATATCATAGCGGACTGGGAGAATCCCGGTCAAGATTCCACAATGAGTTATGAGGTGTATTATATTAGAGTGAGGAGGATTGTCACTGTTCTCTGCAACAAAGAGTAAGAGTCCAGATGACTCTGTTGCTTTCTCAGTGTCAGAGCTCTGGATATCTGCTCAGGGCTGGAGAGAAACTTGGAGTGGAAGGGGGAGGACATTGCTGTGGTCCATGTGGGTGCCAACGACATAGGTAAAACTAGAAAAGAGATCTGCATAGTCAGAGTGGTTATATACTTACCTGGTTCCATGATTGATTTAAGAGCAGGTCACATGATTTGATAGTGATGTCATTAGGATGTGGCACAGGCTGCTGTTTAGTTTGCCATTTGTACAGCTCCTGGAATAAATCTGTTGTTGTTAGTGTGAATTTACCTGTGAAAACCACATCTTTTCTTTTTGTTTAAAATTCACAACTCCTAACATCGTTAGAACATTACAAAAAGAAAATTGGCGATGAGTTGGGATTTTGTTTCATCGAGAAAATATCCCAAGTAGTTGAAAATAAAACATTGCGGGTCCTTACACTTCATATATTAGAAGCCTGGGGAGAAGCAACAACAAAATTAAAGATTGAAGTGCCAGGAAGACAAATAAGAAAATAGCTCTCCATATGGTTTTAAAAGAGGGAATTTTTCTGATCAGAGAAGGGTAAGATTCCAGGCAGTATCTGGTATATTGAAAAAAAAGGATGCCCTGCTGTACGTTTGGGGCTGTTTGAAAAAAAAAAATCAAACCAACAATCTCCAGGGTAAAAGGGAAGGCAAAGAAATATACTGAGCAGTCTCGAGTCACTAGTGTCTTCAAGGGAATGTGTGGGTCAATTAGGATTCATGGGGACATTCAATGAAGAAAATGAATCATAGAGTTCCTCTGTTGAGTGTTTTCAGTACTTTGTACAAGGGAATAAAATTGAAGACAAGTTGCAGCTTTTCTTAGTACAATAGGAAGTAAAACCTTCAATTTGCTCTGGAACTTGGGTCATCAAGCAAAGTTAGGAAACATACGATGACTTGATAAAGATCCTTGAAGAGCATTACTCTCCAAAGCCATTGATCATCACAGAATGGTTCAGGTTCCACTGAAGGAATCAAATAGAAGGTGTAGTGATACTCAGCCTTTAAGAAATGGATCCATATTATGTTTCTTGTGAAGGGCATGTTTAAAATTCAGCTCTGTTTTACTCAGTGGAGATTTGTCTACAAAACTATGCAGCTCACACACTGAGAATGCAGGCTAATGATTGAATTTAGCTCGGGATGTGTTTGTTTTAATCTGACTTGATGTATTTTTGTCTGATTTTTCCCCTGGGGTTTCAGAATAGGGTTTTGATTAGGTTGGTTGATGAAGTCATGTTCTCATGGGGAGGAGCTAAGCTTATAGGGAAAAACTGGCAGTTACTGCTGAGTTCTGAAAGAAGCAAAAGGTGTCTCTCTCTCTCTCTGGAGGCTGCTGTTTTGGATCTGTTAGGAGAAATAGGTCTCTCTCTCCCTCGTAGAGGTATTCTGGAATCTCATGGACTGGCAGCCCAAGTACGAGCACATAAGCCTATGTGTTGCTAACTGATTTTGAAGAGGAGTTTTAAGTCTATAAGAGGAATATTGCTTGAATTGGAACTACGAGAGATAGGTTAGCAGTTAAGAATTGTATCTTGTCATGGTTAAGTATTTCAATTAGTAAAAGTTAATTTTTTATAGTTAAACTGTATTTTAAATGAAGTTTGTTATGATAAAAGCTTCCCCGTAGAATCACTTCTGGAGTGAAGCACCTAATGCCAAAATAGCAAATTGTTGGGGTCTAGTGTGACTTAAGAATATACCTTGGGGTTTCTGATCTGGTGTCCTAACAATGCAAAAGCATTACTTAGTTTATGGCAATCTGAAAAAGGCTGGTACAACATGATGAGTTTGGTGAGTCATTAGAATATACTCTTTGAGATGATCTAGTTTGTAATCCCCAAAATGAGGCTATCCAAAGATGATTGCTTACTGAACATGCTTTGACTTTAAAGTCAGCAGTAGAAATTGCAGTGTTGATGGAACTAGAAGCTAAATATGTTTCATAATTTGATGCAGGAATGAAGATCCACAAGTTGAAACTGCCCGTAAGAAGTCAAAACAGCAACAGATGTGTCAAAATGGGTCATTTAGTGAATGCAAGGCTAGTCAATGCAAGAATTGTGGCAAAATGGGTTACATTGCAATAGCTTGTTGGGCAAGACCAGATTCCCTTGAGAAAAATATTCAGAAGAAGAATCTAGGTATCTTCAAGAAGAACAAGTTACATTCTACAAAAATAATTTACACCATGGAAGAAAAGAATTATGACTGTGAAGAAGAGAATGTCCAGCAATATGATGAAGGGCTCCAACTGAATGGCTTATCCATACAGAGTGAATCACGTAGATTCTGGGTGATTCCGAAGTTGAATGGACAATCGATTAGCATGGAGGTTTATACTGGAGCCACTGTATCTTTAATTCCCAAGACTACTCACCAACAAAAGCTCAAGCATCTTCCTTTAAAACCTGCTGATGTGATTTTAATGACATACACAGAAAAGATTGCGCCATTACATCATGGTCAACATAGGGCCCGTTTTCGGGTGCAAAATTGTGGTAAAGTCGGGTGTGAGGCCTTGATCGCGGTCTGCACCCGCATGCATTTAAATTGAATTAATGAACTGCCCGCCCAACTCTATCAGCATTTCCCCCTTTACCACCTCGTTTATCAATCTGGAACCGTGCTTTTAGGGACCTGCTGAATAAAAGTCTGAGTCAGGTGTTCCAGCCTCTGAAGAGTGCGTTCAGTGTTTCCAACGGCTCTCTGACTCAGATCAGTGGTGGGGGTGGGGGTGGAGGTGAGTCAGATCATACTCTGGTTGGGGGGTGGGAGGAGGGGAGTGAGGTCAGATCGTTGTCTGGTTGGGGGGGGAGGAGGAGGCGGGTCAGATTATCTCTGACAGGTGGGGGGGAGGGCTGATCGTTGTCTGGTGGTGGGGGGGGAGGGCTGATCGTTGCCTGGTGGTGGGGGGAGGGCCGGTCGTTGTCTGGTGGTGGGGGGGGAGGAGGCAGGTCAGATGTTCTTCTGGAGGGGAGGGGGAGTGAGGCCAGACCATTCTCTGGGGGGGGGGAGGGGAGTGAGGCAAGTTCATTGTCGGGGGGGGGGGGAGAGAGTGAGGCCAGATCGTTGTCTTGGGGGGGGGGGGGTTGGGGGGAGGAGGGAGGCGGGTAAGATGTATCTCGGGGGGGGAGGCAGATGGATCTCTGGTGGGGGGGCAGATGGATCTCTGGTGAGGGGGCAGATGGATCTCTGGTGGGGGAGCAGGGGGGTCCGCTGCCACTCTGTGGGCAATCGATGGGGGGAAGGGGGACAGGGGTCGCGATCGGTCTGGGTAGTGGGGGGATCGATAAGGAGGGCAGTGATGTGTGTGTGTCCACCTTATCCAACTCCCCACTACCCACACACATCAGTGCCCCCCTTATCCACCCCCCCACTACCCACACACATCACTGCCCCCCTTATCCACCCCCCACTACCCAGACACATCACTGCCCCCTTATCCACCCCCCCACTACCCAGACCGATCGCCACCCCTGCCCCCCTCCCCTCCCACCGATTGCCCGCAGAGTGTCAGCAGACCCCCCTGTCCCCCCACCAGAGATCCATCTGCCCCCCCGAGCAGAGATCCATCTGCCCCTCCCCCCAGAGATCCATCTGCCCCCCCCACCCGAGATACATCTTACCCACCTCCCTCTTCCCCCCCCCCCCCCCCCCGTGAGATACACCCTCGCTCCCGCTTTTCGCTCCTGGGCCGCTTTCTCCGCTTTCTGTGGCTCGGGAGCGATCTGACACGGGCGCACTTTTTCCAATTTCTTTCTAACTGCGCATGCGCAGTTCAGAGCTCCGATCGTTCAGGCCATGCTAAGCCCCGCCCACAGCGCGAATGGGACTGGAGATGGCTGAGAGCGTATGGGGGCGCCTGAAAGTGGATTTCTAAGTCAGATCTGTACTGCGCCCAGATCCGGCACTTAGAATGAAAATGGTAAAATCGAGCCCAGAGAGTTGATTGGACAAATAGCAGAGTTGCTTCTCTGTGTTCTGTGCTAATTTTCCAACTCTATTTAGGAGATCATTGTAGGAGAAGATAAAACTTAACTGGAGTGCTGTCAATAGATTGGTTGATGTCAAAACAGACATACAGCACTTTATGGATGAATACAAGAGTGAATTCGAAGAGACATTTAGCTCAATGAAGTGAGCTCAAGTGAAACTCAAGATAAAGCTTAATAGTCAACCAAAATGTGTCAAAGCAAGAGCAATGCCACGTGCAATTCATCCCAAGGCCGAAGAAGAATTAATATGTTGGTGTGTTAAAACCTGTTATGAGTGTCTGATTTGATTTATTATTGTCATATGTATTAACATACAGTGAAAAGTATTGTTTCTTGCGCGCTATACAGACAAAACATAGCATTCATAGAGAAGGGAATGAGAGAGTGCAGAATGTAGTGTTACAGTCATAGCTAGGGTGTAGAGAAAGATCAACTTAATGCAAGGTAAGTCCATTCAAAAGTCTGACAGCAGTAGGGAAGAAGCTGTTCTTGAGTTGGTTGGTTCGTGACCTCAGACTTTTGTACCTTTTTCCCGAAGGAAGAAGTTGGAAGAGAGAATGTTCAGGATGTGTGGGATCCTTAATTATGCTGGCTGCTTTGCCGAGGCAGCGGGAAGTGTAGACAGTGTCAATGGATGGGAGGCTGGTTTGCGTGATGGATTGGGCCACATTCACGATCTTTTGTAGTTTCTTGTGGTCTTGGGCAGAGCAGGAGCCATACCAAGCTGCGATACAACCAGAAATAATGCTTTCTATGGTGCATCTGTAAAAGTAGCTGACATGCCAAATTTCCTTAGTCTTCTGAGAAAGTAAAGTCTGGGCTGTCCCCATTGTACATATCATGAAACCAGATGGTTTGGTTCATATTTGTGGTGATTTTAAAACAACCATAAGTTTATTGTGTGCTGATCAATATCCGCTTTCTTTACTTGAAGATTTGTTTGCTGGGTTATCAGGTGGGCAGAAATTCAGCAAGATTGATCTTTCACAAGCATATTTACAGATGAATCTCAACCGTTGCTTACCATGGTTTCTCAGAGGTCTTTTTTCTGCCTTTCAGAATAACATCCATACCAGCCCTATTCAGATTATAAGTGGTCTCTCTTGTGTTCAATGTTACCTGGATGGTATTCAAATTACAGAGTCCAGTGAACAGGAGCACAATCATTAGTGGGGTAAATATGTGGGGTTAGGGGATACACAGTAAGAAGTTTAACAACACCAGGTTAAAGTCCAACAGGTTTATTTGGTAGCAAAAGCCACACAAGCTTTCGAGGCTCTGAGCCCCTTCTTCAGGTCACCTGAAGAAGGGGCTCAGAGCCTCGAAAGCTTGTGTGGCTTTTGCTACCAAATAAACCTGTTGGACTTTAACCTGGTGTTGTTAAACTTCTTACTGTGTTTACCCCAGTCCAACGCCGGCATCTCCACATCAGGGTTAGGGGATAGACATGGATGGCCCTGGGTAAGAGGCTCTATTGGAGAGTTGGTGCAGGCCTGATGGGCCGAATGTCCTCCTTCTGCACTGTAAAGATTCTATGATTGCTGGAACATAGCATCCCCATCCTGATTTGAAACTATATATGTGTCAAGAAAGCTCGAGTTAATTGTCCAAGGTGGGTAGCTAAGATGGGAAATCTGAGTGGTCATTCCTCCTAGTCTGTGTGCAAGAGTTCTTGAACAACTATATGAAGGACATCTTGGTATAGTCTGGATGAAGAGATTAGCATGTAATTATTTTTGGTGGCTGGGTCTGGTATCTAAGATTGATGAAAAATTGGTACAGTGTAAATCCTGTGCACAAACTAGAAATGCACTGCTGTTACCTTCTTTACACTCTTGGGAGTGGTCTAAAATGCCCTGGCAATGATTGCATGTAGATTTTGCTCGTTGGTTTGAGGGTTACACATTCATAGTCCACACCTAAAATGGCCAGAAGTTGGTATCATGAGATCTACTACATCTGACAAAGTTGATGAAAATTTTGCAATATTTGGTGAACTGGAACATATTGTTAGGTACAATGGTTCACAGTTTACTTCACAAGAGTTAAAGGATTATCTCAAAGTAAATGGTATTCAGCATATAAAATCAGCACCTTATCATTCATCAACCAATGGATTAGCTGAAAAATTCATATAATCCTTGAAACATTCTGTAAAAGCTTCAAAAGAGCAAGGTTCATTATCACTATCGCGTGAATAGCTTTTTGGCATCTTATAGAAACACTACTTAAGTGGCTATCTAAAATTCACCTGCATTACTACTCTTAAAGAGAAAATTGAGAATTATGTTTGAATTGTTATTACCTTCAGAAACTTCCGAGATAGTAGAGCATCAACAACAATCTCAAGTTGCTAACAAGAAGTGAGGGCAAAACAACACTAATTTCAATAAGGAGATTGAGTATTAGTGCGTAATTATGCCACGAGTGAGAAATAGGTAACAGCTATAGTTTGTTAAAACAGATCTGGTTTCTTTCACAGTTCAAACCAATGATGAACTATTTTGATGATGCCATGCTGACCAATTGTTGTCATCTCAAAATGATTTCTGTCAATCATCTCCAGAGGAACCAACTTCTTTAGTCCCTAGAGTTGTGAATACTACTTAATTGAATCTGAATTGCCTGGTGATTGTGTCTTTGCTATTATGCGACGTGAGAATGATGCAGAATTAGTTTCAAGAGAAGTGTCTACTGTGGTTATAAGAGCAGGTCAGAGATTAGGAATCCTGTGGCGAGTAACTCCTGGCCTTCCACAAGCCTGTGCACCATCCACAAGATACAAGTCAGGAGTCTGATGAATTATTCTTTACTAGCCCGGATGAGTGCAGCTTCAACAACACGTTGGACAAAGCAGCCTGCTTGATTGGCACCCTATTCATAAACATTCATTCCCACCATCACTGATGCATAGTGGCAGCCATTTGTATCATCTACAAGATGTACTGCAGGAACTTACCAAGGCTGCTTTGTCAGCATCTTCCAAACATATAACCACTACCATCTAGAAGCTTAAGGACGGCAGGCACATGGAACACCAACACCTGGACATTCCCCTCCAACCCACTCACCATCCTGACTTGAAAATAATCGCTATTGCTTAACTGTTGCTGGGTCAAAATCCTGGAACTCTCTCCCTAACAGCAATGTGAGTGTACCTACATCTCATGACTACAATGGTTCAAGTAGGCAGCTCACCACCACTTTCTGAAGGATAATTATCGATGGGCAATAAGTGTTGGCTTAGCCAAGGTGCCCACATCCCATGAATAAATAAAAAAATAGTATGTTAACTTAAATGAAGGCAATTATGAGGGCATGATAGCAGAACTAGCTAAAGCAAACTGACAGTGAGGTTAGGGATAGGTCAATAGGAATGCCATGGCAGACATTTTGTATCTCTCTCCTCTCACCTTAAACCTAAGCCCTCTAGTTTTAGACTCCACTACCTTTGGGAAAATACATTGACTATCTACACCCCTCATTATTTTATAGACCTCTGTAAGCTCACCCCTAAGCCTCCTACATTCCAGAGAAAAAAATCCCAGCTTAGCCAGCCTCTCCTTACAACTCAAACCATCAAGTCCCGGTAGCATCCATGTAAGTCTTTTCTGCACTCTTCCTAGTTTAATAGTATCCTTTTGATAATAGGGTGACCAGAACTGTACATAGTATTCTAAGTGTGGCATTACCAATGTCTTGTACAACTTCAACAAGATGTCCCAACTCCTGTATTCAATGTTCTGATCAATGAAACCAAGCATGCTGAATGCCTTCTTCACCACCCTGTCCACCTGTGACTCCACTTTCAAGGAGCTATGAACCTGTACCTCCAGATCTCTTTGTTCCATAACTTTCCCCAATGCCCTACAATTAACTGAGTAGGTCCTGCCCCGATTCGATCTACCGAAATGCATCATCTGACATTTATCTAACTTAAAGTCCATCTGCCATTCATCAGCCCATTGGCCCAATTGATCAAGATCCTGTTGCAATCCTAAATAACCTTCTTCACTGTCCACTATGCCACCAATCTTGGTGGCATCTGCAAACTTACAAACCATGCCCCATAAATTCTCATTCAAATCATTAATATAAATGACAAATAACAGTGGACCCAGCACTGATCCCTGAGGCACACTGCTGGTCACAGGCCTCCAGTTTGAAAAACAGCCCTCTACAACCACCCTCTGACTTCTGTCGTCAAGCCAATTTTGTATCCAATTGGCTACCTCACCCTAGATCCCATGAGATTTAACCTTATGCAACAACTGACCATACGGTACCTTGTCAAAGGCCTTGCTATAATCTATGTAGACAACGTCGACTGCATTGCCTTCATCTACTTTCTTGGTTACCCCTTCAAAAAATTTGAGAGACATGATTTTCCACTCACAAAGCCATGCTGACTGTCCCTAATCAGTTCTTGCCTCTCTAAATGCCTATAGATCCTGTCTCTCAGAATACCTTCCAACAACTTACCCACTGAAGACATTAGACTCATTGATCTGTAGTTCCCAGGCTTTTCCCTGCAGCCTTTCTTAAACAAAGGCACAGCATTTCCTACCCTCCAATCTTCAGGCACCTCACTTATGGCTGTCAATGATTCAAATATCTCTGCTAGGGGACCTGCAATTTCCTCCCCAACCTCCTACAACGTCCTGGGATAGATTTCATCAGGTCTCGGGGATTTATCTACCTTGATGCACCTTAAGACTTCCAGCACCTCCTTCTCTGTAATGTGTACACTCCTCAAGAAATAACTTTATTTCTCCAAGTTCCCTAACATCCATGCCTTTCTCAACAGTAAATACCGATGAAAAATATTAATTTAGGATCTTACCCATCTCTTGTGGATCCGCACATAGATGACCTTGCTGATTCTTAAGAGGCTCTACTCTGTCCCTAGTTACTCTTTTGCCCTTTATGTATTTGATGCGCTATCAATTAGACAAAAAAAAATACTTGTGTGCCAATACAACTGTAGGCTTTTATTCATTACAGAAGCAGGAGCACATCCCAACAGATAACCGACCCGAACTGAACAAGGGGGAGGAAACAGCCACCTTTATACTTGGTGACAAGGGGAGGAGCCGAGCCGGCAGGGGATGTGTCCAGGCATGACAAACACACAACGGTGGTCCATGTAGGACAAAGGCACAACTGGAGTCCACCACAGTATTTGTAGAAGCTCTTTGGATTCTCCTTTGCCTTATCTACCAAAGCAATCTCATGTCCCCTTTTTGCCCGCCTGATTCCTCCCTTAACTCTGCTCTGACAATCTCTATACTCTTCTATCATAGAATCATAGAAATCCTACAGTACAGAAAGAGGCCATTCGGCCCATCGAGTCCGCACCGACCACAATCCCACCCAGGCCCGACCCCCATATCCCTACATATTTACCCACTAATCCCTCCAACCTACGCATCTCAGGACACTAAGGGCAATTTTTAGCATGGCCAATCAACCTAACCCGCACATCTTTGGACTGTGGGAGGAAACCGGAGTACCCGGAGGAAACCCACGCAGACACGAGGAGAATGTGCGAACTCCACACAGACAGTGACCCAAGCCGGGAATCGAACCCAGGTCCCTGGAGCTGTGAAGTAGCTGTGCTAACCACTGTGCTACCGTGCAGCTGTGCTAACCACTGTGCTACCGTGGATTCTAGGGATCCACTTGATCCCAGCTGCCTATGCATGTCATATGGGGCGGCACGGTAGCACAGTGGTTAGCACTGCTGCTTCCTAGCTCCAGGGACCTGGGTTCAATTCCCAGCTTGGGTCACTGTCTGTGTGGAGTTTGCACATTCTCCTCGTGTCTGCGTGGGTTTCCTCCGGGTGCTCCGGTTTCCTCCCACAGTCCAAAGATGTGCGAGTTAGGTTGATTGGCCATGCTAAAATTGCCCATTAGTGTCCTGAGATGCGTAGGTTAGAGGGATTGGCGGGTGGATGTGTAGGGATATGGGGGTAGGGTCTGGTGGGATTGTGGTCGGTGCAGACTCGATGGGCCAAATGGCCTCTTTCTGCACTGTAGGGCTTCTATGATTCTATCTTATGTCTCCTTCTTCTTTTTGACCAGGACCTCAATATCCCAAGTCATTCAGGGTTCCCTACTTCTACCAGCCTTGTCCTTCACTCTAGAAGGAATGTGCTTAACCCGAACCCTGGTTAACACACTTTTGAAAGCCTCCCACTCACCAGACGTCCTTTTACCTGACAGCAGACTCCCCTCAATCAACTTTTGAAAGTCCCTGTCCAATACCATCAAAATTGGCCTTGCCCCAATTTAGAATTTTAACTTTTGGGACTGACCTATCATTTTCCATAGCTATCTTAAAAGTAATGGAATTATGGTCACTGATCTCAAAGTAATCCTTCACTTACACTTCTGTCACCTGCCCTTCCTTATCTCCCAAGGGGAGATCAAGTTTTGCCCCCTCTTTAGTCGGACCATCCACATACTAAATGAAAGATTCCTCCTGAATACACTCAACAAATCTCTCTCCATCCAAGCCCCTAATACTATGGCTGTCCCAGTCAATGTTGGGAAAGTTAAAGTTCTCTACTATTATCACCCTATTTTTCTTGGAGCGATCTTTAATCTCCTTACATATTTGCTCCTCAATTTCCCACTGACTATTTGGGGGCCTGTAGTACAATCCTATCAAAGTGACCTCTCCTTTTTTATTTCTCAGTTCTACCCATATAGACTCAGTGGGTGAACCCCTAAATGTATCCCCTCTCAGTACTGCCTTAATATTCTACCTAATCAAAAATGCAACTCCCCCTCCGCTCTTACCTCCTGTTCTACCTTTCCTATAGCATCTGTACCCTGGAACATTGAGCTGCCAATCCAGTCCCTCCCTTAGCCATGTTTCAGTAATAGCTATAATATCCCAGTCCCATGTACCCATCCATACCCTGAGTTCATGCCTTGCCTGTCATGCCTCTAGCATTGAAATAAATGCAGTTGAATCTAGACTTCTCTAGCTCTCTGCCCTGCTTTCTCAGACCATCTGTCCTGTCATGTTTTGTAAACTCTCTGTGTTTTATTTCTCTCAGCTTACTGGACATTCACTGACTTCTCCACAGTCTCTGTACTCTGCGCTGTGGCCCTTTTTGATTTTTGTCTTTGGTTCCTCTGCCTTCCACTTTTCCCCTTGCTGCCTTTTGTTTCTGTCCCCACTTTACTTCCCTCTGACTTCCTGCATTTGTTCCTGTCCCCCTGTCACATTAGTTTAAACACTTCTCAACAGCACTAGCTGTTGAAGAAGTACTATATGCTATGGATAAAGGGGAATTAGTGGATTATAACAAGTCAGGTCGGATACCTCAAGGTGTTCTATGAAGCTCACCTGACCTGCAATGTTTTACATTGAATTAGGCAAGGATGAGCATGAGAGGTTTCACTGATTCAACTGACCCACAAGGAGTTTTTGTCAAAAACAAAGTTTAATTAAGAATATTGTTGACATGTATAGCAAGACAATTAGCAAGAACTTTTAACAATAACAAACAGGAAACACAATAATGTATAACTCAAGGAATATCTCTAACGTGTTCCAACCAAAACCAGCATCCAATAAACAAACCTCTCCAAATAAGTACAATAGAACATAGAACACAGAAAGCCACAGCACAAACAGGCCCTTCGACCCACAAGTTGCGCCGATCACATCCCCACCTCTAGGCCTATCTATAGCCCTCAATCCCATTAAATCCCATGTACTCATCCAGAAGTCTCTTAAAAGACCCCAACGAGTTTGCCTCCACCACCACCGACGTCAGCCGATTCCACTCACCCACCACCCTCTGAGTGAAAAACTTACCCCTGACATCTCCTCTGTACCTACCCCCCAGCACCTTAAACCTGTGTCCTCTCGTAGCAACCATTTCAGCCCTTGGAAATAGCCTCTGAGAGTCTACCCTATCCAGACCTCTCAACATCTTGTAAACCTCTATCAGGTCACCTCTCATCCTTCGTCTCTCCAGGGAGAAGAGACCAAGCTCCCTCAACCTATCCTCATAAGGCATGCCCCCCAATCCAGGCAACATCCTTGTAAATCTCCTCTGCACCCTTTCAATGGCTTCAACATCTTTCCTGTAATGAGGTGACCAGAACTGCGCGCAGTACTCCAAGTGGGGTCTAACCAGGGTCCTATAAAGCTGCAGCATTATCTCCCGACTCCTAAACTCAATCCCTCGATTAATGAAGGCCAGTACGCCGTACGCCTTCTTGACCGCATCCTCCACCTGCGAGGCCGATTTAAGAGCATGGGTTAATGCTCACTCGTTACAGGAATCCAGCCTCCTGGGTTGAATGCTGAAAATCCCTTGTGAAGAAACTCAGAAGAGGTTGTAGTTGAATCTGTTTCCCAAAACATAGCTTCTCTAAGGCAGGGTGGCAGTAACCCTCTCCTTCAGCTAACTGATAATAGTTTCAGAACCAAACAAAGAAAAGAACAGGGAGAGAAAGAGACTGCTTCTTAGCTTGCTGCTAAACTGCTTCCAACACACTCCCCAAAACAAAACTGAAAGCCCAAAGGAAAAAACCCCTATCACCTGACTGCCACAAACAAAACTGAAAACCCCATCACCTGACTGCCACATCTTCGCCCCATCCCCAGTGACATCTGAATCTCATTGACACTGAAGCTGTAAACTGCATGATTTTTAAAAAAACTTTCTTAAAGGTACACTCACATGACAATATATTATACTTAGATTTTTGGAAGGCATTTAATAAGTCACATCAAATATTATTGTGGAAATTAAAAGCTCATGGTGGAGTGGGTCGCATATTGGCATGGATAGAAGTTGGCTAGCTAACAAGAAACAGAGAGTAGGCATAATTGGTCATTTTTCTTGTTAGCAAGATGTAATGAGTGGTGTGCCACTGGGATCACCTCAACTACTCCCTGTGGTCATGATTCCCTCATTCTCACCACTCTTTGAGTGAAGGTTTTTCACCTGAATACCCTATTTGATTTATTAAAAACTCTCTTATATTCATAGCATCTAATTTTGGACTTACCTATATGTGGAAATATCAGGCGATATCTTGAGCCCGCATCCGCCATCTGTGAGGGTGCCGGCAGGGGCTCAAAATCCAAAAGTCGCAGTTCTCACTTGGCAAGAACGCAATTTCAGATCTTCCCTGCCCCTTGCCAGTGACATCATCTAGTTCATGCCCAAAGACATACCATCATTAGCTGTTAGTCGATTGCAAGGATGGTCACTGATCTTATCTGTACATTCTTATGATATAGTTTGTTGACGCCATGCTGACCAATAGTTGTCATCTTGAAATGATTGCTCAGAATCATCTCCAGAAGTACCAACTTCTTTAGTCCCTGGTGTGAATACTACGATAGATGACTTAGTTGAATTTGAATTACTTGATGATTGCGTCTATGCTATTATTTTACGTGAAATGATGCAGGCTTAATTCCACGAGTAGAAGTGTCTACTGAAATTCCAAAACATACTTCTAGGGTCAAGAACAACCAAATTCCAAAACGTTTTATGCAACCAATATTATACATACCAATATATCGCCATTCTTTTGCAGTCGTGGGGTCAAAATCCTGGAATTCCCTCCCTAACGGCATTGTGGGTCAACCCACAGCACATGGACTGCAGCAGTTCAAGAAGGGAGCTCACTAGTACCTTCTCAAGGGCAACTAGGGATGGGCAATAAATTCTGTAAGAAGTCTCACAACACCAGGTTAACGTCCAACGGGTAACTTGTTGGACTTTAACCTGGTGTTGTGAGACTTCTTACTGCGCTTACCCCAGTCCAACGCTGGCATCGCCACATCATAATAAATTCTGGCCAGCCAATGATGCCAATGTCCAAGGAATTAATAAAAAAACCAAAGAGGGATAGACGTCTTCCTCATCTTTTTCCTTATTCACTGTATATAAAGATTAATTATGCATTGAACTGTGTCTGGAGCATGATTGAGCCTATGTATAACATCATAGTAATTTGTTGTCTTGACCACAGAAGTAAATGGGAGGCATCTTATATATTTAAATGGTTGCATAGTTGCTTTAATAGTTGCTCACATGATTTGATGGTGATGTCATTGGAGTGTTTCACAGGCGGCTGTTTTAACTTCCAGTTTGTACTTTGTACAGGCAAGAACCCCTTCGAATAAATTTGTTGTTAATTTGAATCTATGGCTGCAATTCTCCCATCTCGCTGCATTAATAATCCCCCTGCGCTGATTTGCAGGGTTCATGTCCTGCTTGCATCTCCCAGCACAGGATTTCCGGCGGTGTCTGCTCAGCGCTGGAAATCGGCGGGGAGGCACAAAGACCATTTACGTGGTCATTGTAATAGAATTTAAATATGATTAGCGGGCCAGGGGCTGAATCTCTGGGCCTGCTAGCATCTCCCACACTGCCAGAGTGTTTCAATCCAGTGAGGTTTACAGCAGCTCCCCACTTTTCTGGAGCTAGCAGCCTGACCCAGCTGGAATGAAGGGGGGGGCAACTGGGGGCCCCCAGAGGACCGGGCGCTGGGGGGGGGGGGGTAGTGCCTCCAGGCATTGGCACTCTGCCAGTGCCAGCCTGTGCCCCTCCCACTGCCCAAGGGGCAAAGTGCCAATGCCCAGGGTGCACCTTGGCACTGCCCATCGAGGATGGGGCAGTGCCAACGATGTGGGGCATATGGGGAAGTGAGGCTTAGGGGGTGATTGGTAGGGGTGGGGGGTCCTGCTGCCACTCTGCATAGGGATTGGTGAGGGAAGGAGAGACGGCAGCAATCAAGGCAGGCTAGAGGGAGGGAGAGGGGGGCAGTTAGCCTGCTGGAGGGGTCGACACTCTGGGGGGAGGGGGGATTGGACCGCGGGGGGGTGGGGGGGTGGGGTTACTGTCGGGGGAGGGGAATTGGTGGGCAGGGTGCTGGAGATTGTGGCAGACAGTGGGGGGGGGGGGGCAGGCGTTGGGGGAGGGGTGGTCAGGGCTGGGCCCAAGAATGGTTGGAGGGCCAGCAATCGGTCCATTGGGGGGGGGGGGGAGTGGGCAAAGAGCCGGCATTATGGGGAGCCTGCGGCTGGCCAGTGATCAAGCTGGCCAGGAATCAGGAGGCCATCAGTGAGGGGCCGCTGCGCATGCGCCGACCTTGACACTGACAGATTGGCACATGTGCAGTGGCCCGCTCAATGCGCTGATTGCAGCTTCTCCAGCAGGGATAGGTCCCATCCCATCGTTTTTAAAGATATTCATGCTAGTGACCTTTCTTCTCTGAACTCTCACTGAAAAGAACAATGTGAATTACTCCAGTTTTCACATAAATTCGACAATTAGAATTTCTTGGGGAGAATTCCGCCCTGTGTGCAAACCACAGCTTTTTATTTGTTAAAAAGCACAATCCCTGACATTACAATGGGGTACCAGTTAAATGGACTGTTTTGTCCTGGATGGTGTTGAGCATCTTGAGTGTTTTTGGAGTTGGTAATAGCAAAAGCATGAGTCCTAACATTACATTCTACTTTTCTCTCCCTCACTTATATTAGGTCAGCATTCTATTGGCCTTTTTTGATCATTTTCTGTACTTGCTCATGTAATTCTAATTTTGTTTAAAAGCATATCATCACAAGCACACTTTTTTTCCCTTTGGGAAAGAGAAGGGAAGGATTTCCTCACTAATTTTCAGCCCATTGAACCACATTATGAATACCTTTACATGGCCAACAAGTCCTGGCATTGGACTTAAAACCAGAGCTTTTGGGTTAGAGGTAGGAATACTATCACTCTGCCTCATCCCTCGCTCAATAGTTGGTGCATACCTGGAACCTGCAAGTCTATTTGGATCACCGTTTCTAGCTTTTCACAATTTAGAAAGTACACTGTTATTTCCCTTTTAAGTGTAATGTGCACGATCTCAGATATACTTACTTGAAATCTATTTGTCACAATTTTGACTATTCATTTAATCTTTCAATTATTCTTTGTAATGTTGTGCCTCCATCTGCACTTCTTACAGTACTGCCTATCTTTGTCCCATCAGCAAATGTGGTTATGTGGCTTTCTATCCCATCATCTAATTTATTGCGTAATTATGGAGAACAGTTATGGTGGCAACACAGATGCCGGTGGGATCCCACTAGCCACATTCATTCAAGTATCTGTCCATTATTTCTATTCTCATCTCCTGCCAGTCAACCAATTTTTTACCAGCTCAATAATTTGCCTTGAATTCCATGAGTTCCAACTTAAACTAACAGCTGTTAGGGACTGTACCAAATGCCTTTTTAAAGTCCAGATAAACAATATTCATAATGTTCAATCCAAGTTAACTATTCAAAAAACTCAGTCATGTTCATCAGACATGACCTACCTGTTAGTTACCTATACTCAGTCTCTCTGATCAGTTAAAAACATTCAGTCTGCCTATCCTTGCTTGAGTATCCCCAAAAACAGACCTTAGACTGACTGATCTATACTCCTGGTTTCCCTCCCACACTTTTCTTAAGTTGTGTATTCCATGCACAATCTTTCCGAAATCAAGATAAATTTGGCAGTCGGCATCTGCAATATTCTTGCCTAATTTCTTTAAAACTCTGGAATAGAACCTTGTCTTGGGGAATTTGTCAATCTTTAGTGCCATTATTGATTTTATTAGTGTTAACTTGCTTACTTAAATGTTGGTAAGTCCCTGACTTTGGTCAATATTAGC
The DNA here is from genome assembly GCF_964213995.1 of Mustelus asterias. Lineage (NCBI taxonomy): Eukaryota > Metazoa > Chordata > Chondrichthyes > Carcharhiniformes > Triakidae > Mustelus > Mustelus asterias. The sequence goes on along the minus strand of NC_135804.1, from coordinate 76,495,033 downwards.
ATCCTTTGAGTGTCTGGCATGTTGAATTTTCATCCATTATAAATACTGATGCAAAGTAATAATTCGTACTTGGTTAGCTCATTTGGCTGGATGGCTGGTTAGTGATGCAGAACAATGCCAACAATGTGAGTTCAATTCCCATACTGGCTGAGGTTATTCATGAAGGCCCTGCCTTCTCAACCTTAGGGGAGAGCAGTCTATGACCATCTGGGACTATGCTTACTTTACTGTTTATTCAACACAACCTCCATTTCCTTATTTTCCTTGATAATATTAGTGCTATCAGTTTTTAAGGAGCACATATTACTTTCAATCCTTTTTCATAATGTAATTGTAAACATTTTTGTCTTCATTTTGATATCCGTTGCAACTTTATTTTCACATTTCATTTTTGTTCTATCTGCTTTGCTGCCCTTTTCTATTCTTTGTGTCCACCTCACTTTTCAGAATCTGTGAGTTTCTTTGCATGTGTGTGTTTTTCCTTTTAGATTTGTGTTGTCAGTTCCCTCTTTGCTTGTCTATGATGTCCTTTATAGCACACAGAGTTCTTGCCACTTGAGCAAAGAACCTGACTCTGGACCACATTAGTTCTTTCTGAAGCCCACTCTACAGGTTTTCTGTCAGTTTAATCATTAAAAGATTGTTTTCCCCATTTACCATGGACAGTCTCTGTCTCTTTCCATTGAAGTCGACATTATCTAAGTTGTTTTAGTAGCACTTTCATGCTTCACTCTTTCAAATGCTATCTTGAACTTGAACATATTATAATCAGCATTATCCATGCACCATTAGGCAGTTATAACTAAATCTGGCTTTTTACTTATTATTAAATCTAACATGACACATTTCCTTTTGTAGGTTCTAGGACTTATTGCTGCGGAAAATTATCCTGGACATACTCAATGAATTCATTATTGTTTGAAATGTTCTGGTCCATTTATCCCAATCTAAATAAAATGTAAAATCTCTTATTCTGCCTTTGCCATATGCTTGCCTAATCTCTGCATTTATACAATCTACCACTTCATTGCTACTACTAGAAGACCTTCACAAAACTCTCTTTTAAATCCTTCTTTTATATTAAATTCTAAGATTCATTTGCCATTTTAATGTCTACTTTGCAAGTTTGATAGGGGTTTCTTGTATTACGTTATGCCTTTTTCCAATATTAACTATATTTTATTATGGCGCAAATTGCAAAGTTTGAAATTATATATCTGATCGCAAAGTCCATGTCATCAATGGAAATTTTAACCAATAGTGGTCCCAAACCACTTCTATTCTCTTGCCAGTCTTCTCTATTTGGTAGTCAGTTTGTTGTCCATTCAGCTACTTGTCCCCTGACTCAGTATCCTCTGACCGCAATCATCAGTGTACTAAGTAGCAGCTCATTGAAGGACTTTTGATGTATTTCACATTTACTACATCATCATTGTCTATTCATTCCATTTTTAAAAAGAATTCAGTAAATTTAATTGACCAATTCCTTCCCTTATTAAAGTCCATGCTGACTGTAGTGAATACTCTATTATTTTTAGAGTTTTGGCATTTTTCTATTATGTATTGGATTAATCTTTCTTGCCAGCTAATCCGCTTCACTGATGCTGACTGAAGAATGAATATTGATTGAGGACATTCCATGGGATCTTTCACATCCATCTGAGAAGGTGAAGGAATCATTGAATCCCTACATTGCAGAAGGAAACCATTCGGCCCATCGAGTTTACACTGACCACAATCCAACCCTATTCCTGTAACCCCACATATTGGAAAAGTGAATCGTGTGGAGGACGGAGAAGATCTGCAGAGAGATTTGGACAGGCTGAGTGAGTGGGTGAGGATATGGCAAATGGAGTATAACGTTGAGAAATGCGAGGTTATACACTTTGGAGGAAATAATAACAAATGGGATTACTATCTCAATGGAAACAAATTAAAACATGCTACCGTGCAAAGGGACCTGGGGGTCCTTGTGCATGAGATGCAAAAGCCCAGTCTGCAGGTACAACAGGTGATCAAGAAGGCAAATGGGATGTTGGCCTATATTGCGAAGGGGATAGAATATAAAAGCAGGGATGTCTTGATGCACCTGTACAGGGCATTGGTGAGGCCGCAGCTGGAATACTGTGTGCAGTATTGGTCCCCTTATATGAGGAAGGATATATTGGCATTGGAGGGAGTGCAGAGAAGGTTCACCAGGTTGATACCGGAGATGAGGGGTTTGGATTATGAGGAGAGGCTGAGGAGATTGGGTTTGTACTCGTTGGAGTTTAGAAGGATGAGGGGGGATCTTATGGAGACTTATAAGATAATGCGGGGGCTGGATAGGGTGGAGGCGGAGAGATTCTTTCCACTTAGTAAGGAAGTTAAAACTAGAGGACACAGCCTCAAAATAAAGGGGGGTCGGTTTAAGACAGAGTTGAGGAGGAACTTCTTCTCCCAGAGGGTGGTGAATCTCTGGAATTCTCTGCCCACTGAGGTGGTGGAGGCTACCTCGCTGAATATGTTTAAAGCGCGGATGGATGGATTCCTGATCGGTAAGGGAATTAAGGGTTATGGGGATCAGGCGGGTAAGTGGTACTGATCCACGTCAGATCAGCCATGATCTTATTGAATGGCGGGGCAGGCTCGAGGGGCTAGATGGCCTACTCCTGCTCCTATTTCTTATGTTCTTATGTTCTTATTTACCCTGCTAATCCCCTGACACTAGTGTCAATTTAGCATGGCCAATCAACCTAACCCACATATCTTTGGACTGTGGGAAGAAACCAGAGCACACGGAGGAGACCCACGGAGACACGGGGAGAATTTGCAAACTCCATACAGGCAGTAATCCGAGGTCGGAATTGAACTTGGGCCCCTGGTGTTGTGAGCCAGCCTGCTAATCACTGTGCCACCATACCGCCCGAACTCTGGTCTAACATCTTATCCAAAAGGTAACCTATCCAACAGCAGATCTGGATTATTCTGTGCTGAGTGCAGCTTGAACGCACATCTCTTGATTTAGGGGCAAGCGTGTTAACCACTGAACCACACCTGATAACTGCATCATTTTATAAATCAGGAGCTGTGATGTGAAGCAATGAGGAAGAATGGTTCAGCTGCATTACTTTCAAATTACCCAAGGGAGTGGTTTATTTGTGCGACACACTCCATCTGATCCTTTGAGAACAGCAAAACTAGTTCTCAGCTATCAGCTGTAAATAATGTAATCCTAAAACATTTCATGTCCTGGAGTCCAGGTTCCATCTCATTGGTTATTGTTTCATCAAATGCTGGGATTATTAACAAAAAGGAACAATAAAAATAACAACAAAAAAATGAGTCATAAATATACAATCAACGAATTGCAGTAAAAATGTTCAACATTAATCAAACAGACCATTGTACTCAGCAAACTACCCAGCCTTCAGGAGAACAGTGACCACGACACCATACAACCCTGTCACAGCAACCTCTGCAATACTTGCCGGATCATTGACACAGATGCCATCATCTCACGTGAGAATACCATCCACCAGATACACAGTACATACTCTTGTGATGGGGCCAACATTGTCTACCTGATACGCTGCAGGAAAGGATGCCGCAAGGCATGGTACATTGGCGAGACCATGCAGATGCTATGACAACAAATGAATGGACACCGCTCGACAATCACCAGGCAGGAGTGTTCCCTTCCTGTGGGGGGCACTTCAGCAGTCACGGGCATTCAGCCTCTGATCTTTGGGTAAGCGTTCTCCAAGGCGGCCTTCACGACACATGACAATGCAGAATCGCTGAGCAGAAACTGATAGCCATGTTCTGCAAACATGAGGACAGCCTCAACCGGGATCTTGGGTTCATGTCTCACTATCTGTAACTCCCACGACTTGCCTGGGCTTGCAAAATCTCGCTAACTGTCCTGGCTGCAGACAATTCACACGTGTTTACCATGAGCTTGACCCTCTCTCCACTTGCATTGTCTGCACCTGTAAAGACTTGATTACCTGTTAAGACTTGCATTCCAACCATTATCTTGTAATTGAGTTTGTGTCTATATATGCCCTATTTGTGAACCAAACTCTTCACTCACCTGATGAAGGGGCAACGCTCCGAAAGCTCGTTCTACCAAATAAACCTGTTGGACTTTAACCTGGTGTTGTGAAACTACTTACTATGCCTACCCCAGTCCAATGCCAGCAACTCCACATCATGTATGGTAAGCAATGAAGCAGGCATTACATTGCAATGATAAACTTACCCAAAAGTCAGGAATAGATTTCTTACTGAATATTACCTCTAACTAAACACTAATATTGCAGTAACACACCTTCCCTGACACTATGGATCAATTTATTACTGGATTGCAAATTTAAACTACTGCATTTAATAATTACTTAAACACTAATTTAACTAAATTCCAATATTTTAAGTTCCTCAACTCTCCTAACCTTTTTGTCCCTAGTTGCCTCATTCGCCCTTCCCATTTTTCCATCTGTTGAATTTTATTCTTCAACAATAATCCCACCGAAGTCATCTGTACATTCTTTCACCACTTTTCTTCGCTGAGATCTCAAGCTGGAAATCCTCTCTTGCACCATTTCAGAGCAAAAAGCCCTGGACTTTTATTGGATGCTGAAAGCTAGGCAGATAAATTTTCTTGGGAATCTCATTCCACCGGTGGTTATTTGGAAGAAGGCCACTCTAGAGACTTGAACACACAAAGAGGCTACACTCTGGTGCAGTACTGAGGGAGTGCTGCACTGTAAAGATGCTGTCTTTCAGATGGGACGGCCAGATGCCCTGGTTGCCTTCTCAAAAGGCTGAAAAGGATCTCTTGGCAATATTTCAAAGAAGAAACCAATAGTTCTTGCCAATATTTATTCTTCAATTAACATCACAAAAAAAATTATGTGGTCATTATCACATTGTCATCTGTGGGATCTGGCTGTTGAATTGGCTGCTGAATTTCATACATTACAAAAGTGCCTCATTGGCTATAAAGCACTTTGGGATATCCTGCGGTCATGAAAAATGCTGTATAAATGTAAATCTTTCTTTTCTTTCTTTTGTTCAGTAGCTCCCTCTCAACCTTCCTTTGAAGTTAGAGTAGAGAGTGAAGAATGTTCTGAGGATATTGATTCCCTGGGTTTGCTCTCCAACTGAAAGGCCAGGCTTGTAAAACTGATGGACTTGAATCATAAAAGTCAATATGATGCTGTTTGACAAATGAATCTAGGAAGAGAACAAATTTATCAGTGACTCACTATTTTCAGGAGCATGACAGGAATTAAGAAAGAAAAGAACTTGTGTTTATATAGAGCCAATCATGAGTTTTGGATGTCTCAAAATTCTTTATGGTCAATGAGGAGTGGTCGTTGTTGTAATATAGGAAATGTGGCAGTCAACTTGTGCACAGCAAACTCCCACAAACAGCCAGATGATTTATTTGGAGAGTGTTGAGAGGTAAATCTTGTTGAATTGATAAATTGATCAATCGACGTTGAAAGACAATGGGGAGAACTACTGTGTTGTTATTAAAAATTATGACCATGAGATTTTTTACATCCATTTGCAAGGGTTTAATATTGCATCTTAAAGATGATGGCCTAAGAGTGCTGTTCCCTCTTCACTCCAATGTGTCAGCCAAGATTATGCATACAAGCTTCTTGATTAGACCTTGAACTCAAAACTTTCACACACAGGGGTGAAAGCACTACTACTGGGTCATGGCTGTCAACATGATCAAGCATCACCACAGTCCTCAAAGGGTTAACCTCTGGAAATAGAGATTGAGCATTTCACAGCTTAACACGATTGCTTATTGAAATTTCCTTTCACCAATATGTCAATGAAATTCACATGACTTTCTCAATTATCAAGGATTCTTAACCTCTTAAGTTCATGCATTAAGGTGATGAAAACCAGACATTAAGGTGAAAGTTCCTTTACAAATGCCAATGCAGCTGTATAAGTTAATGATCAAAATTTTGGGAAATGAAATTTATTGTGAACAAGGAGAGGAGCAGACTATTTCTGAATGGTCTGAAGGCTTACGTTCTTCCTTACGTTCCTTCCTCTTAGCATGTAGTCTGCAAATTATTTTTATTCACTATGGAAATGGTAGTCCACTTACAACAATCGAGAGGATACAGAAATAGAATGTGCGCAAAAATGACGTGAAAACAAACATTGTGCAGATTCCAGCAAAAGACAAATAGCGGTTCCAGAGAAATGATGAATTTAAAGTGACAGGGCCTGATCCTCACTGGGGTTGTAATTCCAGGCTGACCAAACAAGCCCCTGAGGTTTGTGCTGCATATCGATTGCAAACAGTCTGTATTTGCTGGCAGAGCTTGAATTCAGCTTTTGCCTGGGGCAAGGAAGCTCTTCCAAAAAAATCAAGCTTCATCTACACGAACAGAGCAACATGGAAAACCCAAACATCACAGGCGTTTATTTATTTATTTAAAAGTAAGGTCGGCCATCAGAAGCTGCTGTTCAAACAAAATCCCCCAAAGGCACAGTGCTATATATAGCATTCTGCTCTTCTCAGTAGCATTAACCTAGATTCCTGTTTGGTCTGCTAGTTCCGTTTACTTTCGCTTAAAGGGAAGTGGTAGTCACTTAGCTCAAAGGGTCAGCGTTCAAAAATTATATGACAAAATCAAAAGGATGTAATTAAAAAGAAAAAAGCAAAATACTGCGGATGCTGGAATCTGAAACAAAAACAGTAAATGCTGGAAAATCTCAGCAGGTCTGACAGCATCTGTGGGGAGAGAATAGAGCCAACGTTTTGGGTCTAGATGACCCTTTGTTAGAACTAATTGAAAAGAAAGAATGGAGTTTATGTCATGCATGTCATGACTTATGGGCATGACAAAGAATATACAGGTCATTTTGGTTCAAACAATCCAGACCGATATTTCTGTTCTCTTTGAGCCTCTTCCCTAACCCTGCATCATCTAACCCTATTAACACAACCCTCTATTCCCTTCACCCTAATATATTTGTCAAGCTTTCATTTCAATCCAGTGATACTATCTGACTCAATCACTCAATAGTTGTGATTTCCACATTTTCCCAATTCGCTGTTTTTTTTGCTGACTATCTTATATTGATGATCTCTCGTTATGCTCTTCCCCACAAGTGGAAACATTGGGCTTGATTTTCACAGAGATAGAATGTCTTCAGAGTCATTCAAAAATGGTCTTGAATCTGGGATTCCCACCCCCATTTCCAATGTTCAGTGGCACATGGGTAGAGGGTGAGAGTAATGAGGGCACATCCTGCATTCTTGACCTGGTTGGGCTCCAAGACAGGGAAGGCACCTCCAAAACCCCCCCAAAGCCCCCAATTGCAATTTTCATGGAGTCAGTCCAGCTTCTCCATGACTTGTGATTCATGTCCCTGAGAGGAGTTGTGAACCATTGTCTGGATTCAGGGACCTTTTGAAAGGTAAGTTCAAATGGCCTTACCCATGATCCCCATGCCCCCTCCATACCAACTCATGCTAAATTGCCACCTCACTGACCTCTAATGGCCCCTCATACTCTCCATGCCAATTTATGGCATGTCTATGCTTATTCACCCAGTATAAACACTGTACAGAACCAGTGAACTCTACAGTAACAATGGCGGTGAAACTTCTTAAAAACACCTGTTTATAATTTTCTTAAAAACAAAGTACAGCTACTGCAACCCCTTTCTCCCATAATATATTGGACCAGAAGTAAACTATTTGGCCTATTGGGTCTATTCCCAGTTGACATCCTGTACAGAACCAATTAACTCTAGTAATAATTGCATGTGTGGCACTGGTTAAAAACACCCATTCATAATTTTCTTAAAAACACTGTTGTTGGCAGAACCTTATAAAACCATCAATCAACCAGACCTGTGAAGTATCAATAAGAAAATCTATAAGGCTTTACACCCTTTTATATTGTGGAAATAAATATTGAGCCATTGACAAAAGAGATCACAGGTAATACAGTGCATCATAAAACAGTAAATCAAGCAAAGTTAATTTATCTGCATGTGCATCAACAAAGTTAATCCTTTATTGAAGTCTAGGCTTTCAGTCAATTGTAACTTTAAAGATCAGGATGATTGATACTGTTATAGAGTGGTGCCAACAGCACTGTTTTCAAGAAAATTATGAACGGGTGTGTTTAACCAGTTCCACACATGCAATTGTTACCACAGAGTTAATTTGTTCTGTACAGGATGTCTACTGAGAGTAGACCCGATGGGCCAAATGGCCTACTTCTGCTCCTATGTACTATGGGAGAAAGGGCATAGAAGTGCCATGAGTTGGCATGGAGGGTATGGGGGTATGTAGGAACTATGGAAAATGGGTGGGGTGGTAATGGGCTATGAATGATGAGGAATAAAGGGCCTAAAATGTAAGAAAACAACTAGGACTAAGTCACAGAGGACCAAAGTAGCCTGCCTTGGCACTAAGCTATCCCTGTGACTACCCCCAATCTGCTTCCGGGGTGGTGGGCTCCTGCCTACCTGTGTGAAAATTGGTCTGACGGTGTACTTTCCACTGAAACAGGTTTGCTGAGTCGGGAAGCTTCCCAACTCAAGTTACCTGCCTTGGTAATGAAAATCCGGCCCATTTCTTCTGTGTCTACTCCATCAAACCCTTTCATGATTTTAAAGGCCTCAATTAGATCCAACCTCAGATTTCTGTTTTCAAGTTTAAAGAGACCTAGACTGTTCATTCTTTCCTGTTAGCTATAACCTCACAGTTCCCATTTCATCATTGTAAATCTTTTTTTCTGCAACTCCTCCAGTGCCTCTAGATCCCATACATTATATGATAGCCGGACTGTACATCATATTCCAAGTGTGGCCTAACCACCGATCCAGATTTAGTATCATTCAAATCAAGCTGAGGAGAATTTTTTTTTTCTTCTAAGTATATAAAATATATAGAAGTATATTTTCTTCTAAGTATACATCAGTATATAGAGGTGCCAACCAGAGAGGATGCAATATTGGATCTCCTATTGGGAAATGAGTTAAGGCAGGTGATGGATGTGAATGTGAGGGAACACTTTGGATCCAGTGATCATAATGCCATTAGTTTCAACCTGATCATGGATAAGGATAGATCTGGTCCTCGGGTTGAAGTTCTGAACTGGAAAAAGGCCAAATTTGATGAAATGAGAAGGGATCTGGGAAGTGTGGATTGGCAGAGGCTGTTCTCTGGTAAGGATGTAAATGGAAAGTGGGAAGCATTCAAAGGAGAAATTTTGAGAGTGCAGAGTTTGTATGTTCCTGTCAGGATTAAAGGCAAAGTAAATAGGAATAAGGAACCTTGGTTCTCGAGGGAGATTGTAACACTGATTAAGAGGAAGAGAGAGTTGTATGAAATGTACAGGCAGCAAGGAACAGATCAGGATTTGTGAAGGGTAAATCGTGCCTCACAAATTTGATTGAATTTTTTGAGGAGGTAACTAGGTGTGTTGATGAAGGTAGGGCGGTTGATGTCATATACATGGATTTTAGTAAGGCGTTTGATAAGGTCCCCCATGGTCGGCTTATGATGAAAGTAAGGAGGTGTGGGATAGAGGGAAAGTTGGCCGATTGGATAGGTAACTGGCTATCTGATCGAAGACAGAGGGTGGTGGTGGATGGAAAATTTTCGGACTGGAGGCAGGTTGCTAGCGGAGTGCCGCAGGGATCGGTGCTTGGTCCTCTGCTCTTTGTGATTTTTATTAATGACTTAGAGGAGGGGGCTGAAGGGTGGATCAGTAAATTTGCTGATGACACCAAGATTGGTGGAGTAGTGGATGAGGTGGAGGGGTGTTGTAGGCTGCAAAGAGACATAGATAGGATGCAAAGCTGGGCTGAAAAATGGCAAATGGAGTTTAACCCTGATAAATGTGAGGTGATTCATTTTGGTAGGACTAATTTAAATGTGGATTACAGGGTCAAAGGTAGGGTTCTGAAGACTGTGGAGGAACAGAGAGATCTTGGGGTCCATATCCACAGATCTCTAAAGGTTGCCACTCAAGTGGATAGAGCTGTGAAGAAGGCATATAGTGTGTTAGCTTTTATTAACAGGGGGTTGGAGTTTAAGAGCCGTGGGGTTATGCTGCAACTGTACAGGACCTTGGTGAGACCGCATTTGGAATATTGCGTGCAGTTCTGGTCACCTCACTATAAGAAGGATGTGGAAGCGCTGGAAAGAGTGCAGAGGAGATTTACCAGGATGCTGCCTGGTTTGGAGTGTCGGTCTTATGAGGAAAGGTTGAGGGAGCTGGGGCTGTTCTCTCTGGAGCGGAGGAGATTGAGGGGAGACTTAATAGAGGTTTATAAAATGATGAAGGGGATAGATCGAGTGAACGTTCAAAGACTATTTCCTCGGGTGGATGGAGCTATTACAAGGGGGCATAACTATAGGGTTCATGGTGGGAGATATAGGAAGGATATCAGAGGTAGGTTCTTCACGCAGAGAGTGGTTGGGGTGTGGAATGGACTGCCTGCAGTGATAGTGGAGTCAGACACTTTAGGAACATTTAAGCGGTTATTGGATAGGCACATGGAGCACACCAGGATGGTAGGGAGTGGGATAGCTTGATCTTGGTTTCAGATGAAGGTCGGCACAACATCGTGGGCCGAAGGGCCTGTTCTGTGCTGTACTGTTCTATGTCTATGTCTATGTCAGATGCTCGAGGAGTATAAAAAGTACAAGAAGCTACTTAAGAGGGAAATCAGGAAGGCTAAAAGAAGACATGAGGTTGCTTTGGCAGACAGAGTGAAGGAAAATCCAAAGAGCTTCTATAGGTATGTTAGGAGCAAAAGGATAGTGAGGGATAAAATTGGTCCTCTTGAAGACCAGAGTGGTAGACTGTGTATGGAACCAAAAGAGATGGGGGAGATACTAAATGGTTTTTTTGCATCCGTATTTACTGAGGAAACGGGCGTGGAGTCTACTGAAATAGGGCAAACAGGTAGGGAGGTCATGGAACCTTTACAGATTAAAGGGGAGGAGGTGCTTGCTGTCTTGAGGCAAATCAGAGTGGATAAATCCCCAGGACCGGACAGGGTATTCTCACAGACCTTGAGGGAAGCTAGTGTTGAACTTGCAGGGGCCCTGTGTGGTGGACCTCAGTTGTGCCTTTGTCCTAGATGGACCACCGTTGTGTGTGCTTGTCATACCTGGACACATCCCCTTCCAGTTTGGTTCCTCCCCTCGGCACCTAGTATAAAGGTGGCTGTCTCCTCCCCCTTGTTCAGTCCAGGTTGGTTATTTGTTGGGATCTGCTCCTGATTCTGTTGTGAATAAAAGGCTACACTTATATTGGCATATCGGTAGTCTTTCGCCTTATTGAATCATCATAGAATCATAGAAACCCTACAGTACAGAAAGAGGCCATTCGGCCCATCGAGTCTGCACCGACCACAATCCCACCCAGGCCCTACCCCCATATCCCTACATATTTTACCCGCTAGTCCCTCTAATCTACACATCCCAGGACACTAAGGGGCAATTTTAGCATGGCCAATCAACCTAACCCGCACATCTTTGGACTGTGGGAGGAAACCGGAGCACCCGGAGGAAACCCACGCAAACACGAGGAGAATGTGCAAACTCCACACAGACAGTGACCCAAGCCGGGAATCGAACCCAGGTCCCTGGAGCTGTGAAGCAGCAGTGCTAACCACTGTGCTACCATGCCACATCACCCTGGCAGACACCCTGGCAGACATATTTAAAATGTCAGTATTCATGGGGGAGGTGCCGGATGATTGGAGGGTGGCTCATGTTGTTCCGTTGTTTAAAAAAGGTTCCAAAAGAAATCCGGGAAATTATAGGCCAGTAAGTTTGACGTCGGTGGTGGGCAAGTTATTGGAAGGTGTGATAAGGGATAGGATCTGCAAACATTTGGATAGACAGGGACTTATTAGGGAGAGTCAACATGGCTTTGTGCGTGGTAGGTCATGTTTGACCAATCTGTTAGAGTTTTTTGAGGAGGTTACCAGGAAAGTGGATGAAGGGAAGGCGGTGGATGTTGTCTACCTGGATTTCAGCAAGGCCTTTGATAAGGTCCCTCATGGGAGGTTAGTTAGGAAGGTTCAGTCGCTGGGTATACATGGGGAGGTAGTAAATTGGATTAGACACCGGGTCAATGGAAGAAGCCAGAGAGTGGTTGTGGCGGATTGCTTCTCTGAGTGGAAGCCTGTGACTAGTGGTGTGCCGCAGGGATCGGTGTTGGGTCCATTGTTGTTCGTCATCTATATCAATGGTCTAGATGATAATGTGGTAAATTGGATCAGCAAATTTGCTGATGATACAAAGATTGGAGGTGTAGTGGACAGTGAGGAAGGTTTTCAAAGCTTGCAGAGGGATTTGGACCAACTAGAAAAATGGCCTTTATAAATCGGAGTATCGAGTATAAAAGTTGGAGTGTTATGGTAAGGTTATATAAGGCATTGGTGAGGCTGAATTTAGAGTATTGTGTACAGTTTTGGTCACCTAGTTACAGGAAGGATGTAAATAAGGTTGAAAGAGTGCAGAGAAGGTTCACAAGGATGTTGCCGGGACTTGAGAAGCTGAGTTACAGAGAGAGATTGAATAGGTTGGGACTTTATTCCCTGGAGCATAGAAGAATGAGGGGAGATTTGATAGAGGTGTATAAGATTTTGATGGGTATAGATAGAGTGAATGCAAGCAGGCTTTTTCCACTGAGGCTGGGGAGAAAAAAACCAGAGGGCATGGGTTAAGGGTGAAAGGAGAAAAGTTTAAAGGGAATATTAGGGGGGGCTTCTTCACGCAGAGAGTGGTGGGAGTGTGGAATGAGCTGCCGGATAAAGTGGTAAACGCGGGGTCACTTTTAACATTTAAGAAAAACTTGGACAGGTTCATGGATGAGAGGGGTGTGGAGGGATATGGTCCAAATGCAGGTCAGTAGGACTAGGCAAAAAATGGTTCGGTCCAGGCCAAAAGGCCTGTTTCTGAGCTGCAATTTTCTATGGTTCTATGGTTCTGAGAGGTTTGTGAGTTGGTGGAACTCTTTCCTTCAGAGAGAGATGGAGGCATTGAATATTTTTAAGACTGAGTCAGAAAGGTTCTTGATTGGTAAGTGAATCAAAGTATATAAGGGGTGGAACGGAAGTGGAGTTGAGGCCACAATCAGATCAGCCATAATCTTATTGAATGGTGGAACAAGCAGGAGGGGCAGAATGGCTTGTACTGCTCCTAATTTAGATGGTTAAATGTTCACATGTACTTTCCAATTACACTTCCACACTGTAAGTTTACTAATGTATTTTTGTATTTTTTTGCAACCCACCTCGTCAGGGACCACCCCCCAATTAGGTGTTCGTAACATTGGAAATTGTGTTTTTGATTCCACAGTCTAATTTGTTCATAAAACTTGTGAATGAAAGTTCAAGGCATGTATTGATCCTTTTGGGCCCAATTTCCCACTTTTACCACTCAGAACAGCTATTCTTTATCCTTAGCTCAGTGATAGGATACAACTGGGATTTTTGAGGGGTGTTTTTGCGACAGGAAGGCTGTTTCCAATGGGGTTCCACAGGGCTGAGTACTAGACCCCTGCTTTTTGTGGTATGTATTAATGATTTGGACATAAGTGTCAGGGGCATGATCAAGAAGTTTGCAGACAACACAAAATGAGCAGTGTGACTGATAGTGAAGAGGAAAGCTGCAGCCCCCAGTGTTACAGACAGGAAAGAGAAACTGAACTTCTTAATCCTCTCTGCACCAGTCTGCAAGCAGAAGTGTTTTTGAATTATTTTGAAAATAAGCTGTGGTGTGTTTCCCCAAACCCTCTGTTTCTGTGTTCCAATTTAATAATCACTCGCAGCAACCTCGCATTCTGATTCACTCAAAAGGTTCGTTCAATTCTGGTCGCCACACTACCAGAAGGATGTGGAGGCTTTGGAGAGGGTACAGAAAAGATTTACCAGGATGTTGCCTGGTCTGGAGGGCATTAGCTATGAGGAGAGGTTGGAGAAACTTGGTTTGTTCTCACTGGAGCGACGGAGGTTGAAGGGAGACCTGATAGAAGTCTACAAGATTATGAGAGGCATGGACAGAGTGGATAGTCAGAAGCTTTTTCCCAGGGTGGAAGAGTCAATTACTAGGGGGCACAGGTTTAAGGTGCAAGGGGCAAGTTTTAAAAGAGATGTACGAGGCAGATTTTTTACAGAGAGTGGTGGGTGCCTGGAACTCGTTGCCGGGGGAGGTAGTGGAAACGGATACGGTAGTGACTTTTAAGGGGCATCTTGACAGGTACATGAATGAGATGGGAATAGAGGGATATGGTCCCTGGAAGTGTAGGGGATTTTAGTTAAGTCGGGCAGCATGTTCGGTGCAGGCTTGGAGGGCCGAAGGGCCTGTTCCTCTGCTGTAATTGTCTTTGTTCTTTGTCATTCACTTTCAACCCAGGGTTGTGGGGTCGGGAGGAGGGTTTTTCCCCCCCCCTCTACACACACACACACACACACGCACGCGCATGTCCATACACACATGTGCGCATGTAAACACACAGACACACAGACACACACACACACACACACAGTAAGAAGAGTATTAGGCTGGCCACAAAGGACATGGGGGATCATTGATAGATCTTCCCGTGGGTTTCATGGAGTAGGAGCTTACTCATTGAGCAAGCGGAGATCCACCCAATGAGAAGTGGTCAGCAGGGGCTTAAACCTGCTGCTCAACCCAGATAGGTGTTGTCGGCCCCGAGGTGTAGATTGTCTGGCTGTGAGCCGCAAGTGTGGCTCTTGTCTTGGTACATAATATAGGGTCTTTGTTGATGGGAAACTGGCATTTGGCTGAATTACTACATTGCTACATTTTTTTCCCCATTTCTCCTTCCAGACAACCTCGGTAATTCAAGAATCTTCTCCAATAAGAAAAAGCCATTATACCTCTTTTCTGGAAACTCAAACCTTATGATAGAGTAGGTAAGACTGGGCCCAGTATACAGAGTGCATCTGTTACTTCTTCTGTTCTAACAACATTGAAGGAGATGAAAAAGAAAGGGTGATATTGTTGATGGCCTGCGGGGTCCAACTTTAAGTGTGATAAAATATCTGATCTGTCCGGATGCCTCGATTCCAAAATGTTTTTAAGGACCTAGTAGATCTGGTTAAATGCCACTACAACCCAAAGCCCTCTGTTATACATTCAGAGACATCGCTTCAATGTGGCTGGGAGAACTCTTGGGGAACCTGTCACTGAGTTCTTGGTTAGGATGCGGAAATTAGCAGGATATTGTGAACTTGGACGGCCTCTTAATGAAATGTTGCGGGACCGATTGGTATGTGATATGATTGACCTAATTACCCAAAAGAAGCTGTTGGCAGAATAAAAAACATTGAAATACCCTTATGACTTGAGAACACAGAAAAGGGGGCTCAAGAACTACAGGGGCATCAGGCAACAATGGGGGGAGCGCATTATGCAATCAGTCCTCGGTAGAGAGTACTTGTATAAATCAAGTGTTAAAGGTGTCAATATAGGAACCTTAATATCACCACTAGCCAGTCAAGGAAAGGCAGTAACGACTCCAGGAGTATTAAAGAGTATACTTCAGAAAGGTGCAGTTGCCTGTCGACAGATTATTGCAAACATTGTCAAAGGACACAACCACGCTAAAGATTCAGGAACAGGCAAAATGCATCCTGCCTCATAAAAAAGTCAAGGCCAGTACTTGACCATTCCATGCAACATCCCCTCTTCCAGAGACAGGGACATTACAACAGAGTTTTATCATCACAGCAAAGGTTTACCCGATAATGTTAAGATTATTGGTGAATAGCCATCTCTTGAAGATGGAGGTGGACACAGGAGCTGGACATATAAGCTTGTTATATAGAATCCATACAGTGTAGAAGGAGGCCATTCGGTCCATCAAGCCTGCACCAACAACAATCCCACCCAGACCCTATCGCCGTAACCCCACATATTTAGCCTGCTAATCCCCCTGACAATTTACCATGGCCAATCGACCTAACCCACACATCTTTGGACTGTGGGAGGAAACCGGAGCACCTGGAGGTGGCCCACGCAGACACGGGGAGAACGTGCAAACTCCACACAGACAGTGACCCAAGCCTGGAATCGAACCAGGTCCCTGGTGCTGGGAGCAGCAGTGCTAACCACTGTGCCACCGAGCTGCCCTAAGATATATTTAAATATATATATTTAAAAGGGGTGTTATGACGCAGATGTTGACTCCCTAAAGAAGTAACGCCAAATCTCCCAGAGAGGAATACCTTGTCTCATAATCTGTTAAAATCTGTGTGGGAAGGTGAACTGTCCTTCAGTAATGTTCAGTAGTTAACTAATAGAAATACCTGACACTCACTTTAAGATGAACACTTAACAATTTATTTATTTAACTAACAGGGAACTTTAACTGAACA
Source organism: Mustelus asterias (assembly GCF_964213995.1). NCBI lineage: Eukaryota > Metazoa > Chordata > Chondrichthyes > Carcharhiniformes > Triakidae > Mustelus > Mustelus asterias. The sequence goes on along the minus strand of NC_135804.1, from coordinate 76,478,626 downwards.
AATAGCATACCAAATAAAATAAGATTCTACTTGAATGCTGTTCAAATAAATACAATGCCCATTCATTAACAAAAAAAATAGAGTTTTGTCATTCTCAAAAAATATATAGCCAGGTTTTGTGTCTTTCAGAACCTTCTGGAGTTCCTCAGTTGATTTCTCTGTCTGTGAATTATTTTTGATTTGGTACCTTTCGTTCATTAGAAGCTGTGTTCCCTTAAGAGATATATAAAGCTGGCGGGGTGGAGAGCTGTTCTCTCCCTCTCGAGACTTGAGAGGTGGCAGTTGCTAACTAACCATTTTTCCCCCTTGCACACTCAGATTGGCCTGCTGTTGTCAACAACATCAAATTCAAATCTTATAGGTTCTTGGTAGCTGGGTGCCAGCTTAAAATTGATTGGGCAAAATTCAAACACAAACAGGTTGCCTTGTCAATACGACTGCTTGACTTTTTGATACAAATGTTTCAGCTTGGACTTTGGATGTACTTTGCATTTTAAACTTCCAAGTACTGAAACAAAATACCAGCTTTTAAAGGGATCATGCAATGTTTTATCCTTCTGGCATTTTTTTCACATTCTTTACATCTTTACAAACTCAACTTCGCAAAGGGGTGCATGGTTGATTTAAGAGGTGACCACTTGATTTGATGGTAACATCAGTAGGGTCTTGCCGAGGTTCCTGTTTTACTTTCAGTTTTGTATTCTGACACAGTGCAGAGAGCAGCTCTTCAATAAAACCTGTTGTGTACTAGTTGAATCTATAGGCTTGATTTCACCATCGAGTTGAGCCCATTCTTGGGCTCAAAAACTTGATAAAGTCGAGTGTGAGGCGAGTAGCAAGATCTGCGCCAACCTCCGTGCCGGTTTTCCCTTTACCAGGGCCTGAAAATGGCTGCAATTGGGACCACCCCCGAAATGGTCACAACAACAATATAAATGCATTTGCATGCATTTAAATTGATTTAATGGGCTGCATGCCCAACTTTACTGGCACTTCTTCCTTTACCACTGTGTTCACCCATCCCGAATTGGTGCGAAACAGACATGCTCCATAAGAATCTGACGCTGGCACTCCATCAGTGAGGGTTAGCGAGGATGTAAGTGCTTAGCTTCTGACGACGCTCTGCTGCATTCGGCGGTTCTTTCTTTGTGGCCATTTTGTTTCTCGGGTCGGGGGGGGGGGGCTCTGTGAGTGTGTGTGTGGGGTGAGGGGACTGTTGCTCAGCAGCGTGTCTGATGTTCGATTTGCAGCATGGACCCAGGTCTCAGCACTGACCTCGGGTCTTTTGGATGCTGCTGGGTCCGAGTGCACTCAGCACTCTGCCAGCTGAAGGATGTGCAAAAAGCCCTTGCAAATTACACTGCTGCAGCCTCTGAACTTTTCAAGGAACTATGCTTCTGGGAAGCATGCAGGTGGTGGAACGGAGGTCTGTGATTCTGGGGAGCATGTGGGTGGTGGAATGGGGGGGGGTCTGTGATTCTGAAGAGCATGTGGAATGGGCAGAATGGACAGTGACTGTTGCTGGGCTAAGGATAAGCAGCGTTCCTTAATCTCTACATGCATTCCTCTCCATCTCCACCCCTCTACCCCCTTCATAGTAAAGAGATGGCTTTTGCAATGTAACCGGTTGATCTTTCTGTTCTTTTGGTTGCTGCTGGAGATGAGGAGGAGGAACTGGAGGAAGAATTGCGGGAAAAGGAGGCCCGGGCCTTACCACTTGCAGGAGTAGAGGGAGACAACCAAACACCTGAGGCAGGAGGTGGCTGCCATTCATCCAGGGTGGGGAGGGGGTGCGCAGGAGAAGGCGGGAGCAGAAGACAAAGAAGACTCAGGAGATTTCTCAGAAGACTAAGGAAATTTGGCATGTCAGCTACGATTTTCACCAACTTTTACAGATGCACCATAGAAGCATTCTTTCTGGCTGTATCACAGCTTGGCATGTCTCCTGCTCTGCCCAAGACTGCAAGAAACTACAAAAGATCATGAATGTAGCCCAGTCCATCACACAAACCAGCTTCCCATCCACTGACTCTGTCTACACTTCCTGCTGCCTCGGCAAAGCAGCATAATTAAGGACCCCACACACCCCGAACATTCTCTCTTTCACCTTCTTCCATCGGGAAAGAGATACAAAAGTCTGAGGTCACGGACCAACCAACTCTTCCCTGCTGCCATCAGACTTTTGAATGGACTACCTTGCATTAAGTAGATCTTTCTCTACACCTTAGCTATAACTGTAACACGAGATTCTGCACTCTCTCGTTTCCTTCTCTATGAATAGTATGCTTTGTCTGTATAGCGTGCAAGAAACTTTTCACTGTGCGAATACATGTGACAATAATAAATCCAATCAAATCAAATGCCCCGACAGTCCCGTGCACGAGTGTCACTTGAACAGATGTCGGACACTGTGTGTCGCTGACAGCCCCGCCTCTGAAAGGAGACAGTGGAACACCTGTGCCATCTGTTGCAGGATCTGGCACCTCGGGCAGGGGGGAGGGGGGCACCCACTCTCGTTGGCTCCAAATTGATGGCTGCTTGGAACTTTTATGCAACTGGCTCCTTCCAGGCCCCAGCGGAGATGTCTGTGGCATTTCCCAGTTAGCTGTGCACACCTGTGCCAAACAGGTCACTGAAGTCCTGTGTGCCCGGGCTGGGCAGTACATCAAATTTAACCTGGACCAGGCCCATCAGGAAGCCCGGGCTGCAGGACTCGCAGCCATTCCGAGGATGCCTAATGTACAGGAGGCCATCGGCTGCACCCAGGTCGCCCTCATGGCCCTGCTGCAGAATCCACGAAGATTCGTCAACAGAAAGGGGTTCCACTCCCCGAATGTCCAACTGGTGTGTGACCATAATATGAACATTATGCATTTCTGTGCAAGACACCCTTGCAGCGTGCATGACAGCTTCATTCCCAGGAGCTCTGACATATTGGAGGCATTTGAGGAGGAGCCCATGCTGCGAGGGTGGCTCGTGGATGATCTGGGTTACCCACTTTGGATATGGCTGATGATACCTGTGCGGAGGCCTGTGACTGAGGCAGAGACCCGCTATAATGAGGCCCATATAGCCACCTGCGTGATAGTGGGGAGGTGCATGGGGCTCCTTAAAGTGCGATTCCGGTGTCTCGACCGCTCTGGCGAGGCCCTATAGTACAGCCACCTGATCTCTTCCCGCATTGTGGTGGTGTACTGTGCCCTGAACAAACTGGTACAGCAGAAAGGTGACCTACTGAAGGAGGAGGAAGATGTGGAAGTCAACCAGACAGGCGTCGCTGGGGAGGAGGCTGCCCAGCTGGAGGAAGAGGAACAGGAGAAGGAGGAAGAGGAGAAGGAGCAAGCCGACAACACCACCCAGGCGCTGAAGGGCTGGCAGCTCGAATGAGGCATGCGAGGGTGGCCGGGGAGGCCCTGGTCACCAGGCGGTTCAATCGCCAGGGGCCCGTGTCTATGGGTTCCATCACCCACGCCCCCCAAAGTCCTTCTATCTCCTGCAACATCATCACACCAGAGTGGTGGGCCTGGGTACGCTGTGTTCGTGAGTTTTTTGACAGGCAGGAGGGTGATGATGACTCGCAAAGCACCGTTTTGATGATGCCCTGGTGCAAACCAGTCTGACTCCTACTTGAGCTCCACATGCACGCTGGCACCTGGGCCCACGTCTGTTAGTGGGTAAGGGATCTGAAACCCCCATACAGGGCCCTGGGGTGGGTGGGGGTGAGGGAGGAAATCGCTTGTGGGTTCTGGGGAATCAATGGCTTCATTTTCTCAGTGGCACAGCATTGAGGAGCCTCACCAACTGATGTCAACATGAAGCATCCCTCCAGCGATCATCAATGGAAGAGGATTCCTATTTGAGACACATCTGAGACAAATTAGTCACAGGTTGGTGAATAAAATATTAATGAGTGCAATAAAGGTGCTTAAATAATAAGTTCTAACATAAAAACATGTGAACGGAAAATGTTAAGGTGCTTAAAGATCTATCTGCAGCCCTTCACCCGTGCCATCTCAGTGCAACTACAATTTCCTAACCTTATGTGGCCTACAATTACATCTCAGTGTCTATCCAGAATGTATATTGAAGGTGGATGGGCCAGCTGCCTACCTCACCCCGTTGCCTGTGATACACGTGGCAGGTGTCCTCAGATGGCCCTGGACCTTGAGAGCCCTGGCCGGCTTCCAGGTGTCTGGGACATTTCCATAACACTCTCTTCATCCTGCTGCCCCTGAGATGACCCGGTGTCAGAAAGGAGGGAGTCAGAAGGTGTAGCCACAGCCACAGTCTCCTGGCTGGGAAGCCCTGGCATGAGTTCGAGCCCTCCCTCCTCCCTTGGGGTTCGTGTGGGCCTGGGTCACTCCATGGGACGGTGGTGCCTCTGCAGTGAGCTCTAGAAACTCAGGCGCCATCTGGCCCTGCCAGTCCTAGAGGGCCACCTGCGTCCTACCCATGGTGGTTGAGCCCTCTGCGATGGCCACCTGAGCTGGCGGCCATCTATCAATGGCTGCAGCAAGTGCCCACTGAGACTGGGTCATGCTCTGCAGCCCTCAGCCATGACCCTCTGTGACTGGGCTACGTTCCCAAGGGCTGCTGCCATAGCCCACAGTGTCTCAGCACTGTCCAGCTGGGTCTCCTGCAAGCTCTCGAGCCTATCAGCCATGGGTCGCAGACCTTCGAGAATCCCTGTTCAGTCCCTCAGCTGTGGCCCGCTGTGACTAAGCTGCGGCCCTCCGGGACTCCGCTGTGGCCTGCTGTGACTCGGCCATTGCTTGGAGCTGCCACTCATGGTGAGGGTTCCCTGCCCCAGACTTTCCACCGCGGATGCCACCCTTGCAGTGCTGGCCTGGGAACCACACAAGACAGGCAATAGCTGGTCCGTCTGAAAGCTTTGGGTCTCCTCCCAACAGCCTCACAGTCGGTCCAGTGTGACCATCAGCCCCTCCTACATTCCCTGGCTCTGTTGCTGCATCTCCAGCAGCTGAGGGAGAAGTGATCTCAGAGGCCGAGCATGTAGCCTGGGGCCAGCTGAGGCCGCCCCTCTGGCAGGTCCCTGCATGCCAGAGGCCTCGGACGTTCCCTCCTCCACCCGATGTACATCAGCAGATGTATCATGCTCACCAGAGAGTGATCCAAGAAGCCTCACCACTATCTGCATCCACCGACGTGAGAATATCTGGGATGGTGAGTTGTGAAGTGAAAGCTGACACCAAAATGGTGCCACCCTTGGAGGTCCCTCCGAGGGCCCATCGACCTGTCTTGTTGAGGATGGGCGGGAGCGGCAGTAGGGGCCTGGAGGCCCCGGGGTGTCCGGATCTGTCCCTGCAACACAAGACACAAAGTTCAGTGCAAGGGAGGGAGAGGAATCCAGGATACAAAAAACTTGATTCACATTTCTCCATTGAACATAGAACAAAGCACAAAGAAGATTACATCACAGGAACAGGCCCTTTGGCCCTCCAAGCCTGAAGCGACCAGGCTGCCAATCTGAATTGTAATCCCCTACACTTCTGGGGACCATATGCCTCTATTCCCATCCCATTCGTGTAGCTTCAAAGATGCCCCTTAAAGATTACTCTCGTATCTGCCTCCATGACCTCTCCTGGAAGTGAGTTCCAGGCACCCACCTCCCTCTCTGTGCAAATAAACATTTCTCGTACATAATCTTTAAACCTTTTCCCTCGCACCCAAAACCCATGCCCCTAGAAGCTGCCTCAAATTGAGTGGAGGATCGACAGTTGCTCCCTTCTTGACTCCAGCTTGACCATGCTGTCGCTGACAGCCCACATTTCCCCTTCCTTGGACAGCTCCAGCACCCTCTTCAAAGGGGGTGAGGACCCGAAGGTCTGGCTCACTACCCCCTGTCTTCGCCCTCTCTCTGGTGTTATTGTCGGTCTTCTCCTGTGGAGACAGAAGGACAGTAAGAGTTTTAACAACACCAGGTTAAAGTCCAACAGGTTTATTTGGTAGCAAATTCCATTAGCTTTCGGAGTGCTGCTCCTTCGTCAGATGGAGTGGAAATCTGCTCACAAACAGGACACAGAGACACAAAATCAAGTTACAGAATACTGATTAGAATGTGAATCTTTACAGTTAATCAAGTCTTAAAGATACAGACAATGTGAGTGGAGGGAGCATTAGGCACAGGTTAAAGAGATGTGTATTGCCTCCCGACAGGACAGCCAGTGAGATTCTGCAAGTCCAGGAGGCAAGCTGTGGGGGTTACCGATAGTGTGTCATGAACCCAAGATCCCGGTTTAGGCCGACCTCATGTGTGCGGAACTTGGCTATCAGTTTCTGCTCAGTGACTCTGCGCTGTCGTGTGTCGTGAAGGCCGCCTTGGAGAACGCTTACCCGAAGATCAGAGACCGAATGCCCGTGACCGCTGAAGTGCTCCCCCACAGGAAGAGAATAGTCTTGCCTGGTGATTGTCGAGCGGTGTTCATTTATCCGTTGTCATAGCGTCTGCATGGTTTCCCCAGTGTACCATGCCTATTCTAATCAGTATTCTGTAACTTGATTTTGTGTCTCTGTATGCCCTGTTTGTGAGCAGATATCCACTCCATCTAACGAAGGGGCAGCGCTCTGAAAGCTGATGGCATTTGCTACCAAATAAACCTGTTGGACTTTAACCTGGTGTTGTTAAAACTCTTACTGTGTTTTCCCCAGTCCAACGCCGGCATCTCCACATTGAGACAGAAGGAGCCATGAAAGAAATGATGGCATGACTTCTGCAAAGTATCAGGCCCTTAGAGGGCAAGCACAGCGCTACTCTTGGGGGAGTTGGAAGGAGGTGCTTGGGGGTCAGGGGCTGCAAGCATGCAGGGTGCTGGGGATGGCAGAATCAGGGGGGCAACTTGGGGGAAGATGCGAGATGGGGTTAAGCACTCATCCTCGCTGCCTGGATGAGGTCATTGATCTTCTTGCGGCACTGCTTCCCTGTTCTGGGGGCCAGTGCCATGGCACTAACCGAGGCAACAACTGCCTCCCAGGCCGCATTGCCATCAGCCCCCCTGAGGCCTGCATCCTCCTTGGGGGAAGAGGGTCTCCCGCCTCGCCTCTGCCACATCGAGCAGTCTCCCGAGGTTGCTCTCAGTAAATCGGAGGAGGCTGGTCGTGTGCCCATTTTCTTCCTGCACTACCTGCCTGTCCATCCTTGGAGTTTTTATGGAGCTGCCCCTCCTTCAGGCAGATCAGCTACAGGCAGGTTGGCAGAGCATTCCAACAATTTACATGCAGTTTGCTTGTTAGCATTGAGGGGAAGGCAAGTGAGCACTTGCAGGTGTGCTGATGTTTGGGGTGGCGGCTGGGGGGGTGGGGGGGGGAGGGAGGAGGTGGATCAGTACCTCTATGATTGGGGACAGGGAAGAGAGAGGGAGGTGTCATATAGTAATTGGAGTCAGGGGGCAAAGAGGAATCACTCTGCCTGAGATCGGTCGGGGAGAGGGGGGTTTGCTATGTCTGAGATGAGTGGGGGGAAGGGGGATCTGCTGCCACTCTGCCTGAGATCAGTGAGGATGAAGGGGGGGTCCGCTGCCACTCTGCCTGAGATCAGTGGAGGGGAAGGGTAGTCTGCTGCCATTCTGCCTGAGATCAGTGAGGGTGAAGAGGGGTCTGCTGCCACTCTGCCTGAGATCAGTGAGGGTGAAGGGGGGGTCTGCTGCCACTCTGCCTGAGATCAGTGGAGGGGAAGGGTAGTCTGCTGCCATTCTGCCTGAGATCAGTGAGGGTGAAGAGGGGTCTGCTGCCACTCTGCCTGAGATCAGTGAGGGTGAAGGGGGGGGTCCGCTGCCACTCTGCTTGAGATCGGTGGGGAAGGAAGGGGGGGTTCGCTGCTGAAGTCGGTAAAAATACCTCTGAGGCTGGTATGAGTCAAAATAGAGTAGGCTTTATTCTCACAAGCTTTGCGGGAGAACTTGACCCCTTGAAAGCGGAAGCCAAAGTTCTCTCTGAACACAAGAAGCGTGGACAGTTATACATCAGGGTTCCCAATACAAGTCATAAAGCAAAGTCCAGTTAACAGTCCTTGATCATAAATTATAGTTCCTTTAACAGCTTCTGATACACTCTGGTTTATGGTTAGAGACTATGTGGTATCCTTGGGTCATAAAGCACAATTCTCCTGGTAGTTGTAGTCAAGATGCAATCTCTGGTCCCTCTGCTCTTCCCGCGGCTTTTCCTTTGAAGTGACTGTGTGCGATTGCAGCTATCCCAGTGGGAGTCCTCCTTCAAACGGCCATTCTCGCACTCTACCATTTGGTAGCTGCTTTCTTTGTTTAAATCATAGACAAGCCTACGGGAAACGTAAGACTTACCACCCAACATTTATCTTTAACTGTCTGTTTTATCAGAATGATATAAACAAGCAAGGGAACCATGAACAAATGGCTTATACTACTGAAAGTTAAAGATGAAAGACATGAACAAATGGCTTATACTACTGAAAGTTAAAGATGAAAGACATGAACAAATGGCTTATACTACTACCAGGAGCAATATAAACAAAGCGGAGACTAGCCATAAGGAAGGGTTATGTTTGTGATACATTCCAGGTACAAAGTTCAACCTTTTAGGTACAAAATACATTGAGTACAAAAAAAAATTAACCCTTTCCCTTTTTCACTGCCATTCTCCTTGTGAGCGGTGGGGGCAAGGCAGGTTCAGGGCCCCAATCAGTCTGGGTGGTGGGGGTGTGGGGGGGATAAGGGGGTCAGTAATGCTGTGGAGGTGGGACAATGTCTGTGGGGGGGGCAGGGGGACACATTGTCTGGCCCAGGGGGGATGTCATGATGTGGAGATGCCGGCGTTGGACTGGGGTGAACACAGTAAGAGTTTTAACAACAGCAGGTTAAAGTCCAACAGGTTTATTTGGTAGCAAACACCATTAGCTTTCGGAGGCTGCTCCTTCGTCAGATGGAGTGGAAATGTGCTCTCAAACAGAGCACAGAGACACAAAAATCAAGTTACAGAATACTGATTAGAATGCGAATCCCTACAACCAGCCAGATCTTAAAGATACAGACAATGTGGGTGGAGGGAGCATTAAGCACAGGTTAAAGAGATGTGTATTGTCTCCAGACAGGACAGCCTGCAAGTCCAGGAGGCAAGCTGTGGGGGTTACTGATAATGTGACATAAATCCAACATCCTGGTTTAGGCCGTCCTCATGTGTGCGGAACTTGGCTATCAGTTTCTGCTTAGCGACTCTGCGCTGTCGTGTGTCGTGAAGGCCGCCTTGGAGAACGCTTACCTGAAGATCCAAAGCTGAATGCCCGTGACTGCTGAAGTGCTCCCCCACAGGAAGAGAACAGTCTTGCCTGGTGATTGTCGAGCGGTGTTCATTCATCTGTTGTCGTAGCGTCTGCATGGTTTCCCCAATGTACCATGCCTCGGAACATCCTTCCCTGCAGCGTACCAGGTAGACAACGTTGGCCGAGTTGCAAGAGTAGGTACCGTGTACCTGGTGGATGGTGTTCTCATGTGAGATGATGGCATCCGTGTCGATGATCCGGCACATCTCGCAGAGGTTGCTGTGGCAGGGTTGTGTGGTGTCGTGGTCGCTGTTCTCCTGAAGGCTGGGTAATTTGCTGCGTACAATGGTCTATTTGAGGTTGCGCGGTTGTTTGAAGGCAAGAAGTGGGGGTGTGGGGATAGCCTTGGTGAGATGTTCGTCTTCATCAATGACATGTTGAAGGCTCCGGAGGAGATGCCGTAGCTTCTCCGCTCCGGGGAAGTACTGGGGGGATATGGCAGGGAAGAAGCATTCTATCTTTTTTTTGCACATGCGCATTTGTAGGCTCTGATTGGAGCACCAGGATTTCGGGTGCGTTAAGCCCCATCCACAGGCTTGTGCAGCGCAATTCGGAATTGCTGATATTTTTGGAGGCAGAGTGCGTATGGGGGTGCCTCAGAACGGATCTAAAAGTAGGATCTGAAACACTCCCAGTTTCCAGTTCCCCCAGCACTTAGAATCAAAATGGTAAAATAGGGCCCTATGTGTCCAAACCAAGTCTTCCCTTTTTCTGTGAAACCCACAACCCCTAACATCGTTGGATATTACAGAAGGGAAATTGGTGGCTAGTTGGGATTTTGTTTCATTGAGAACATCAAGAAACGATTATAAGAAAAAAATTGTGGGTTCTCACATTTCAAATAATAAAAGCCTGGAAAAAAGCAACAGCAGGATTAAAGATTGAACTACCAGTGCAGGAAACTCCAGTAAGAAAAAAGCATTAGGTGTAATTTGATAAATGGGGCTTTCCAATCAATGAAAGATCAATTCCAGGCAGTTTCTGGCACATTTGGAAAAAAGTGGATGCATTATGTACATCAACATCAAATACATCAAATCAGCTGTCTCCAGGGTAAAAAGGCGAGTACTGGGAAGATATTAAAAACAATATATTGAGCAGTCTCGAGTTACTAGTCCATGCAAGAGAAATGATGGGTCATTTAGGTTCCGTGTGCCCTTTCAGTGAGAAAATTAATCATGGAGTTCCGATATAAGAGTGTGCTTCAGTACTTTGTACAAGCAAATAAAATTGCAAGCGAGTTGCTCATACCAGTTTTTCTCAGTACAAATTGAAATGAAATCTTTAATTTGCTCTGGAACTTGATTCATCCAACAAAGCCAGGAACCAAAACTTAAGGTGACTTAATAAAGACTCTTGAAGAACATTACTGTCCAAAGTCACTGAACAGTTCAGGTTCCACCAAAAGAATCAAGTGGAAGGCGAAAGCATTGCTCAGTTTGTGGCAACCTTAAGAAGACTAGCACAACATTGTGAGCTTGGTGAGTCATTACAAGATACTCTTCACGATGTCTAGTAAGTGGTCTCTAAAATGAGTCTATCCAAAGCAGATTTCTTACTGAATATGCTTTTACTTTAAAGATAGCAGTAGAAATCACGGTGTTGATGAAGCTGGCTGCTAAAGAAGCTTCACAAGTTGATACAGGAATGAAGATCCACAAGTTGGGAACTGCCCATAAAAAGTCAAAACAGCAACAAGCAGGTCACAGATGTGCCAAGTAGGCCATTCAGTGAGTGAATGCTGGAGCAAGGATAGTCAGTGCAAGAATTGTGGCAAAATAGGTCACATTGCAAATGCTTGTTGGGCTAGACCATCTTCCTCTGAGAAGAATATTCAGAAGGGCGGCATGGTGGCAAAGCTGCCTCACAACACCAGGGACCCGGGTTCAATTCCAACTTGGGTGACTCTGCGGAGCTTGCACATTCTCCCCATGTCTGTATGGGTTTCCTCCAGGTGCTCCAGTTTCTTCCCACAGTCCAAAGATGTGCAGGTTAGATGGACTGGCCATGCTAAATTTCCTCTTAGTGTCCCAAGATGTGGAGGGTTAGGGGGATCAGCGGGATAAATGCATGGGGATAGTGTTGGGTGGGGGGGGGGTGGGGGGGTGGGGGGGTGGGGGGGGGGGGTGGGGGGGGCGGTGGCGGGGTGAGGGAGGGAGCCTGGATAAGATATTCTGAGTCATTACAAACTCAATGGGCTGAATGGCCTCTTTCTGCACTATTCTATGAATCCATGATTCTAGGCACTTTCAAGAATAAGAACAAGGTGCATTCTACAAAAATAATAGAGTCAGAAAGTCATAGAGGATTACAGCATGGAAACAGGCCCATCGGCCCAATTTGTCCATTCCGCCCTTTTTTTTAAACCCCTTAGCTCGTCCCAATTGCTCGCATTTGGCCCATATCCCTCTATACCCATCTTACCCATGTAACTGTTTAAATGCTTTTTAAAAGACAAAATTGTACCCGCCTCTACTACTACCTCTGGCAGCTTGTTCCAGACACTCACCACCCTCTGTGTGAAAAAATTGCCCCTCTGGACACTTTTGTATCTCTCCCCTCTCACCTTAAACCTATGCCCTCTAGTTTTAGACTCCCCTAACTTTGGGAAAAGATATTGACTATCGAGCTGATCTGTGCCCCTCATTATTTTATAGATCACCCCTCAGCCTTCTACGCTCCAGAGAAAAAAGTCCCAGTCTATCCAGCCTCTCCTCATAATTCAAACCATCAAGTCCCGGTAGCATCCTAGTAAATCTTTTCTGCACTCTTTCTAGTTAAATAATATCCTTCTTATAATAGGGTGACCAGAACTGTACACAGTATTTCAAGTGTGGCCTTACCAATGTCTTGTACAACTTCAACAAGATGTCCCAACTCCTGTATTCAATGTTCTGACCAGTGAAACCAAGCATGCTGAATGTCTTCTTCACCACTCTGTCCACCTATAACTCCACTTTCAAGGAGTTATGAACATGTACCCCTAGATCTCTTTGTTCTGTAACTCTCCCCAGTGCCCTACCATTAATTGAGTAAGTCCTGCTCTGGTTCAATCTACCAAAATGCATCACCTCGCACTTATCTAAATTAAACTCCATTTGACATTCATCAGTCCACTGGATCAAGATCCCATTGCAATCGGAGATAATTTTCTTCACTGTCCACTGTGCCACCGATCTTGGTGTCATCTGCAAACTTACTAACCATGCCTCCTATATTCCCATCCAAATCATTCATATAAATGACAAATAACAGTGGACCCAGCACTGATCGCTGAGGCACACTGCTCGTCACAGGCCTCCAGTTTGAAAAACAACCCTCTACAACCACCCCCTAGCTTCTGTCAAGAAGCCAATTTTGTATCCATTTAGATACCTATAATATACAGCATGGAAAAAAAAGATTACAATTGCCAAGAGGAGAATGTCCAGAAATATGATGACGAGCTCCAAATGAACATCTTACCCATATGGGGTGGATCACATAGAATCTGGGTGATTCCAGAGTTAAGTGGACAACATATTAGGATGGAGGTTGTTTGAGACTGCATACCAACAAAAGCTGAAGCAACTTCCTTTACAACCAACTAATGTGATTTTAAGGACATACACAGAAGAGATCATGCTATCAAAAGTTTACATCAACATAGACTTGAATGGACAAACAGTGGAATTTCCTCTCCCTGTGGTCCGTGTAACTTTCCAGCTCTACTTGGGAGATCATGGTTAGAGAAGATAAAGCTTAGCCCTGCAGCACATTCTGGATAATTAAAAGAGTGTATTCAAAAAGACACTTGGCTCAAAGCAGCAAGTTCAAGTATAACTCAAGAATAAGTATGATAGTCAACCAAAAACTTTCAAAGCAAAAGTGGTGCCACATGCAATTCATCCCAAGGCTGAAAAGAATTAGTACAACTTGTTAACACTGGTCTGTTAGAGATGGTTACAATCGGTCACTGGTCTACCCCCATTGTCTCTGTCATGAAACCAAATCCAGCGTTCTGTGCTGATCAATATCCACTTCGTTTAATTGATGAAAAAAACAAATTACAACGGATGCTGGAATCCGAAACCAGAAGAGAAAAGAGACAATGCTGGAAAATCTCAGGTCTGGCAGCATCTGTAAGGAGAGAAAAGAGCTGACGTTTCGAGTCCAAATGACCTTTTGTCAAAGTTAAAAGGCATAGAAAGTGGGAGATATTTATACTGCAGAGTGAGGGAATGAAAGATGAGTCATAGCCACAGAAACACCATAGAAGCACCATGTCCAATGAATGTGACACAGTTGAGGTGCTTTCTACGATAAGTAAATTATTATGGCAAATATGGTCTAAATTTAGCAACATTATTGAAGGCATTGCGTAATTTACTGTATGAAATAGTCACGGGACTTCTCTTGGCACACAATAAAGAGTTCTTGGTGATAGGAAACAAGCATGTGGCTGAATTACTACAGCAAAATAGAAAAGAGGAAGGTTTACAACTATGGACAACAATAGTACAACAACTACAGAAATTAATATGAGTTCATGTGATTTCCATAGTCCGAGATATTAAAGAACAGAGCGTGTTTTCCTTGTGATGGAGTTCAGTCCAGAGGGGTTTCTGGTTGCAGACAATAACACGAAGAGCTTGAAATGAATGATGTTGCCACATCTTGGGCTTTCTGTGCTCAGATCACTTAGCAAGTAATGATCAGAAAATGTTTAAATCAAACAGGCTTTGAGGAGTTCAGAGATGGTGGTTAGCTGTTTGGTCAGCTGGGAGAATTATTTCCAGTTGTTGTTAAATCAGCAGCCTGAGGTATCAGGCTAGGAATATCATATAAAAAGGATTCAAAGGGCTTGAAGCGAGGGACTTTTTAGAATCATAGAAACCCTAAAATGCAGAAGGAGGCCATGTCTGCACCGACAACAAACCCATCCAGGCCCTTTCCCTGTAACTCCATATATTTACCCCACTAATCCCCCTAACCTACACATCTCAGGGACAATTTAGCATGGCCAATCAACCTAACCCAGACATCTTTGGACTGTGGGAGGAAACCCATGCAGACACGGGGAGAATGTGCAAGCTTCACACAGACAGTGACCCAAACTGGGAATTGAACACACGTCCCTGGAGCTGTGAGGCAGCAGTGCTAACCACTGTGTCACCGTGCCACATGTTAATGGCTCATTAATGAGTTAAACATAGTCCAACAAGCAGTTTCTGTGCTTCTGGCCAAAATCCATTGTTTCCCTTTGGAGCTAAACATTTGTTTGGGTATAATGCGTTTCAATATTTTCTTTGTTATTGCCCCAGCAGGAGGAGTCAGGTTGTTTGTTAGTCATTAAGCTATTATAATGTGGCCTTGTGATGGAGTGTGAGATTCCACAAGGATTAGAGTGGAACTCCTTTGCCCTTATAGTCTATAGTCTGTTTAAATCTTCCAGAACAGATGGCCAATCTTGTGAGTTATTTGATTTGTAGGAACCATTTTGTGGTTCAGCATCGTCCAATTTAAAAAAGAAAGAAGAAAAAACCTTTGATACTTACAGTTCTGATTTCTTTTCATGTCTTATTGACATAACAGTAGGACGATATCAATTGACTTGTCAGGTGGGCAGAATAGTGGTAAATGGAATTCAAACCAGTGAAATGTGAGCTGATGCATTGGGAAAGTCAAACAATACAAAGGGATACACAATAAATGGGAGAATACTGAGAGGTATAGACGACTGAGGAACCCTGGGATGAATGTCCACAGATCCCCGGAGGTAGCAGGACAGGTTGTTAAGACAGTTAAGAAGACATATGGAATACTTTCCTTTATTAGCCGAGGCATAGAATGCAAAGGCAGGGAGGTTATGCTGGAATTGTATAAAACATTTGGTGGGCCACAGCTTGAGTACTGTGTGCAGTTCTAGATACCTCATTATAGAAAGGATATAATTGCAGTGGAGAGGGTATAGAGGAGTTTTACGAGGATTTTGCCAGGACTGGGCTGGACAGGACTGGGTGGCATGGTGGCACACTGGTTAGCACTGCTGCCTCCCAGCGCCAGGGACCCGGGTTCAATTCCAGCCTCGAGTGACTGTACGGAGTCTGCACGTTCTCCCCGTGTCTGTGTAGGTTTCCTCTGGGTGCTCCAGTTTCCTCCCACAGTCCAAAAGATGTGCTGGTTAGGTGCTTTGGCCATGCTAAATTCTCTCTCAGTGTACCCGAACAGGTGCCGGAGTGTGACGACTTGGGAATTTTCACAGTAACTTCATTGCATTGTTAATGTAAGCCTACTTGTGACACTAATAAAAATAAACTTAAAATTTGCAGTGATGAAGAAAAGTTGGATAGGCTGGGGGTGTTCTCCTTGGAACAGAGGTGGCTGAGGGGAGATTTGATTGAGATGTACAGAATTATGAGGAGCCTGGATAGAGCAGACGGGAAGAGACTTTTTAATTTAGCAGAGAGGTCAGTGACTGTGGGGCATAGATTTAAAGCGATTAGTAAGAGGATTAGAGGGAAGATGAGGAAAGGATTTTTTCATCCAGAGGGATGCTGGGGTCTGGAATCCACTGCCTGAAAGGGTAGTGGAGGCAGAAACCTTCAATTCATTACAAAGGTGTCTGGATATTCACTTCCAGTGCTGTAACCTGCAGATACATGGACCAAATGCTGGAATGTGGAATCAGGTTGGATGGTGATTTATTCCAGATATGATGGGCCCAGTGGCCTCTTTATGTGCATAAACTTTCCCTGATTTGATGATTTTATGATTTTATTCCTAGTTGCAACCAGCCAGCAATCCATTCTACCACTCACTCCCTGATTCTGCACTCTCTGACTTTGTACATTAGTCTCTTACATGACACCTCATTGAAGCACTTTTAGAAATCTAAGTGCAGGGTAAATTACATCTACTATATCATCCTTGTACATTTTCTCTGTAACCTCCTGGAAGATTTCAATGAATTTGGTCAAGCGAGACCTTTGCTTCTGAAATACATGCTGACGACTCATATTTTTGATTTTGAGATGTTTTCTATTTTCTCTGCAAGCAGGGGTTCCATTATCTTTCACACCCACTGATATTAAGCTGGCTTGGGCCTATTCCACCTCCCTTCTTAAATATGACATTATATAATGTTAGCTTTCAGTCAGTCCTCTGGCATTTTCCAAAGTGTAAATTTGTAAACGGCACTGTTTCTGTGGCTTAATTAGTGCTTTATCAAATTCGAGTATAACCTTTCTTGTTGCTTAGTAAGGGAAAGCATTCGTATGTCATCATCATCACCTCATCTACATTTCCTGTTACCTCTCAGGCTGCTCTGTACCTCTACACTTTTAGAATCTTCTCATTTATTGTCCTTCTCTTATCTCGTTTGTCCTCCCGAAATGCATTGCCTCACATTTCTCGAGATTGAATTCCATTTGCCATTGCTCTGTGCATTGGCGGCAAGGTGGCACAGTGGTTAGCACTGCTGCCTCACAGTGCCAGGGACCCGGTCTGATTCCCGGTTTGGGTCAGTGTCTGTGCGGTGTCTGCATGTTCTCCCCGTGTCTACGTGGGTTTCCTCTGGGTGCTCCAGTTTCCTCCCACAGTCCGAAAGATGTGTTGGTTAGGTGCATTGGCCATGCTAAATTCTCTGTCAGTGTATCCGAACAGGTGCTGGAGTGTGGTGACTAGGGAATTTTCACAGTAACCTCATTGCGGTGTTAATGTAAGCCTACCTGTGACAATAATAAATAAACTTTAAAAATGAAAAAACTTCAATCTATCCAGTCCATTCATATCATCTTGCAGTTTACTGCTATCTTCCTCACTGTCAACCACAAGGCCAACTTTTGTATCATCTGTAAACTCCTCAAACTTGCCTACTTATTCTTAGTCTAAATCATTGAGAAATATCACAAATAGGAGGGGACACAGAACAGAGTCCTCTGGAACCCCTACTATAAATAGACTTTCATTCCCAAAAACCATTCAACCATTATGCACTTTGTTTCCTGCTACTGTGGTAGTTTTCAGTCCAACTTTCCACGTATTTTTGTATTCCACTTCCTTTGCTGAACTGTCTGCTATGTGAGATATTGTCAAAAAGCTTTGATAAAAATCCATGTAGATTACATACATGTGACCCCCAGCGACCCTTCTTATTATTTTCTCAAAAAAATTGATCAAGTTAGTCAAACATGATCTTCGCTGACCAAATCCATGCTGATTGATTTATCTGTGCCTTTGTAAATAATGAACACTAGGGCAGGATTTCCCCAGCCAGCTGGACCCACGTTCCAGTACGTGCTGGGTAGTTAAGATCCTGAAAGTGGCCTGAGGTCAGGATTCCTAAATCAGCCCCTCTCATTTGCCTTTCCCTGGGGTGGGCAGTATGGTGGCACAGTGGTTAGCATTGCTGTCTCACAGCGCCAGGGGCCCGGGTTCGATTTCCGGTTTGAGTCACTGTCTGTGCGGAATCTGCACTTTCCCCCCGTGTCTGTGTGGGTTTCCTCCGGGTGCTTCGGTTTGCTCCCACAGTCCAAAAGATGTGCTGGTTAGGTGCATTGGCCATGCTAAAATTCTCCCTCACTGTACCCGAGCAGGTGCCGGAGTGTGGCGACTAGGGGAATTTCACAGTAATTGCAGTGTTAGTGTAAGGCTACTTGTAACTAATAAATAAACTTAAACTTAGGTGCCAGAGTGTGGCCACTAGGGGATTTTTATGGTAACTTCATTGCAGTGTTAATGTAAGCTTACGCGTGACATTAATAAATAAACTTTAAACTTTAAAAACTATAAAGTCTAGCCGTGGTTCTCCCATCAGCCTGTTGAGTCAGTGGATGAAGCTTATCTGAAGCACACACTTAATGTTTTTTTGTTGCCAATTCCCTGCTCCACACAATTTAGCTCTGTCCACACTCCAAATGTTCCTCAATGTACTCACTCCAGATGTGTAGATGTGTGTAAACAGACAGTATTACTGATTCACATCAGAGTGTAACCTCCCACAGTGCTCTAACCTGAACTTGAGTAAAAAAAAGAAAATGTTGGAAGTGCTCGGGATGTGAGGCAGCATCTGTGGAAAGTGAACCAGTTAAAGTTTTGAGTCTGTGCAGACCCTCTCTGCATAGATGTTGCCATACCTGCTGATTTTAGCGGCACTTTCTATTTTTATTTCCAATTTCCAGAATTTGCAACGTTTTGCTTTTATTTCAGGCTCTTGATGTTCAGAATAAAAACCTGTAGGATCACCATCACCCTTTTCTCTCACCCAATCTGATCGCAATATTGGCTCTTCCAAAGGCCCTGGTCTGTGTGATACCAACGCTGCCATGGCCACACTTGCTTATCTGACCAGTTACGGTTGGCCTCAGTATCACTGGATTTTTGGTGGTGGCAAGGAGTCTTGTTGTCAATGGTTTCAGGTGAGTTGAGGGGGAAATGGATCAACATTTCCTGCTCCTGATCATCAACCAGTTGCCCTTTAAAAGGGTATCTGGTTAAGAAAAGGGCATGTGATTGTGCTGAATAGCCCTTTACCAGTCACTGTCCATCTAACTGTTTAGACAATGTAGGGCAGGGTTGGGGGAGGGGGTTGCTTATGCCCACACAGAGCATTCAGGACAGAAAGAGCCGTTAAGCCCAACTCCCCAATGATAGTGTTTATAACCCACAGCAGTTTCTTTTGACTGTTGGTCATCTCAGTTGAAAGCATTTCCACCTAGCCCGCCCTCCTTCACATTTTTCCCTAGCCTTTTGAAGAAGGGACTGAGACAATGGAGTCAAAAGTTTAGCAGAAGATCTTTTATTGTGGAATTAATTTAGCATTGGGACAATAGGTCACAGGTAGAGATACGAGATCCAATAAACAAGATTGAAAAGTAGAAAGGCAGTGGGAAAGAAAACCCGAGAGTAGACATCCAGTCTGGAGATGTGGATGCGGATGCGACCCCTGCGCCAAGTGCCAGTTTGACAGTCCTCGATGCAACAGAAGAAGGAGCGGCAGTTCTTCCCCTCCAGACAGTCATCAGGCTGATCTTCCTCAGATTCCTGCCACTGTGTCAGGTTATTCATGGTGATGGTGGTGAAACAAGGTTCCACATCTGGTTCACTAGACTCCTAAAGAACCAATTAGAAAAAAGATCAACTCGGTAACGGGTTAGGAGTGAGGAGAGACAAGGTCAACCTACCCCGTAATCTGATTAACCCCGTGCTGTCTCTCTCTGACTAACCAATGGCAGAGCTCTGGCGAAGGGTCATCTAGACTTGAAATATTGGTTCTATTCTCTCCTCACAGATGCTGTCAGACCTACTGAGATTTTCCAGAATTTTCTGTTTTTGTGTCACTCTGTACTGTGTCTGATTAACTCTGTGCTGAGTGTCTCTGATTAACCTTTTGCTTAGGGTTTCTGATTAATCCCACACAATTTCTGATTGATATATTCCTGGCTGATACATGTCTTCAATGGTTAACTCTCCATCCTCCTCTCTTCACACCATTGAATTTCACAGCCAATACATTTCCTAGCTTGTAATCTCACCTCCTTCCTTTCAGTCCATGTTAAATGGAGGACAATTTGCTGATAGGTGAATTGACTGATGAGCCCTAATCTTTTCCTCCTCCAGAATACAGATTTGCCCATTTTCAATGGGATCCATTGGAAACAGGACTATTTTCCAAAGTCCTAGGATCAGTTGGAATACACATTCCGTGATTAAATTGATCCATTGTTGGGCTCCAGTCCTATTCATGTACCAGAGCAACAAAAAACAGAATACTGTGAGCTTGAAACTAGGATTCTCGGTAGTGCAGATTGTCAATGAATCACTCCATCCCCAAGATGCTCCATTACTGTAGTGTCTGATTCTTTCATCATCTTATCCTACCTGAAAATGGATGTACACAATCCAGTGATTCAATCTGTTATTTTTATGCTGAGTTGACATTGGTACCAATCACTGATTGAGTAATGGGATGGATCAGCCCCCGTTCACATCAGCGATCAAGTTGCTGCTAAATTTGCTGGGCCCATTTTTCAGGTGTGCCTAGGGCACCTGGAGTAGATGTCAGCTTCCTTATGTGTGCAAATAATGGGACTAATGTCTCCTTTTAGCCATCTGGCTGCATTCAGGTGGTTCGGAATTGGATCAGGATCCTTGACCTGTTCCTTATGATTTGTATAGGTTACCGAATGCCATTGCTGAAGAAGTTGTGGTTGTGAAGCCAGGAGGATTAGAAGTGCTCCCCCCATCCTGCCACCCTGACTCCACATCACTCACAATCCCCTCGCTCCCTCAAACTGCTGCTCTACCAGCACCCCTCCTCAACTTACCTCCAGATCAGAGCCAGAGGCGCAAATGGTCAATCAAAAAGAATTGAGCTGTCTGTAGTTGCTCAACAGGCACTCTCAGCCATTCAGTTTGCCCAAGCTTGTTAAAGAATAGGAAGCCCAAGAACAAACTTTGAGACAGATTAAAATCTCTTGTTTAGAGCCAAAATGGCCATAAACAATTCCTACTCTATTCTGAGCTGTAGCAGGAGATTTTGCACTCCCAGTGTCGTAAAATTGAAAAGGTTGTGGAAAATAGGAACACTTAAATGCTTCAAAGCAAGTGTGTCATTCAGGGCCCAAACACACTTTTCTTGTGAAACAGCACTTCATGTGCACCTCCTTCAATCAGATCTATTGCATTCACTGCTCCCAATGAGGTCTACTCTACATCAGAGAGAACAAGCGCAGGCTGGGTGGCAACTTTCTAGAATACCTTCGTCCGTCTCCAAGCAGGACCCAGACGTTCCTGCCACTCGCCATTTCAACACATCACCCTGCTCTCCACTCCACATCTGTCCTTGGCCTGCTGCAATATTCCAGTGAACCCCAATGTAAACTGGAGGAACAGTACCTCATCTTCTGATTGTTCATTTTACAGCCTACCGGACTGAACATTGAATTCAATAACTTCAGAGAATGAATTCTCTCCTCCACCTTCTCTCCATTGCCATCTACTTTATTTCATTTCTTTTCATCTTATACACCCATTTCAATCACTTTTTATTCTTATTTTCATTTTTCCACTTCTGAAATCTCACTTTCCATCTCGCTCCCCCCCTCTGCCCCCCCCCCCCCTCCCCTCCCCGCCCGCCCCCCGACACCCCACTCCCACTCGGGCCATCTGCCATATTCCTACACTCTGCACCTTTGTTCTGCCATTTACGCATTCCATTCTCTTAATGGAAGCTCTTCGCACTATTCTCAGCCTTTATCATCACTATTTACATTCCCTTTGTCTTTTTGTCTATGCCATTCCTATCAATTACAGCAGCTCCCACAATCCCCCACGCTCACAGTATAAATCTTGTCCAATTTTCCTTGTCTTCAGCTCTGACGAAGAGTCATCCTGACTCGAAACGTTGGCTCTATTCTCTCCCCACAGATGCTGTCAGACTTGCTGAGATTTTCCAGCATTTTCTGTTTTTGTTCCATACTATCATGGCTCGTACAGGGATTGAACCCATGCCATTGGTGTCATCCTGCACTGCCACTCCAGCCAGCTAGTTCACTAAGCTAAATGACCCGAAACTCTTTTAATTTGCAAAGAGACAATCTATTCAGGATTTCATATGGTCTACCTCCTCTATTTCTATCTTCAATTTTTAATTTTTTATTGTCTAACAGCATGAGGTAATATTGTTGATCTATATTTCTGCCATTTCACTGTGTGTTTATTGCATTTTCCCTTCAGAGACCTATTGCTATTTTGATTTTTCATTTGGCATTTACCAGGATATGTTTGTGGAAAACTTTACCATTTCTTTTCATATTGCTTCATAATTTAATCTCCTAGTTCCTCTGCTTTTCTAATTGATTTTTGATTTCTTTCCTGCTTCAAATTTCCTTTTGTCATCCTCACTTTTATAGTTTATGTAGTTAGTGTGAACTTTTCTCTCTAGTTTTATTTTACCCTTATCTCTTTATTCACCAATGCTGATTCATTATTAGCTAGCCTGTTTTTGTTATTGAGTATATTTCTTCTGAACTTCATTGCTCATTGTTTTATATATTTCTCTCCACTATTCTCTCTTTCTGTGTTGTTTACTCTGGTGCACCTTCCCCAGTTCCATTCTCATTCACTCTGTGTCCAATCTATTCCTCTGGTCTTTGTCTTATTCATGTCTTTCTCACTCTTCATCATAAACCTTACAATTGCTATTGCCTAGATTGGCGTTTCCCAAACTTTCCAGCCATGGAACCCTGCTGACCTCCCCGGAATACTGAATGAATCCCGGAGAAATATTCTTATTGAAGAATTAAACCACAAAAAAAAGTTATTATAGCGCAACAGCAAAAACATACAAAAATAAACTTAAAAGATGTTTCTGTTTACATGTAAACATTTATTATAATAAAAGTTTCTGTTATTCAAAAGATACTTCCAAGTTTTACCTTTTTTAAAATCATTTTTAGTGGGACCACCCATTCACTCACTCCCTCACCCTCACTCAACATTACCCTCACCTACTCTGACCCACCTTCTCACCCTCCCCCTCCCCCACATTCATCCTCACCCTTCCCACACTCTCACCCAGAACCTCACCCACCATCACGCACCCATCCTTTTCTTTTCTGCTCTGTTTATGATCACTCCTGCCTAGATGGTTCCTATGCTGTTTTCTTATCTGCTCTGTTAGTTTCCCATTACTAGATGCAACAATGTTTCCTCTCTTCTTAGACCTCTTACATACTTGGTTAAAAAAAATGAACACACTGCAACTCTTTCCCAATCTCTTCTCACCAATTTCATTGTGTAGTTGAAATTTCTCATGATTATTATTCACTTTTTAAAAAACTCATTCAATGAATTTGCTGATAGTTCTTCCTACACTTCCACTTCTAGGTGATCTGTGGAATGCTGCTATTAGCAGGTTACAAGATACACAGGGAATTGTGTGTTGCTGTGTCTAATTATTATATACACACAAAAATCGTATGGAGGGGACATTCCTTCCACAGATGTTGCCTCCCCTGAATATAACTGTGCATCTGTAGGATGACACCACCCATTCTGGGTTTCTTTTTCCCTTCAGTAGCTTTTCCATGAATGTGGTGTGTACTCTGCAGTTAAAATATTATTTTTTACACAAAATTAACCTAATTATAATTAAGGTTCCATTCAAGAGGATTGAGTTTCAGATTTAGATCATATCTTATCTTTATTTCTCTCCATGTGGTTATTTTAATGTCAATTAAGCCTTCTTCTCTACTATCATGATGTTGTCTCGAATACAGCCACCTCTTTCCCCAATATTCAATATCCTGCAACATTTAATTACCAGTCCTGATCTTTTTGTAACCATGTTTCATGAGTCTATCTGGCTCCTCACTACAAATTATTGCCTCCAGTTCTCCTGTTTTGGTTCTGAGGCCGTGTGGTTTATTTTGGTTTTCATTAATTACTCCTCACATTTTATATTTTTATACTTATGTCTAGAATTGTATTTGTTCCATGAATTTTTATGGTATTCTTATTCCTTTCGATTATCTGACCATTATTCTTATATTTCTTTTATCTTCATGTTTATGATATTTTCAACAAATTCCTCCTCCTGGTTCTTACTTAAAGTCTAAACTACTGCGCTCTTTATCCTCTCCACTAGGGAACTTGTCCCAATCCAGTTCAACTGGAGTCAATCCCATTAACATAGTACAGTACAGGGGGAAGTGGTAACATGGTGGCATTGTCACTGGACTAGTAATCCAGAGACCCAGGGTAATGTTCTGGGGACAAAACAGAAAAAGCTGGAAAGTCTCAGCAGGTCTGACAGCAGCTGTGGGAGAAAGAATAGAGCCAATGATTCAAGTCAGGATGACTCTTCATCAGAGACCTGGCTAACACCAATAGTAACACTAAGCTACAGTAATGGCAACAAAATAACTGAATTGTAACTGAAAACCCACGTGGTTCACTAATGCCCTTTAGGGAAGAAAATCTGCCGTCCTTACGCGGTCTAGCCTACATGTGACTCCAGCCCCGCAGCAACGTGGTTGACCCTTAACCTCGCTCTGAATTGGCCCAGCAAGCCATTCCAATTGTATCAAACTGCTATAAAAAAGATCAAATAAGAATCATTACATTTCAGTAATCGCTCAAGAAGCTGGCCCACCAACACCTCCTCAAGGGTAATTAGAGATAGGCAAAGAATGCTGATCTTGATAGCAATGCCCACATTCTATAAATGAAAAAAATACTTAAGGGAGCAGTGTAAGAGGACTGGACAATTGGAACCCTCTTGAAAAATGGGAGGGGCAGTCTGATGCGGATGGAGGGGAAATTCTTTAAAGACAATAATCTGAGACAAGTTTCATTGTCACTTAGGAAAATATGGGTAAATGAATGATAGCCAGAATGGATTTGTTAAAGGCAAATGGTGCTTGACTAACTTGATTGAGTTCTTTAATAAAGTCACAGAGACGGATGATGAATGTTTTGCAGTTCAAGTTGTATATGTGGATTTTTAATAAGCGTTTGATGAAGCGCGCACAATAAATCTGTTTATTGAAGCCTAGGGATTCAAAAGGGCACTGGCAGCATGGATACAGGCTTGGCTAAGAGACAGAAAGCAGAGAGTAATGCAAATGTTTTTTACATTGGAGACAAGTATACAGCAGTGTTCCCCAAGGGGTCAGCACCAGTTTCACTGCTCTTTCTGATATATTTTATGGTCTGGACTTGTGTATATAGGGCACAATTTTAAAGTTTGGAGAAGACACAAGCTATACATGTAATAAACAGTGAGGAGGATAGCAACAGACTAATAGCACTGAGATGTGAAATTATGCAATTTAAAAGGGAGAATGAGGAGAGGCGATTTAAATTAAATATTCCAAATTTAAAGGGGGCTGTAGGAATACTGATAGCCAGGAGTACGCACATACAAATCTCGGAAAGTGCTAGGACAAGTGGCGAAGGCTGTGAAAAAGTCAGGTAGGATCTATGGTATAATGAACAGAAGGCAGAATTTCCCAATTTGCGCACTGAGTGCTGCAGCGGGCATTACAAGTAGCGGCTTTCTCGCCAGCTGCAATGATGGGTTTTCATGCTGTATCATCTGCTGCAGAGTTCATTAAATACTCATCCACAGGAACTCTGGCGAGAAGTCCCCGATTCACCCGCCGCACCATGACCTCCCCGCTGCCTCACTCCAGACGAAATCCCATCTGTGCCACCAGGGTAAGTCCATCCTGTCATTGCTCTTCCCTCACGGAGTCACCAGCCCATCACACATCTACATCCTGGTGACGGTGGAGGGAGCACACGCAAGTGAGGAACCTACAACAACTCTTCCCACAAAACAATGACACTGTGAGTATTTTGTCCTCTTTTCAACTCCTCTGCCACACACTAATTTTCTCTACTTTTGTTCATAGCTTTAGGAGAACCGCAAGCCTATCCCTCAGCTCCAGAACACTTCAGATGAGGAAATTGTATTAAGCAGCCTTGAAGATCCATCACAGCGTTCTCCCATACCCTTCAGAACCACAGAGACACACACATTGCTGAAACTTAGATCTAGATTAAGTTCAGCATCACAATCTGGTGAGCACAGCACACAACCTGGTTCACAACATGCAGAGGCAGGGACATCCAAGCTCCCCAGCACTGGGAGGACTGCTGGAGCGAGGGTTTTGCTGAGTCTTGGTTAGATGACGAGTCTCAAGACTCGGTCCAAAATCAGTTGTTGGAGTTGCAGCGACAGTCCAGGGAACATCAGAAAGGAATTTCAGCTACACTCCACAGATTGCAGTGAATGATGGAGAGGTCTGTTCGCCTTCAGTCTCAGGTGATTGAGTCACCATGCTGAGGTCAATACTGGCAGGTTAATGGTTGCTGTGGAGATCTTGGTCCAGGACAATGGTTCTGCACTGCTGCAGCATCAGCAGTTTGTCACTGTAACCCTTGGTGGCCTCCATTAGTGGCTACATGAGAGGGGCTTGGGGCAGCTTGATCTCACTCTCCTATCAACTCAAGGAATCAGCCAGGAGCCCTTGGGCGCCCATTGGGTGGAGGATCAGCAGGTATACACCTGAGGGCAGCCACCCAGGTGACTCTGGGAGTATCCATCCAATCCCAATCCCCTTTTCCTGTGACCCTATCAGCTTCAGCTCCACAGGCTGGTGGGGGTGCTGATGCCCACAACACAACACCCAAAGCAGTCCTGGGACCTCCAGCTCTTGGCCCCCCAGAGGACCCCACCAAAGTCAGCACAGGAATGGGATGTAGCACTCAGCAGGCTGCCTCCACCTCCGCTATGAATGTTGGGGAAGCACCAAGTTGTAGCGGTAGGGTTAGGAAACCTGAGGAATATTAGGAGCACAGCTGTTAACCACATGCTTCAATGTTCGCTAATCTAAATGCAATGCCATGATGTAGAGATGCCGGTGTTGGATTGGGGTGGGCACAGTAAGAAGTCTCATAACACCAGGTTAAAGTCCAACAGGAGCGCTGCTCCTTCAGCTGATGAAGGAGCAGTGCTCCGAAAGCTTGTGATTCCAAATAAACCTGTTGGACTTTAATCTGGTGTTGTGAGGCTTCTTGCTAAATGCAATGCAACACATTTCACATCTACTTTAATGTATGCCTCCTCTTTGAGCTGTGTTGCTGTCAAACAGGTTGTGACACCATGGTCCCTCCCCCATTTCTAGCAGGTGCCTCTTGTCCAAGTACTGTGTGCCCATTCACACATCATTCCCGAAATCACTGATGCATCATCCTTCAGGCAAAGTTTCCTTGTGGGAGAACCTGGTTCACATGCTTTGCAGGATCATGCAGTGTGAATCGTGCCTGTGTAAGATTGAAGTTAGAACATAGAACATAGAACATTACAGCGCAGTACAGGCCCTTCGGCCCTCGATGTTGCGCCGACCAGTGGTACCAATCTAAAGCCCCTCTAATCTACACTATTCCAATGTCATCCATATGTTTATCCAACAACCATTTGAATGCTCTGAATGTTGACGAATCCACTACTGCTGCAGGCAGGGCATTCCACGCCTTTACTACTCTCTGAGTAAAGAACCTACCTCTAACATCTGTCCTATATCTCTCACCCCTCAATTTAAAGCTATGTCCCCTCATGCTAGCCAACATCATCCGAGGAAAAAGGCTCTCACTATCCACCCTATCTAATCCTCTGATCATCTTGTATGCCTCTATTAAGTCACCTCTTAACCTTCTTCTCTCTAACGAAAACAACTTCAAGCCCCTCAGCCAAGTTAATGTGTCCTTCTAGCTCAGCTGCTTTCAGGAAAGGTCAAGCTCTATTGTAGAAGGAGAGATGTTGAAATATATATATCCTAGAAATCCATGTACTCTCTTTAATGCAGCTGGCATTCCAAACTATGAGTCCCTTCTCAGGGTTCATAGCACCATAAAGAATAGGAACAGAAGTAGGTAATTTGGCCCATTGAGTCTGTTCCAAAATTCAATGAGATCATGACTGATCTGATATAATCCTCAACTCCACTTTTCTGCCTTATCCTCATAACCCTTAATTCCCTTACTGATTAAAAATTGGTCTATTGGCTCATGTGTGCTCCTGTGTGTCTATCGTGTTTCTGGGTTTCAGAATTCACATGTGGCAGGATCAATAATAATTGTGAGGAACTTGTTTCCTGAGTGTGCCTAGGCTAGGCCACTTTCAGCCACCGTATGGTATGCCACTAAGGCCTACATCCTTGAGAGTGTTTACCTTTTGGTTGTCCATCCAGCAGTCGTGAGGCTCTATTCACAATATTGGGATGCAGCGCTGTGTGTAGCCTGATCTTAGCACTCACATGGGTCAGTGATGGTGATTAAAAATGGTGAGATACTGTGCTCAGTGGAACATCAGAACAAGCTCTGGAGGTGCATGTGATGGATTGAACCTATGCTGAGGGAAGCCATTGGATAGAAGCGAGGATGTAGTGAGTCTGACGTGTGTTCTTTATTATCGAATGAAGCAACCTTGAGATCTTCATGATGTCTGAGCTTTCTGCAGATCCCCAGGAATAGCCATGATGGTGGACTGTCTTTGCTTCAGAGCAGGAATTGAAATGTGACATTTACAAACTTGTTATATTCAGATGAGTCACATCCATCGAAATGTAAGGATTAATGCAGTCTAGCATCCCTAACTGTGTGAGTGACAGATGTCAAGGAGACACAGAGGATGCAGACATGTCCAGGTGGTTTGCTTAAAATCTGCATTCCGCCCTTGGCAGCCTTGGCCCCAGAAGTGCCTCTCAGTGTGAGCCTCAATGTGACACAAAGAATGTTGCACAGTTGCTGCTGTTGGATCACATGGGGGAGCTTGGTGATATTGAAGTAACAAGTCCAGCAAGGATAGTACACCAGCTGGCCCTTCAAATCTGCTCCACTCTTCAATATGATCTTGGCTGATTCTCTATCTCAACACCATACTCCCGCTCTTGCCCCTTCCCCTCAACATCTTTAGCGTCTAGAAATCTATTTTCTTCTTAAATATATACAGTGATTTGGCCTCCACAGTCTTCTGTGGTAGAAAACTCCACAGGTTCACCACCCTCACTGAAGAAATTTTTCCTAATGCCAGTCTAAAATAGCCTACCACGTATCCTGAGACTGTAACGCTTAGATTCCCTAACCAGAGGAAACAACATCCGTCCAATCTGCCCAGCCCTGTTAGAATTTTATATGTTTCAATGAGATCCCCTCCATTTTTCTGAATTCCAGTGAATACAGGCCCATTTGACCCAATATCTCTTCAAATGACAATCCTGCCATCCCAGGAATCAGTGAACCTTCGCCGCACTCCCTCTACAGCAAGCATATCTTTCCTTAGATAAGGAGACCAAAACTACATACACTTTTCCAGGTGTGGTCTAACCAAGGCCCTGCACAACTGCAGTAAGACATCCTTGCTCCTGTACTGAAGTCCTCTTGCAATGAAGGCCAACATACCATTTGCGGTCCAACTGCTTGCTTACCTACATGCTTGCTTTCAGTGACTGGTGCACTCAGACATCCAGGTCCCTTTGTACGTCAACATTTCCCACTCTATCACCATTTAAATAATACTCTGCCATTCCATTCCTTTGTCCAAAGTGGATAACTTCACATTGATCCACATTATAATCTGCCATGTATTTGTCTAAATCACCTTGAAGCCTCTTTAACATCCTCCTCACCATTCACATTCCCACCAAGTTTTGTGTCATCAGGATTTCTGGAAATATTACATTTAATCTAAATTATTGATGTAAACTGTGAATAGCTGGGGGCCAAGCACTGATCCCTGTGGGACTCCACAAGCCACTGCCAGCCACTTCAAAAAGGACTCATTTATTCCTACTCTCTGTTTCTTGTCTGCTAGCAAATTCTCAATCCATACCAATACATTACTCCTAATCCCGCATGCTTTAATTTTGCACACTAACCTCTTATGTAAGCCTTTATCAAAAGCTTGCTCAAAATCCAAATACACCACGTCCACTGGTTCTTCCTTTTTTATTCCATTAGTTACATCTTCAAAAACTCCAATAAGCTGACAAGTGGCAAGTGGCACAAATGCCAGGCAACGACTATCACCAATAAGCGACTATCTAACCACTGCCCCTAGACATTCAATGGTGTTACCATCACTGAATCCCCCCACTGTCAAAATCCTTGGGGTTACCATTGACCAGAAACTCAACTGGACTTGCCACATAGACACAGTGGCAACAAGAGCAGGTCAGAGGTTAGGAATACTGCAGCGAGTAACTCACTCCTCATTCCCCAAAGCCTATCCACAAGTCAGGAATGTGATGGAATACTCCCCACTTTCCTGGATGTGTACAGCTCCAACAGCATTCAAGAAGCTTGAGGCCATCCAGGAAAAAGCAGCCTGCTTGATTGGCACCACATCCATAAAACATCCATTCCCTCCACCACCAACGCTCAGTAGCAGCAGTGTGTACGATCTACACTGCAGAAATTCACTAAAGATCCTTAGACAGCACTTTCCAAACCCACAACCACTTCCATCTAGAAGGACAAGGCAGCAGATAAATGGAACACCACCACCTGAAAGTTCCCTTCCAAGTCACTTAACATCTTGACTTGGAAATATATCACCGTTCCTTCACAGTCACTAGGTCAACCACATTGTGAGCATAAATGTGCTGATGACCCGGGTGGACTCTGACATTCCCCATCTTGAGGTCTCTGGCATATCTCCCTAATCCCCCACCACCCACAACACGCCAGTCATGTATGAGCCCTCCTTTCCCCCACCCAGTGCATGTCTCACCCTGTAGCCCCGTGCGCTACAACAACCCAAATCCCCAATATCCATTCCCCAAGTCGAGGCCTAACCCTGAAGCCAACTCAACCCACCTGCCTTCCATCCCAAGACTGAATTGCTGTTGGCAGCTGAGCCAAACAAAAAATCCTCAGTCTGGGAGCGCTGCGTGAGAATGAACCTTGAGTGCCGATGAAAGTGTGGCTCGCCACGTTCACAGCACTTATTTAGCCTTGTGAAAGATGTCAGTGTGATGGCACGCCAATGTGGCCCATTGATTCAGCTTGAGGGGTGGATCCCAGAGAGGAGCGGATCCCAGAGAGGAGCGGATCCCAGAGAGGAGCTCTTTGGAGGAGTATTAATGATATTCAAAATATGCCAAGTGTGTTCCTGATGGTGGACAGGCAGCCCACCATTGGATTATGATGGACTGATTGCAAACTGGTTTTACGATGTTGCAAAACTGATTCTTCTGCACTTGCGATATTTTCCACTCCTGCCTGCCACGATACCCACCGTGGGGAGGAGCGGAAAGTCCTGCTATACAGCTAATTATATAATGTCCTTGTTTATACACCTTATAACCAAGGACATTATATAAAACCTTCTTCCAATACTGGTTCGGCCTCATGCTTAATTCTGGCCAGCACACTTTAAGAAGGCTGTCAGTGTCTTGGAGAGGGTGATGAAAGGTTTACTAGAATGATACCAGGGTGAGGGACTTCAGTGACATGGAGACACTGGAGAAGCTGTTCTCCTTACAGCTGGGAAGCTTGAAGGGATTTGATATTTAAAACCATGACGGGTTTGACTGAGTAAGTGAGGTGAAATTGATTTGAGTGGGTCAGAAATTAGAGAAACAGATTTCATTGACAAAACAAAAAACTGGAGGGGCAATTGGGGTGGGGTGAGAATTTATTTTCATGCAGCAAATAGGGGAAGCTGATCCTATTGTAGCTTTCAGATTGGAATCGGATAAACAGTATCAGTGCGGATAGGCAACAACACCTCCACCGCAATTATCCTCAACACCAGTGCTCCACAAAGCTATGTCCTCAGCCCCTTACTACACTCCTTATACACCTATGTGGCCAAATTCCGCTCCAACTCAATTTTCAAGTTTGCTGATAACACTACCATAGTGGGTTGGATCTCAAATAATGATGAGGCAGGGTACAGAAAAGAGACAGAAAATCTGGTGAACTGGTGCAATGATAATAATCTCTCCCTCAATGTCAACAAAATAAAGGAGATAGTCACCGACTTCAGGAAGCGTAGTGGAGGACATGCCCGTTTACATCAATGGGAATGAAGTAGAAATGGTTGGGAGCTTCAAGATTTTAATGTGTTTAGCTCACCAACGACCTGTCCTGGTCCCCCCATGCTGACACTATGGTTAAGAAAGCCTACCAACGCCTCTACTTTCTTAGAACACGAAGGAAATTTGACATGTCAGCTACGACTCTCACCAACTTTTACAGATGCACCATAGGAAGCGATCTTTCTGGTTGTATCAGAGCTTGGTATGGCTCCTGCTCTGTCCAAGACCGCAAGAAGCCACAAAGGGTCATGAACGAAGTCCAATCCATCATTCAAACCAGCCTCCCAACCATTGACTCTGTCTACACTTCCTGCTGCCTCGGAAAAGCAGCCAGCATGAATAAGGACCCCACACACCCCGGACATACACTCTTTCACCTTCTTCCATTGGGAAAAAGATACAAAAGTCTGGGGTCACCTGCCAACTGACACAAGAACAGCTTATTCCCTACTGCCATTAGACTTTTGAATGGTCCTATCACATATTAAGCTGATCTTTCTTTACACCCTATCATTAACTGCAACACAATGTTCTGCACCCTATCCTTTCCTTATCCCCTATACTCTATGAATGGTACGTTTTGACTCTAGAGCGCACAAGAAACAATTCTTTTCATTGTATCCTAATACATGTGACAATAATAAATCGAATCAAATCAAATCAAAAACACTTGTAGCAAAACATATTACAAGGCTATGGGGTAAGAGTCGAGGATGTTGGATTAACTGGATATTACCTACCAAAGACCAACTACACACACTATAGGCCAAATTAATTTGTGATTCTATGCAGATTATCAAATCCCCCAGGACTGTAGTCTTCCTATTTCCACCCTGCTCCCTTATCCCTTGGACTGCTCCCTGCTTTACAGTGCCATGATTATCATTCAGGTCAGAATCCCTGTCACCCTTATGCTTATTCTCAAGTTTAGCAGTTGAATAGGACTGTGGCTGTGGGCAATCCTTTATCTCATCTGGTTTCCTTTTGCCTTGCTAACTGACTGTCCCATTGGACCCATGTTTTCTTCTAAGGTGTGACTGAGAATTATTGAGATGGTCATTCTCCTCTTCCCTTACATGTTTGAATGTCCCTGATGCACACATGCACACATGAACAATTTTGGAGTGACTCAAGGCAGATCTGGGATAGCGTTGCTGTTCACGCATGCCCATACTCTGCTGCCCCAACATACTGACAGTGTTGTCAGTGTAAATCTTTATCTTTGGATTAGCAATATTCTAGAATTAATAGATAAATTGAGTCCAGATTATAGTTTGTGGCTTAATTTCAGATTATTTTGTAATTAAATATTGAGTATTTATTTCCTTATTTAACTGGAGATTTAAAATTGACAGATTTATTTATACTTAAAAATAGCCAATCAGCCGGCACAGAGATAACAGCCTCCTTCTAGAATGAGGGGAAGTGAAGAATACTGTCTATCACCTCTCATGCCTATAGTGAGCCTGGCATGTGCAAACTGCACCAACTAACTGATTCCTAGTGCTGTTCCATCAAAAATATGGAGATGAATGATACAAATCTTGCGTGACATTTGTCACAATACTTGCAACCCAAAAAAACTGCCCAAGATCTTTTCCATTCTTAAAAGCAGAAGAAGCCTTTCTCTTGTCTGCATATCATTCGAAATAATTACTTCATATAAAGGGGTATAATTGGATTCTATTTTCTCAGTAATCTCTCAGATCAGAAAGATCAACTGGCGCCTGAGCAACAAAGCAGAATGATTGAAAAATGTGGTTCTTCAATATTGTTGAGAAGTATTAGAGCCCTCATGTGTCTCTGTGCAATAGCCTGTAAGAGGTCAGAGCACAAAGACGGGATATTCCACAATTGTAACTTTGTTTTCTTAATCAACAAGTCTGAAGACTCTGCTGATTGCTACTTCTCACTACAATATATTTTCAATATCTACTACGCAACACAACATTATCATGATATTTCAATACCTCAAAAAACTAACAAATTGCACCAAGAAACGAAGGAGGTAGTCATTGACTTCTGGAAGGATAGTGGAGGACATGCCCCTGACTTTGTCAATGGGGATGAAGTGGAAATGGTCGAGAGCATCAAGTTTCTAGGTGTCCGGATCACCAACAACCTTTCCTGGTCTCTCCACATCGACGCTATAGTTAAGAAAGCCATCAACGCCTCTACTTTCTCAGGACGCTAAGGAAATTTGGCATGTCTGTTCTGGCTCTCACCAACTTTTACAGATGCACCATAGAAAACATCCTTTCTGGTTTTATCACAGCATTTGTGATATATATACTTGCGGATAGCGAAGAGCATTGTCGGGCAATACAGCAGGATATAGATAGGCTGGAAAATTGGGAGGAGAGGTGGCAGATGGAGTTTAATCCAGATAAATGCGAAGTGATGCATTTTGGAAGAAATAATGTAGGGAGGAGTTATACAATAAATGGCAGAGTCATCAGGAGTATAGAAACACAGAGGGACCTAGGTGTGCAAGTCCACAAATCCTTGAAGGTGGCAACACAGGTGGAGAAGGTGGTGAAGAAGGCATATGGTATGCTTGCCTTTATAGGACGGGGTATAGAGTATAAAAGCTGGAGTCTGATGATGCAGCTGTATAGAACGCTGGTTAGGCCACATTTGGAGTACTGCGTCCAGTTCTGGTCACCGCACTACCAGAAGGACGAGGAGGCGTTAGAGAGAGTGCAGAGAAGGTTTACCAGGATGTTGCCTGGTATGGAGGGTCTTAGCTATGAGGAGAGATTGGGTAAACTGGGGTTGTTCTCCCTGGAAAGACGGAGAATGAGGGGAGATCTAATAGAGATGTACAAGATTATGAAGGGGATAGATAGGGTGAAGGGTGGGAAGCTTTTTCCCAGATCAGAAGTGACGTTCACGAGGGGTCATGGGCTCAAGGTGAGAGGGGCGAAATATAACTCAGATATTAGAGGGATGTTTTTTACACAGAGGGTGGTGGGGGCCTGGAATGCGCTGCCAAGTAGGGTGGTGGAGGCAGGCACGCTGACATCGTTTAAGACTTACCTGGATAGTCACATGAGCAGCCTGAGAATGGAGGGATACAAACGATTGGTCTAGTTGGACCAAGGAGCGGCACAGGCTTGGAGGGCCGAAGGGCCTGTTTCCTGTGCTGTACTGTTCTTTGTTCTTTGGTATGGCTCTTGCTCTGACCA
This sequence comes from Mustelus asterias, assembly GCF_964213995.1. Classification (NCBI taxonomy): domain Eukaryota; kingdom Metazoa; phylum Chordata; class Chondrichthyes; order Carcharhiniformes; family Triakidae; genus Mustelus; species Mustelus asterias. The sequence goes on along the minus strand of NC_135804.1, from coordinate 76,443,536 downwards.
AGACCGCAGAAACTATAAAAAGTTGTGAATGAACCCCAGTCCATCATGCAAACCAACTTCCCATTCATTGATTCTGTCTACACTTTCCGCTGCCTCGGAAAAGCAGCCAGCATAATCAAGGACCCCACGCACCCCGGACATATTCTCTTCTATCTTCCTCCATCGGGAAAAAGGTACAAAAGTCTGAGGTCATGTACCAACCGACACAAGAACAGCTTCTTCCCTGTTGCCATCAGACGTTTGAGTAGGCCTACCTTATATTAAGTTGATATTTCTTTACATCCCAGGTATGACTGTAAATCTACATTCTGCAACCTCTCCTTTCCTTCTCTATGTATAGTATGCTTCATCTATATAGTGCATAAGAAACAATACATTTCACTCTATACTAATACATGACAATAATAAATCAAATTAAATCAAAGACAGAATGAGATAATAGGTAACTAGACAGAAGGACAATATAGAAGTCAATGCAAAAGACTCTTGAGAATCATGTCGAGGATAAGGCAGTTTACAGATTCACTTTGAGCCCATTATAGAACATAGAACAGAGAAAAACTACAGCGCAAACAGGCCCTTCGGCCCACAAGTTGCGACGGTCATGTCCCTACATACCTAGGCCTATATATAGGCTTACCTATAACCCTCAATCCTATTAAGTCCCGTGTACTCATCCAGAAGTCTCTTAAAAGACCCTATCGAGTTTGCCTCCACCACCACTGACGGCAGCCGATTCCACTCACCCACCACCCTCTGAGTGAAAAACTTACCCCTGACATCTCCTCTGTACCTACTCCCCAGCACCTTAAACCTGTGTCCTCTCGTAGCAGCCATTTCAGCCCTGGGAAAAAGCCTCCGAGAATCCACCCAATCTATACCTCTCAATATCTTGTACACCTCTATCAGGTCACCTCTCATCCTTCATCTCTCCAAGGAGAAAAGACCGAGCTCCCTCAGCCTAACCTCATAAGGCATGCCAACCAATCCAGGCAACATCCTTGTAAATCTTCTCTGCACCCTTTCAATCATTTCCACATCCCTCCTGTAATGAGGCGACCAGAACTGAGCACAGTACTCCAAGTGGGGTCTGACGAGGGTCTTATAAAGCTGCATCATTATCTCCCGACTCCTAAACTCAATCCCTCAATTGATGAAGGCCAGCACACCATACGCATTCTGAACCACCTCCTCTACCTGCGAGGCCGATTTAAGAGTCCTATGGACCTGGACCCCAAGGTCCTTCTGATCCTCTACACTGCTAAGAGTCTTACCCTTGATATACTTCTTCATCCCATTTGACCTACCAAAATGGACCACTACACATTTATTCGGGTTGAAGTCCATCTGCCACTTCTCCGCCCAGTCTTGCATCCTATCTATGCCACGCTGCAGCTTCTGACATCCCTCCAACCTATCCACAACACCACCAACCTTTGTGTCGTCGGCAAACTTACCAACCCATCCCTCCACTTCCTCATCCAGGTCATTTATGAAAATGACAAACAGCAAGGGTCCCAGAACAGATCCCTGGGGCACTCCACTGGTAACCGACCTCCATTCAGAAAAAGATCCATCTACAACCACTCTCTGCCTTCTGCAGGCAAGCCAGTTCTGAATCCACAAGGCAACAGCCCCTTGGATCCCATGCCCTCTCACTTTCTCGAGAAGTCTTGCATGGGGGACCTTCTCGAACGCCTTGCTGAAATCCATGTAAACCACATCTACCGCTTTTCCTATGTCAATGTATTTAGTCACATTTTCAAAGAACTCCACCAGGCTCGTAAGGCACGATTTGCCTTTGACAAAGCCGTGCTGACGACTCTTGAGCATACTAAACTTCTCTAAATGTTCATAAATCCTGTCCCTCAGGATCTTCTCCATCAACTTACCAACCACTGAGGTTAGACTCACTGGTCGGTAATTTCCTGGACTATCCCTATTCCCTTTCTTGAAAATAGGAACCACATCCGCAATCCTCCAATCTTCCGGAACATCTCCCGTCTCCAACGACGACGCAAAGATCATCACCAGAGGCTCTGCAATCTCTTCCCTCTCCTCCCACAGTAACCTGGGGTATATCCCATCCGGTCCCGGTGACTTATCTATCTTGATGCTATTCAAAATTTCCAACACATCCTCTTTCTTAATGTCCACATACTCAATCTTTTCAGTCCGCCTCAAACCTGTCGTACAACCACCCAGGTCTTTTTCCACCGTGAATACCAAGGTAAAATATTCATCAAGCACCTCTGCTATTTCTTCCGGTTCTGTCCAGACTTTCTCACCTTCACCTTTTATAGGTCCTATTCCTTCACATCTCATCCTTTTACTCTTCACATATTTATAGAACGCCTTAGGGTTCTCCTTAATCTTACCGGCCAAGGCCTTCTCGTGACCCCTTCTCGCTCTCCTAATTTCTTTCTTAAGTCCCTTCCTACAAGCCGTATACTCATCTAGATCCCTATCATCGCCTAGCTCTCTGAACCTTTTGTACGCTTTCCTTTTCTTTCTCACTAGGTTGAGCGCAGCTTTCGTACACCACGGTTCCCGTAACCTACCAACACCTCCCTGTCTCATCGGAACGTTGTCATGCAGAACTCCAGATCTGGATCCCATGCCCTCTCACTTTCTTGAGAGGTCTTGCATGGGGGACTTCTATCCTGGCAATTTTGCTCCAAAATGCCTGCTTACAATAAATGTTCAGTCGCAACAAAATAAATAGTACTCCAGCCACAATTCCTTCCTTTGCTTGCAAGATAATTATGGATGACAGAGACATCTAACCCAGCTAACCTCATCCATCCAGGACAACATACAAACATATGTATTCGGAGGATAGACCATTTGGCCCACTCGAGCCTGCTCTGCCACTTGGTAACATTGTCTGCATCATACCAGCGACTACAACTCAAAAGTATTTAATTGGCTGGAAAGCAATTTGAGACATTGTGAAAGATGCTGTTTAAAAGTGGGGTTTGTTTTTCATTACATCTGTACACAGTCCGCAGAGTGACTGCGGCAATGGTGAAACTGGAGGTTCAACGCTGATTATTGAAGGATAATTATTCACAGAGCAATCAACTGATGTTTGGAAAATGGCCACAAAGAAATCACTACGTTTACAAAACAATTCAACTCTGTAGCTCACCTCCTCCCCAATCCCCTGAGAAACATTCCATACAATTCCCCCCTTCCAACCTCCCTCCCATGCCCCCTCCAAATTCTATCTAACTTTCCCTAACCTTCCACCAACTCCACCAATCCTCCCCCCTCAATTTCCCCCTCCAACCTTTCAGCCAATCCCCGCAACCACCCCTACGCCTCCCAAAACTGCCCTCAAACCCACCCTTCAGCCTTCCCCCAATCTCCTCTACACCTTTCCTCAATTCCCCCTCCAGCTTTCTTCAAAAACTCCCCATGAAACCTCACTCAAATTCCCCCTCCAACCTGTTGCCATCTCACTCTGCAACTACAAAATAATCTGCTCCTAATCTCCAACCTTCCTGCAAATTCCATCTCCAAACTCTCCTCAACCTCCCCCTGCAATCTCCCCTTGAAACTTCTTCCCTATTCCACCTTCAACCTCTCCTCAATCTCCCCCTCCAACCTCCCCACAACACTATCGCCCCCTTCGGCCTTCCCCAATTCCCTCTCCAATCTCACAAGCATTCCCTCCAACCTGCCACCCCTCCACTCCCGCCCACCTACACCGCTAACTTTTCCTCAAACTCCCCCGCTAGCCTGGCCCCAACCACATTCCCACTACAGACAAAGTCTCTTTCTCATACACGCTCTCACTCACACGTGCACAGACACGCTCTCTCACACGCAGACACACACTCTTTCCCATGCGCACACACACGCTCTTACACACACACGCACACACACGCTCACTCTTTCTCACGCGCACACACATGCTCTCTCTTTCCCATGCGCACACACACGCTCTCTCTTTCCCATGCGCACACACATGCTCTCTCTTTCTCACGTGCACACACATGCTCTCTCTTTCCCATGCGCACACACATGCTCTCTCTTTCTCATGCGCACACACATGCTCTCTCTTTCCCATGCGCACAAACATGCTCTCTCTTTCCCATGCGCACACACATGCTCTCTCTTTCTCACGCGCACACACACACTCTCTCTTTCCCATGCGCACACACATGCTCTCTCTTTCTCACGCGCACACACATGCTCTCTCTTTCTCACGCGCACACACACGCTCTCTTTCTCACGCGCACACACACGCTCTCTCTTTCCCATGCGCACACACATGCTCTCTCTTTCCCATGCGCACACACACGCTCTCTCTTTCCCATGCGCACACACACGCTCTCTTTCTCACATGTGAACACACACGATCTCTTTCTCACACGTACACATACTCTTTCTCATACACGCTCTCTCTCACATGTGCACTCTCTCTCACACGCGCACAGACACACGCTCTTTCTCACGCGCACACACACGCTCTCTCTTTCTCACCCGCACACACACATTCTCTTTCTCAGACGCGCAAACACACATTCTCTCTTTCTCACACGCACATTCTCTTTCTCACACACGTGCACACACATTCTCTCACACACGCACACACACATTCTCTTTCTCACATGTGCACACATACACACATTCTTTCTCACATGTGCACACACACAATCTTTCTCACACGCATATGCATTCTTTTACACACATGCATATGCATTCTTTCACACACATGCATACGCATTCATTCTCACACACACACATTCTCTCACACACACGCATTTTCTCTCACACACACGCATTCTCTCACACACACGCATTCTCTCACACACACGCATTCTCTCACACACACACGCATTCTCTCACACACACATGCATTCTCTCACACACACGCATTCTCTCACACACACACACGCATTCTCTCACACACACGCATTCTCTCACACACACACGCAAGCTCTCACACACATGCATTCTCTCACACACACGCATTCTCTCACACACACGCTTTCTCTCACACACACACGCAAGCTCTCACACACATGCATTCTCTCACACACACATGCATTCTCCCACACACACGCATACTCTCACACACACGCATACTCTCACACACACGCATTCTCTCACACACGCACACATACTCTCTCACACGCATTCTCTCACACACGCATTCTCTCACACACACACGCGTTCACTCACACACACGCATTCTCTCACACACACGCATTCTCTCACAAACACATGCATTCTCTCACACACACACGCATACTCTCTCACACGCATTCTCTCACACACGCATTCTCTCACAAACACACGCATTCTCTCACACACAAATTCGTATTCTCTCACACACACGCATTCCCTCACACATGCACGCATTCTCACACACACGCATTCTCACACACACACACGCATTCTCACACACAAACATGCATTCTCTCACACACACATGCATTCTCTCACACACATACGCATTCTCTCACACACACATACACATTCTCTCACACACACATTCTCTCACACACACACGCATTCTCTCACACACACATGCATTCTCTCACACACATACGCATTCTCTCACACACACATGCATTCTCTCACACACATACACATTCTCTCACACACACATGCATTCTCTCACACACATACACATTCTCTCACACACACATGCATTCTCTCACACACACACGCATTCTCTCTCACACACATACACATTCTCTGACACACACATGCATTCTCTCACACACATACGCATTCTCTCACACACACATACACATTCTCTCACACACACATGCATTCTCTCACACACACACGCATTCTCTCACACACACACGCATTCTCTCACACACACACGCATTCTCTCACACACACATACACATTCTCTCACACACACATGCATTCTCTCACACACACACGCATTCTCTCACACACACACGCATTCTCACACACACACATGCATTCTCTCACACACACATGCATTCTCTCACACACATACACATTCTCTCACACACACATGCATTCTCACACACACACACGCATTCTCTCACACACACACGCATTCTCTCACACACACATACACAATCTCTCACACACACATGCATTCTCTCTCTCACACACACACGCATTCTCTCACACACACACGCATTCTCTCTCACACACACGCATTCTCTCACACACACATATGCATTCTCTCACACACACACGCATTCTCTCTCACACGCATTCTCTCACACACACGCATTCTCTCACACACACATGCATTCTCTCACACACACAGGCATTCTCTCACACACACGCATTCTCTCACACACACGCATTCTCTCACACACAGGCATTCTCTCTTTCTCACGCACACACATATCTTCTCTTTCTCCCACACGCACAAATTCACTTTCTCACACACGCGTACGTTCTCTTTCTCACACGCACTCTCTTTCTCACGCACGCACACATTCCCTCTTTCTCACACACACATTCTCTCTTTCTCACACACACATTCTCCCTTTCTCACACACACATTCTCTCTTTGTCACACACACATTCTCCCTTTCTCACACACACACATTCTCTCTTTCTCACACACACATTCTCTCTTTCTCACACACACATTCTCGCTCTCTCACACACACACATTCTCTCTCTCACACACACACACATTCCCTTTCTCACACACACACATTCTTTCTCAGACACACACATTCCCTCTTTCTCTCACACACACACATTCTCTCTTTCACACACACACACATATTCTCTCTTTCTCACACACACATTCTCTCTTTCTCACACACACATTCCCTCTTTCTCTCACACACACACATTCTCTCTTCCTCACACACACAGATTCTCCCTTTCTCACACACAATCTCTCGTTCTCACACAAACACACATTTCCTTTCTCACACACACACATTCTCTTTCTCACACACACAAACATTCTCTCTTTCTCACACACACGTTGTCTATTTCTCACAAACACATTCTCTCTCTTTCTCTCACACACACACATTCGCCCTTTCTCACACATTCTCTCTTTCACACACACACATGATCTCTTTCTCTCACACACACACATTCTCTTTCTCTCTCACACACACATTCTCTCTTTCTCACAAACACATTCTCTCCCTTTCTCTCACACACACACATTCGCCCTTTCTCACACATTCTCACTTTCTCACACACACACATTCTCTCACACACACACATTCTCTCTTTCTCACAAACACATTCTCTCTCTTTCTCTCACAAACACACGTTCGCCCTTTCTCACACATTCTCTCTTTCTCTCACACACACATTCTCTCTCTCTCACACCCACATTCTCTCTTTCTCACACATACACACACACACATTCTCATTTTCTCACACACACACACATTCTCTCTCTTTCTCACACACACACATTCTCCGTTTCTCACACACACACATTCTCCCTTTCTCACACACACACATATTCCCTTTCTCACACACACACATTCTCTCTCTCACACACACACACATTCTCTCTTTCTCACACACACACATTCTCCCTTTCTCACACACACACGTTCTCTCTGTCTCTCACATACACACATTCTCCCTTTCTCACACACACACATTCTCTCTCTCTCTCACACACACACATTCTCCCTTTCTCTCTCACACACACATTCTCTCTTTCTCACACACACACATTCTCTCTTTCTCACACACGCACATTCTCTCATTCTGTCACACACACATTCTCTCGTTCTCACACACACATTCTCTCTCTCACACACACACATTCTCGCCTTCTCTGACACACACACACATTCTCTCACACACACACACACACATTCTCTCTCTCTCACACACACACATTCTCCCTTTCTCTCTCACACACACATTCTCTCTTTCTCACACACACACATTCTCTCTTTCTCACACACGCACATTCTCTCATTCTGTCACACACACATTCTCTCGTTCTCACACACACATTCTCTCTCTCACACACACACATTCTCGCCTTCTCTGACACACACACACATTCTCTCACACACGCACACACACATTCTCTTTCTCACATGTGCACACATACACACATTCTTTCTCACATGTGCACACACACAATCTTTCTCACACGCATATGCATTCTTTTACACACATGCATATGCATTCTTTCACACACATGCATACGCATTCATTCTCACACACACACATTCTCTCACACACACGCATTTTCTCTCACACACACGCATTCTCTCACACACACGCATTCTCTCACACACACGCATTCTCTCACACACACACGCATTCTCTCACACACACATGCATTCTCTCACACACACGCATTCTCTCACACACACACACGCATTCTCTCACACACACGCATTCTCTCACACACACACGCAAGCTCTCACACACATGCATTCTCTCACACACACGCATTCTCTCACACACACGCTTTCTCTCACACACACACGCAAGCTCTCACACACATGCATTCTCTCACATACACATGCATTCTCCCACACACACGCATACTCTCACACACACGCATACTCTCACACACACGCATTCTCTCACACACGCACACATACTCTCTCACACGCATTCTCTCACACACGCATTCTCTCACACACACACGCGTTCACTCACACACACGCATTCTCTCACACACACG